>NC_137929.1:70924311-71054311 GCF_963969265.1 Rhamphochromis sp. 'chilingali' | reverse complement strand
AAGAGTGGAGCAATCTGCTAGTAGAATTTACAATATAAAGAACATATTGAAAAAACACTGTACAGGTTGGGTGGTGATACCAGTCCTTGCTGGTGAGAGTTCAGGTATGTGGATGACACCTGGGTGAAAATCAATTCTCAGGACGTTCCACAATTCACAGATCACATTAACTCAGTGGAACGACACATCAAATTCACCAGGGAGGATATGAAAAGTGTCAGGTTAGTCTTCTTAGACTGTGAGATTTCCATCAGGGATGGAGGACATTTAAAAGCTGATGTGTACCGTAAACCTAAGCTCCAGCCGATCCAGGAGAGAAGGACAACTGCTGCCTAAGTGAAAACCTGTAGTGATCCCGTATGTGTCAGGAGTATCAGAACAGCTGAGGCACATTTTTTTCTAAACACTGTGTCTCTGTGGCTTTTAAACCCCAAAACACGCTGCGCCAAAAATTGGTCCACCCCGACACAAACAGAGTAACATAGTGTACGGTGTTAAGTTCCAGAAGGATTGCCAGGATCTATACATCGGGGAAATCGAACAACCTCTGGCTAAGAGGATGGCACAACACAGAAGAGCCACCTCGTCAGGCCAGGACTCTGCAGTCTATTCACACCTACAGGCCAGTGGACACTCTTTCAATGATGAGGATGTAACATCCTGGACAGGGAGGAACGCTGGTTTGAGTGTAGGGTCAAGGAGGCCATTTACGTGAAAAAGGAAAGACCATCTCTGAATCGAGGAGGGGGCCTAAGGGTACATATTTTGCCATCTTACAATGCTGTGATTGCAGCCATTGCCCAACTCTCTGTGAATGGTACTGATGGCCATTGATCAGTGGTGCTTGATCAGTGGTCTTTGATCAATGGTCATGAGAATATGCATAATTACGATTAAGGAACTGACCTCCCAGCCCACTGTTCCTTCAGTGGGCTGGTTTCAGTCATTATGCAAATGTCCTGTTTATAAGATTGAAAGCTGCAGTCAGCTGAGACTGAAGAAGTCACTTGGATGAGTGACGAAACGTTTCTCCCACTGAAAACATCCAGATGAACAGAATCAACTTTTTGGGGTATATGTAATATATATATTAGATTGTATATTATATTGTTGGTTTATACACTTTTGTGTATGTATGTATATATGCATACCAGCTCGGACGTCGCCCGGATCAACTACTGGAACAAGAAGGCATTGGTGGGCAAGAGATGAAAATAGGGCGTTGTTGGAATGCTGCTATACAAGAAACCCTGGCAGAAGGGGTTACATGAATAGGATGAGGGACCTATGGAATACCCAGCACCCACACTGACAGCGAAACAACTAATAGCTCAGTGTTCCAACATTCGAAAGAAGGGTATTGCTCTCACAGCTAGAGATTGACGAGGTGCCACACAAATGCTACGGCAAGGGGGAGCCAGGACGACAGGTCAGGGGGGAGATGTCATCACCTCCACCCGAGATTTTTACCAAGCCCCAAGTGCTATAGTGCAAGAGGAAGTGACCTGAAAGATAGGATCATGGCAAAACTTGAAAACTGGATTCCCCGTAGCTGGTTACCAAGATGTGAAGATCTGCTAGATGATGTAAATGCGATACATACAGCCACGATTATCGAGACTAACAAGCTGATCTACAGTACAGCAGCAGTGATCAGAAAGATGCTTGGCTACAGGTTGAACAGCCACAAGAAGGAGACTAGAGGCTAAGATCAAGGAGGGAGGTTAGCCAACTATCGGAGCTGCAGAAAGGTGTGACAAAGACGGTGCCCAAGAAGAAGTATAGCAAGCTGTCCATGGAAACTGCCAAACAACGACTAACAGCCTTGGCCAGCACCTTGCCATACACTAGTATGGCTCACGTCTACTGGTGGAAGAAGCTGACTGCACTCCATGAGCGTCTGGCAGCATAAATTAACCAGCTGTTAGTTGACGAGAGACACCCAGAATGGCTAACTGTAGGGCGGACAGTCCTGAAGGGATCGGTCCCATCCAACTGGCCGGACAGTCTTGAAGGGATCGGTCCCATCGGTCCCATCCAACTACTGACCAATAACCTGCCTCAGTACCACATGGAAGCTCCTGTCAGGCATCATAGTGGCTAAGATGAATAGACACATGTTCCTGTGCCCCACTCATTGGCAAGAATACCAGAGGTGCAAAACACCAGCTACTTGTAACAATCAGCCGAGACTGCCTGGATTGATTACAAGAGGGTCTATGACTTAATGCCCCACAGCTGAATCCTGGAATGCCTAGACCTGTACAAGATCAACAGGACTTTAAGAGCCTTCATCAAGAACTCAATGGGAATGTGGCATACAACACTAGAGGCCAACTTCAAGCCCATAGCACAATCACCATCTATCAAGGAGATGCTCTGTCCCTACGGATACTGACTACAGAATGAAGCAGCTGTCAGCCATCTCCTGTATGTGGATGACATCAAGCTGTATGCCAAGAGTGAACGAGACATCGATTCACTGATCCACACCACCAGGATATACAGCAACGGCATTGGAATATCGTTCGGACTGGAGAAATGTAGTCGGATGACAACAAAGAGAGGAAAGGTAGGCGGAACTTAGGGAATCTAACTAAGGCAACATTGCAGACATAGAGGACATCTACAACTACTTGGAGATCCAACAGGCAAATGGAAACCACAAAGAGGCTGCTGGGAAAGCTGCTACCACCAAGTACCTGCAGAGGGTCAGGCAAATCCTGAAGAGTCAGCTGAATGTTAGAACAGGATCCGGCCTATCAAAACTTAAGTCCTGCCCATCATCAGGTACCCTGCTGGGATAATAAGCTGGCAAAAGGAGGAGATAGAAGCCACTGACATCAAGACAAGAAAGTTCCTAACCATGCATGGAGGGTTTCACCCCGAGTCCAGCATGCTAAATGGAAGGAAGGAGGCCAGGGACTGGTGAGTGTCAGCACCACATTCCATGATGAAACAACGAATATCCACGAGTACGAGGAAGATGGCCCCAACTGACAGCGTGCTCAGTGAATACCTTAGGCAGCAGAAACTCAAGAAAGAGGAGGAAGACGAGGAACCATCATGGAAGGACAGGCCCCTGCACAGTATGTTACCACCGGCAGATAGAGGAAGTAGATGATACCCAGAAATCCTACCAGTGGCTGGAAAAAGCTGGACTGAAATACAGCACAGAGGCACTAATCATAACAGCACAGCAACAAGCTCTGAGTACAAAATCCATAGAGGCTGGGGTCTATCACACCAGGCAAGACCCCAGGTGCAGGCTGTGTAAAGATGCTGGCTCAGCAGCTCAAACTCTACTCCTTTTTTTGTTGAATACCTTGATATTCTTTGACTCTACTCACATGTTGGGATGTATTCATTTCCAAGAAGGCAGCAGTAACGTACGCACTGAGAGTCACTTCATCAGATACACCACCCTGTCAACAGAAGACATCATAGACACTTTATCATCAGTGCACCAACATTCAGGGATATGAAGTCATGAAAATGATTTTCAGATGCATGTGGTTTTAGTATCATCAATGTCTTCATGCATGTTCAAACATCCAGCTAAAGAGATGAACAGGAAGTTGATTTTGTTCATCTGGACATTGTATTTCCAGTGAGATGGATGTTTCTTCACCTCGGGTTTCCAACCTTATAAACAGTTTGTGTAGTCATCTAGTAATCAGAAGGTTGGTGGTTTGATTCCCCGCTGCTCCAGCCTGCATGCCAAATATTTGTGGGCAAGATACTAATCCCAAGTTGGTCTCTAGTGCATACTTTGTATTTTGTATAAATATGTGTGAATGCTACAAAGAAAGCAGTGCTGGTGTGAATGGAACAAGATGTATGGAAATAATTTCTTAAATAAAATAATAGAATATACTGATGTGAGCTATTACAGTATGTAGTACAGTGTTTTCCATGTATGCATGACATTATTAATAAAATTTGTTAAATCCACACTGGAGGCTGTTTCCACAGTCTAACAGCGAAGAACTGCAGGTTACCTTCATTCCGTTGTGGAAGAGTTTCCCAGACTTTTCAAAACAGCCATTTTCTTGTTGTTTATGTTGCAGCCAGGTCTTAGACTCTTCGATCTTTCTGGGATCAATAAAGATGAAAGACTGAGCTTTGGCAAAACTTCTTACCACAAACGCAGTCAGCCTGACAGAAAGAAAACAACACTTACACGTCTTACAACGATGGAAATGTTTGGCTGTGAGGTCACATTAAGAGAAAGAAATACTGATCATTATGAAAATAAAGTTGAAATTTCAAGATTAAATTTGAAAATGTATTTTGAGACAAAAGCAGAAATGTGGATATCACAGTTATTTCAGGACAAACTGCCACGGTTGCTTTACCCTCTGAATTAGTGAAATCGTACTTCAGACTCAGTTTTAGTAACAAGGAAGGAACTGATAATAATGGATTGGATTTATATAGCGCTTTTCAAGGCACCCAAAGCGCTTTAATATACCACTATTCATTCACTCTCACATTCATACACTGGTGGAAGCAACTACAGTTGTAGCCACAGCTGCCCTGGGGCAGACTGACAGAAGCCAGGCTGCCATATCGCGCCATCGGCCCCTCTGGCCAACACCAGTAGGGTTAAGTGTCTTGCCCAGGGACACAACGACCAGGACAGAGAGCCCAGGGATTGAACCGGCGACCTTCCGTTTACAGATGCGATTCCCAACCCCCTGAGCCACGGTCGCCCATGTCACTTGTAGCAATAAAAACAGTGTGGCAGTAAGTATAAGTACACTGAAAAGCAGAAAGTGGTGCAGAAAGCTGCATGTGGTTAGATTTGTATAAAAGGAAATGGCTGCTAATGTACAGATGCAAGGATACCGATGGTTCCACGCTCGTGGAATAAAGAGGATCTATGCTGTATCACAAGACCACTGATTTATTTCACTACATCTACTCAAGGCATTTTATACAGGGTATAGCAGTCGTTTGAAACAACAACTGTAATCATTTCAACTGTTTTCTTAGATTTGAATTTGACTTTTTTCACAAAACAGTATTAAGACTTTATTATTGAAATAGTATTTAGACTTTTTCTTAAAGTAAAATAACTTTAAGCTTTAAAATTCGACTTTATTCTAATAATGATCAATAACATTTTTATGTGGCTCTAATGCTCCTTCCTACCTACTAAATTACACAGTATTAACCAAAAGGTATTGTTAATGTTGGCTTAGTCAAAGGATTAAATGGAGAATTATTTTAAGTATTAGAGGTAGACATGTTTATGTTATTAATGGGTAGTCAAACTTCAAGAAACGTCTTCTGTTTGGTGGGACATTTAAAAACCAGTGTAACCTCTCTGGTTTGTGACATGTTTGATCAGTGATGTTCTCACCAAGTGTTTCCTGGTCCTGTTCCAAATGTGGTGTAAGCACCGTCAGCACTTTTGTAGTTGAGCTGTCTTTGGTATCCTGTAACAACAGGGACACCATGATCGAGACATTGTTGCTATGGTGATGATTGGACTCCATTTGTTTATGGATCTGCATGTGTACATCAAGATTTGGGAAATTCAATGACTCTTGCTGACAGATGAGGAAAATGACGCATTTGACCAAAAGCTGTGGCTAATGTTCTGCCTCCTGTCGGCTTGTTTCTTGAACCGTGTGTGTTGAAGTGATTCAAATGATTTCCTTCTTAGAGGAAACAATAAAAACTTGCCACTGGTGAGGAAGTTAGTAGCTTTTTCCATGATGGCTGCGGTGAGCTGCTGTGTGCCTTTCAGGTAGTGGAGGATGTAGATGTTGGGGGCCAGGAGAGCCATGTTCTGCTCCCCACATCCATACGGCATCTGCAGCAATCCATCCAGGTTCTTCAGAGCCCGGCCGAGGATGTCACCTGATCAAAAACATTGATTCACTAAAACTAACGTAAAACAACTTTGTATTATTGGGCAGAGATAACCTGAATACTTCAATGTGCAATTTTAAATGATGATTTCATTTAGTGAGCGAAAAAACATCCAAACTGAAAATCGTAGATTGACTGTGATTAACCAAATATTTCTGGGAAGACTGAGTTTCGTTTCACCAACCAGACCCAGGCCTGATTAAGGCCAGACCTGCTGGATCAAGAAATCACTCAAGTACAATCTGTTTGATAAAAGGGAAGCAGGCTAAAAGACGTCCAGAAGAAACACGTCGTTGCCATGACCAAAAGAAATTCAAAAATAGGCGAGAAGTCTTGAGATCTATCAGTTTGGACAGGATTAAAAACAATTTCTACAGCTTTGGAGCGCCAGTGCACCATGTTGGAACCCATTATCCACCAACTGAGAAAACTAGAAAAGATGTGGCCGAAATTACCCCATCGCACATCGACGACTCACCGAAAAAGTCAAGCGAATCCCAACAACACCCAGAACTGAAGGCCTTGCCTTCCTCTGTAAAGGTCAGAGTTTACGATTCAACAATACAAAGGAGACGGGGCAAAAACAGCATTCATGGACAAAACCACTGCTGACCAAGAAGAACACAAAAGCTTATCTCACATTAGCTAAAAAACATCTCCATGCTCCACAAGATATTTGGGAGAATATTTTATGGACCGAAGAGAAAACGTTTTGAGTTTTGTTGCATTTGGCTTAAAAGTGACGCATCATTTCATAGAAAGAACATCATACCAACTGTGTGATGCTCTGGGGCTGTGTGGCGTAGCTTTGTCTGCGGCTCAGCTGCAGGGGAGGGGTGGGGCATTGGGTTCAGGTGGTTAGTGACGGAGGAGTCTGGTTAAGGCAGCTGGTGCCCAGTGTTAAATCATGCCTCTGCTGTTTCAGTAGCTCGCCACGACCTGGAGGGAAGAACTCTCTACCAGGAGAATGTCCAGTTATCAGTTTGTGCCTTAAATCTAAAACTTGGGCATTTAACCTTCTGGGGTCAGGGTATAATTGGCCGTTTTTGACTACTTTTGATTTTACCTCTATATCTCACCTTTAAAAACTGTTTATCTTGCCTTGTTTGGTATCGTTACTTTCAGCACAACTTCAAATATCTGAAATTTCAGTTATTTTTTCACTATACCATACTATACTATACTATATTAGCACAACTGATTTAAATTCAGACAATAAATTCAAAATCCGAGTAGAAAAAAGTTATATTTTTTACTGTAAAACCCACAAACATGTTTAACAAATTATTTTCATAACTTGAAATGCAAATAGAAATTGTACATTTCTAAAAATTATGCACAAGTTTTGCAAACAACAAAGTTATATGGTACTATTTACCTAAAAATGCAGCCCAGGCCTCAGGCGTTTTTTACATAACCATTTAAATCTATTTACAGAACAATCAGGTGTACTGCATCAAATAAGAAGGCACACAAATGATTTGTGTTCAGTATAAGACAGAGGAGAACAGCACAGGCCTAAACCAGGTCTGACAGCAGGAGGAGCATCAGTCCAGTTTTCCATGTGGGAACAGCGTTTACACTGGAATCTGCCTTTGACGGCGTTTTTGGAGCAAATGTGACATTCAGCAGTATAACTGACACACAATACAACACAATAACTACACAACACACTAACTACAGCCTCCAAACACGCTAAACGTCACTAATGTGTGACATATGAAAACTCGCTCTCTCTCTCTTTTGCTCGCTTTCCGTCACTACTAAAAATGCCGTTCTCCCTAAATAACCAAGCGTCACATGTTGCCATATCATTTTTTGATTGGCTGACATGGTAAACTCTAACACCAATAGGGAAGGGGTGTTTTTTATTTTTATTTTTTCACGCGCAAGCGGAGAGTGTTTGCTAGCGCTGTCTGTAGAAAACGTCGTTTTTACCTTCTTCCTGCTGTAAACGCCGCTGTTTTGTTCAGAAAAAAACTTTATGTGTATTTTTTATCATAACTCTGGTTTTACGTGGTCCATCGACACAATTCAAGAACTGGTATATAGTCTGAAGTCCGTTACTTTCGACCAACAAAACAACCTGAAGAGTCGGTTGGGAGCTGAAAGAGCCGGCTCTTTTTAATGCGCCGAGCCGAAAGAGCCGGTTCTCCAACAAGAGAAAGAAATCCCCTCACTATCTTGTAGCTGTGTCGTCTTAAATTGGTCATGTGATTTTGACGTGTCGGCGCATACGTCGACCCCAGAGGGTTAAGATGGAAAATGATCCAGGACACCAGAAAGTGGTCGAGTCAAAATCTGGACTTAAATCCTACTGACATGATTCTGCATGACCAGAACGATTGCGCTGGAAAACCCTCTGGTGTGACTGGGCCAAAACTCAGCGTTTCAAACACACTTATGACTAAAGCTAGACTGCAGTTCTTCCTGCACAGAATGGCACAAACAGCCTTTTTGGGGTCCATTTCTTTTTCACACAAGGCCAGGAAGACGTGGGTCTATCTATAAATGAAATCATCTTTTAAAAGCTGAATACGGTTTTTACTTTTACTTGAACATGACGTCTCTTTTATTTTCTGTTGTTTTCGTAATTTGCCTTTTTAACAAAGCTTTAACCTGCCATATTTTATTTGGCTGAATCAAAATTGAGATGAAATCATGAGGTTTACCCAGGACTGATACAGAAGTGCGGGCAGATCCTTCTATCACATTCTCAGGCAGATGTATCTCTGCTTCCTCCGTCAGCGGGCTTCCTGTGTACAGACACAACAAACGTCCAATCAGGAAGTCACGACTACAACAGAGTTACTGTCCAAAGTCACCAGGTGGCCTGATCTTCAGCACATATCGTTACATTTTGTGAAAGTAAAAGATGAAAATTTGGCACATTTTATGTACACAGTGCACTCCACTGCTAACTTTGAGCATTTAGGTCATTTCTTTATTTAAACTTTGTAACTGATGGAAATCATACCGACCTTTTGGACAAAGAAGCCAGTTGTACGTCTTTGTCGTCTCACTTCCCTCAGCCTGAGGAAAAGTATCTTTAAAATGAGTAACAATTTAAATTTTATGAGTAAAAATGTTTTTCTCGTCTCGTATTTATGACACTGACCTTCACTATGAGAGATTTGGTGACCACGTCGATGCGACCTCTGTCTGGTACGCTCACAACCTCATTATCGCATGACACATGGGACGCTACGGCCTCAGCAGACACAGTCACATTCACAGCCCCTAAAAGCAGCAGCACAGGTCACCTTCTTCGTCTCTCCATTAAAATAAAGGTTACCGAGGTTATTTTACAGATTTTGTAGAAACTAAAAGGAAATGTGTTGGGACAAAAGGAGGCGGTTAACTGTGATCACACTAGATCTAAATCTAGATTTAATGTTGGTTCTAAATCGAAGGTAAGATCAATTACAATTGGAAATTTTACTGCATCAGGCATGAAAAACATGAGCTGAAAAAAAAAACAGTCCAAAATGATGTCAGGGTTGCTGCTGAGTCCTGCTGGAGGCCAAAGTACTGCAAATCATAAGATCCATTTAAGATTAAGAAGAAATCATTTGCATGGCAATGCAACTGCAAACAGTCTGTTCTAATGATACTGTGCAAGGGAAGCATGCATAATGAATTGAAAGGAAGGTTTCAAAATGACTTGTAATTGGCTAAGACAGCTGCATTAGGTAAAGCATGAGGATGGAGGCAGCTGCTGCCCTCAGGCTGGAGGTATAGACGTTCTGCCCCACTCCCTACAACCCCCACGTGTGGAGGACCAAAGCCTGATCCTCACCTAAGGCTGTTGGGATCATGGTCCACCTGAGGGTCTTGCGCTCGTTGGCACACAAACAGGATGTGTACAGATCACCAGAGAGAGGCGTGAGGGTGTAATCTGAGGACGGCCCAGGAGTGACAGTAACCTGTACGAGGAACACAGACATGGCTACATTTAAACCTGAGTTCAAATGTGAACACACCTACAGGTGAGCTTGCAGGTGTTGGTGAGCAGGGGCCCTTCAAGAACGGCCTGCATCCTGCATGGTTATATTGCCAAAGAAAAGATATTTTCTATTGTATTTTAATAACTATGATATAAATTTTGCTTAGAAAGTCATGTTTTCAGTATGGCTTTCCTTGGCTATGAACAGACATGTATCTAAACACTTTAATCATTCATTACCATGATGCAGCTGGTCAGGTAGTTAAAGACAGTCGCCCTCAGTTCAAAGTGCTCCCCCCGGATGATGGAGTAGGGCATGGTGAGTTCAAGGAAGAAAGGTTGGAAGACTTTCATTTCTTTACGAGGAGCCAAACCAAAACCCTGAGAGGACAAACAGAAAGCCTCCGTCTCCCAGGTGGTGATGGTGTCTGGGACAGTCAGGGACACGCCCCTTTTTCCATCGTCTCTGAAGCAGCAGATACACACAAACATATTCTGTAACATAATCAAACATGTTTTTATGTCTGTAAATTACTTGTATAACAGTGTAGTTACATCCTGCAGTGTGAATGACTTGTATATGTTGCATTGACAAAGTAAAAGAGCTCCACGGTGCTGATGACAGTGAAATAATATATCCCACCAAACTTTAAATATGACAAAACATCAGCCTGAAGCATCAAAACATGCTCAAGAAAAAACTCACAATTATTCTATTTTCATCTTTTTCATGTGTGCAAAGACACAGCAGAAAGTTCACATGGGTTTCTAAATGTGATCGTATAAACTTTTTAAAATGGAATATGCACCAGATCTCTTCACAACAGATACTTACCCAACTTCCACCAGATCCCAGATCCACGTCTCAGGGAAGAAAGAGCGAGCTGTCTCTATTGGTGCAGCTTCAGGAGGAAGATGCCCAGCAGATCCCAGACCAGGACCAGGAGAATATCCAATACCTGGAGCTGGACCCGTACCTAGTACTGTAAGAAAAAAAGGAAAATAATTACCGGTTTTCTTTTTGGTGAATACAAAGAAAATTTGTATCACAAACACAATTCAAACAAGCAAATGATTCACCATAGTTGACACGACGACAGCCATCATGGTAGACAACATGGCCATCATGGTATACTTTTCCTTTTAACTTGACGCATGAAGGCAATCGAAAAAGCAAGTTTGTCGCCATCTTCAGTCCGACTTTCTACATATTTCAGCAGCACACAAAGATCAGCAAAAACTGGTGCAACAACAAAAACTATTGTATTTAGATTAAGTTTGACGGACTCACAGGTATACTTGTATTTTACCTGGAAAACTGCATAGGCGTCATTTTGCTCTTGACTGGGGTGCGGCAAAACATATCTTTTTGGTCTCACATTAAGGCAGTCTGTAGCATCATGAACTTCATACGGGATACCTGAGGATTTCTTGAGTGGGAGCAAGTCAAATATCTGAAAAGAAAAGTGCAGTTCAGCAAAACCTCCAAACATTTTTAGTCCTATGAAGTTTTGACTGATCTATCATGATCATGGTCACATTTGGTCCACATAATTGTAAACTCTTAAATGAAGTACTGGTGTAAATATTAGAACTGATTAGGTTCAAATGAACTGCTAGATTATCTAAGAAGGGTTCTTAAAAAATAAATAAATAAAAATGATGAAGTCAGCAGTAAGCCTCCACAGATATGAGGTGTTGTAGTTGAGGGATCTTACAGAAGTTGTACAATTTCTCTATAAACTGTTCGTTCTTAGTGACTTATATGGTAAGTGTTCTCCATTTGAAGCTGTCTCTGTAGCTCCTTTAACTCACCAAGTCTCACTTTTCCCAGGTTTTTCTGTATGTATAACATTAACAAATACTCATGTATTTGAGCAGTTTTGAGCAGTTTAAAGTTAAAGTCTTCTCAATAAAGTAGACACTGACTGGCAGGTGATGCATTTACCTGACTGTCATCACAGACACATGCATATGTAACCTTGTATTTTTTATACCAGTTTGCTTTAAGACAAACTCAGCATTTGACTGTTTAAAACAGTTCAATGTACGACTGCCCAGACGTGAGCTGCTGGTAACTCTTGACACTACGGGCTCTGGAAATAAGGGATGTGTCCACCTCACTGGTGTTAATATCAGCAGTTACCTTATCTGCATCCAGAGTCTTCCCAGGCTCCTTGATGAGAACGCTCTTGTCGATGGCGCTCACACCACACAGAGAACGTGGCAGGGCCGTCACCTGCATGTTGGTCTCTTCACCTGGGACGGCTGAAGACGGTGAAAACTCCACTGACACCTGACACACACAAAACACCCGTAGAAGTTTAGTGACTGTGATGACTCCCCACGCACTGCTGGCTAAATGAGCTGCTTCACTGTGGTGAGTGACAAATCATGAGTCCCATGTGATGGCTGTAGCCTACGTTGGACACTGTATGAACACTGTGTCAGTGTTAGATAGGTAGGACTTGCATCATCATTGAAAAAGTGCTTGTATAAATGGGAGTGAGCGGGTCATGAGGTCATATAAAGAAGCAATTTGAGTCCTCAGGTAGAGTAGAAACAGCTGTGCAACAATCAGTCCATTTACTGATGCTAGAAATCCTCAGGTGATTCAGCCACCTGGAGATGACTTTGATTTGAACAACATGGCATGACTGCAGACACCAAACACACAGCACACCTCTAGAATTACACTCACCTTGTTGCTGAAGCATTTGTCAGTAGAGAAGTCAGCACTGTGGGCAATTACATCCTCACTTGGCAGGACGGCATAAGCCACAACCTGGAACTCTGGAGCCATCTCAGGAGACACTCTGACTTTAAAGGACACCTGGCCCTCATTCACTGAAACACAGGTCCAAACATGCATCCACAGATCAACAAAACAGACCAACGTCAATGCTTGGCTGTGGCATTTGTGGAAATATGGAAATTTTACCCGATCTATCTTGCACTTGAACCCGTGTTTGTCCTTGCATGGTGACTGCTCCTCTGGACAACACCTGGAAGACAGAAATCATTTAAAAACAAGAATGAACTAGCACTGATATCTGTGGACATCACTACCAGTGAAAGGTTTTGACACCTTAATTCAATGTGTTTGAATTAAAAGGTTAAGAGACATCCAGATTCAAGGGAAGCAAATTTGGATGTCATCAGCATAACAATGAAAGGGAATGTTGTATTTCCTAAATATAGGAATAAAAATAAAAAAGGCAGCGTGTATGAGGAGAACAGAGCTGGACCCCAAACAGAGCCCTGTGGCACACCACAACACACAGGGGCAGAGGAAGAGGGGCATTGCCCAATAGCAACAGAACATGAGTTCTCTGACAGGTATGATTTAAACCATGATAAAACTGAGCCTTTAAGACCAACAACGTGCTTGAGTCACGTGCTTGAGTCTCCATAAGAGAATGTTGTGATCAACTGTGTCAAAGGCAGCAGTCAGATCTAAAAGGACTAAAACAACAGAACAACCTGAGTCTACAGTTATAAGAAGATCATTAAAAACTCGTAAAAGTGCAGTCTCAGGACAAGATTTAAAACCAGACTGGAATGCTTCACAAATGCCACAAACATCTAAAAAGGTCGGACGTTGCTTGAGAACAACTTTTGCCAAAATTGCGGACATAAAAGAGAGTTTAGAAACTGGCCTGAAGTTAGAAAGAACATTAGGATCAAGACTTTTCTTCTTAATGATGCCTCTGATGTATTTTTTGTTGTGAGATTTGAAGATTCGTGTGCTGAGGTGTTTTTTCTGTTCTCAAACCGATCTCCCTTTAAGGGCTTAGTCTCTGTGGGTGTTTTTTCTCCTCGTCTTTCCTCATGCATTGGGTATTTCCACTGTTCTACCTCTTCTGACCTGTCGTCCCCATGTGATGTTTGTGCAATGTATGTATGGCTGGAAGGGTAAGATGGCGCTGGAGTGCTGGCAGCCTTTAACCCAATTTCCTTCTGGATCAATAAAGGTCATCAGTCAATCAGTCAAAAGTGCAGGGGACACAGGAAAAGCACAATAACTATAATGAGGGCTAAAATACAAACAACTTTAACTGAGAGCAGAACCCAGATGACTAAAACTAAGAAGGCCTAAGAATATAAATACTTAGCAGAGAGAGAAAACTAAGGATATCATGAACAAAGGACCAAACACTGAGGCTAATTACTAAGCTGACAGAAAATGATGAGGGACAAAGCACAGGGACCAGACCTGAAGTCTGTGGAACCAGCTTCCACTTTGGATTCAGGAGACAGACGCCCTCCGAGTTTTAAGTTTAGGCTTTTTCCTTTTTGCTAAAGCATATAGTTTGGGCTGGATCAGTATTTATGCTGAAATAGATTGAAGCTGCTGGATTCTCATGATGGACTGAAAGTTTCTTCTTCAATCATGATGGGCATTACAACAGTACTTTTTTAGCAAATACACAAAAAGTCTGGTCATGTTCAACTTTGTAGTAAACCCAGAGATAACTCACCAGATAAATGACATCCACAGACCCCGGAGACTCTCCCACTATAGTGTAGTTGACTGATACGTCTTCTTCTGCATCACAGGGAGCTGGTTTATCCTTCGTCTGTACCTCTAGAGAGCTGATTGTTTTAATATCGGGAGAAGACGGCTGGGACATGGATAATGTGTGAAATCCCCTGTCATAGTATGCAGTTCTATATCCTGGGTAGCCCACTGTTGGTGTCAGGCTTGCCTAGTTGGGGATAGGAAACAAAAATTTAAAAACTTGATCTACAAATAACATTGGACAACGAGACTTTATAAGCAAGGCAAAGGTGGAGGAAGATGAGTCATAAACTGTTTCAGGATTGCAGCTTCCTACTGTGGGAGGTATTTGGACATTTGCAGCCTATCACAAACCAATTGTGGCTTCAGGCTGCTGTCATGGCTGCATTAAATTACACATTGTTTCCGTGTGTCAGCTCACATGGAGTTGGATATCCTGGTCAAAGTTATCAGTGCTGAAAGAAAATGAGGCCACACCGTTGCTGTCAGTTGTCAGATTTTGTAGTGAGCGTGGTTGCCACATTTGTCCCGTGAACAGGTAGACCGGTGCGTCACAAACTGGTGTATTATTGTGGTACACTGCTCTGACCTGTTGAAGAACACAATGCTCTATCAATGGAAAATACAAACAATTTAAATGTGCTTTGCTACGACAAACTGAGCTGAAAACAACATGTTAGGCTTACTTTTCCTTCCACATTAGATCCCCGTTCCCAAACCTTGGGCACGTTAATAAAAGACACTTTTCCAAGGACGTAAGAAATCGTGACTCTCTTCTCTTGAGGGAGTGAAACACCTGAATGTAAAAACGTTCATGTTACAATCCTGTGAATGCCTTTTTGGTTAAATACACATCGATGTGTCATTTTAAAGGAATAATACAACTTGCCTGTTCCCTCTTCTTCCACTTTGGCCCTGATATCCAGAACATCTTGAAGCACCTTTTGGTCCATTTTAGTAAAAATTGACATGTTGAAGGAAAAAGTTGCACAGCCAGTCTTGTCTGCCTGGAAAGAACAATAAAGAAAGAAAATCACTGCTACAAGAATAAACCAAAATTAGAATCAAATCTCATTCACAGTCGAATCTATAAAATATATTAAATGTTCAAACTATGATATTTTATAGAGTCATGAAAAACTTGAGCTCATTTAGAATTTGATGAATTCTACGTGCATGAAAGCTGGTGCAACAACGGGACCAGAGGAAAACGCTCTACAGGGTGGGCCATTTATATGGATACACCGTAATAACATGGGAATGGTTGGTGATATTAAAGTCCTGTTTGTGGCACATTAATATATGTGAGGGGGCAAACTCCTCAAGATGGGTGGTGACCACGGTGGCATTTAGAAGTTGGCCATCTTGGATAGTCAAAGGAGCTTGCAAAGATCTTGGACACAACTTTTGTTTTTTCATTAGGGAGAGGGCCATGTGACACATGAAACTTATTGGTAATGTCACAAGAACAACAATGGTGTGCTTGGTTTCAACGTAACTTTATACATAAAAACATTTATTTATAAAATAATAGAATATAATTTTATATTTATATTTCAATATCACAATAATCTTCCAATTTAGAACTACAAGTTAAAAAAGAACTAACATAAATAAAATACACTTCCGCTAAATACTTCTCATTTATTTTCCCAAACCACACGGAGCTGCACTATAAGGACTAAAGAGCCGCACGCGGCCCCGGAGCCACAGGTTGCCGACCCCTGCTCTAGATCATGTTTACTCAAACATCAAACATGCATATAGAGATATACCCCTCCCCAACCTCCACCAGTCCGACCACACCTTTTGGTTCCTTGGTGTCCTCGTCTCTGCTGACATCTCCTGGACAGAGCGAGACTTTAGAGTGTAGTCAATGCAGCACAGCCCTCTCCCGTCCCTGATGGACATTTATTCCTCCCACTGCTTCAGCAGAGCAGCAAACATCACCAAGGACAGCTCCCACCCTGGTTTCAACATGTTCAGCCTGTTTCCCTCAGGGAAGTTCTACAGGTGCATCAGCACAAAGACCCACAGACTTAAATATTGTTTTCCTCTCAAAGGCCTGCAGTCAGTTCTCTCCTAGCCCTCTTGAGTTTCTGTGCATCACCAGACCTGAAGACGGCATCCCTGACTTTCAGCAGGGAATGGATTTCTGCATTCAGCCAGGGCTTCTGGTTTGGATACCACATCACAGACTTGGTGGTGGTAACATCCTCCACACACTTACTAATGTAGCTGAGGACAGCCAATCTATACTCCTCTAAATCCAGCTTCCCCTTATACACAGCAGCATCCCTGAAGACCAGTCTGTGCATTTAAAGCAGTGCTGCAGTGCAGAGTCACCGTCGTGGCGCCACACATTGATGGTTTTCTGTGTGGGTTTGGAGCGTCCTAGTTCAGAATACAGTTACTTTGTTGAAATAAATGGATTACACGGCGGTGTTTCCTGTTTCATATATATTAGACTCGACTGTACACTGTGTTCGTGTTTTCCTCTGAAACAATAAGTCCCGTTGGAGCAGCCTTTCAACGCCTCTCTCTGTCTCTCGCTAGCAGAGTTGACCCACACAACAAAGCAAAGCTAGTTTTCGGCTACAAGCCGACACGGAACCAATGTATCAGCCAGAGGTCCCTTTGCTACGGTTCGGAGCCGCGGACCTGTTTTATATACGCGCGAAATAGTTTTCTATACGAGATCACTGCAAAAAGTGCAGCTTTACCTAATGTCCACCTACTGTTACTCATTTATATTAAGATTTAAACATCTAGTTGGTGTTGATATGGAGAGTAACCTTCAGTAATCACACAGCAATAGTTCATTCATGTAGTTGTAAAAAGCATGATAATATATTAAGTAATCCAAAGTATTCAGAATACGTTACTCTCATTGAGTAACGTAACGGAATATGTTACAAAATACATTTTGGGCATGTAATCTGTAGTTGAATACATTTTAAAAGTAACCTTCCCAACACTGGGCACATTGTTAAGCAGCCTGTAGCTAAAACACATCCTTTATTCCCATTTTGTTCTTTGAATCTAAAACAAATGCCAACAGTAAAGTGAACACACAGCGCCAGTTCAGCTGGGTAGAGCAGGCAACCCGTTTGCTGTAATGCTAATGCAGGGGCCTGAATGTACCCAAAGTATCAGGGAAAAAAGAGAAATGAAGCCATAACTGTACCTGCTTTGTCTCTGTGTGGCAGGGCGCACTTATCTGCAATAGGGCCAAATCATCCTCACTGTGCACCAATATACCAAAACCTCTATACAAATTAATAGGTCTGCACACATTGACTGTAACACGTCCTGGTACAGGCTGTCCATACGTGTACCTGTATAAAGAAAAATAAGTAAACATTATGAGTCATTTGCTCTCCAAACTCCAGATTTTACAACACATAATTTGTCCTGAAAGAACTTTTCCTTACTTTGCACACACTTTAGCTTCAATGTCTTCCTTCCCAATACTCACTTCTTCAGATATATTTACTGTCACATCAAATTTGGGTAAAACTGGGGGAAATATGAATGTCAGCATTTGCACTCCATTACAACAAAGAATTTAAGAATAAATAAGACTGACTTACCATATTTCTCCACTTTGAAGTTGTGAGATATTTTCCTCTCACCCACTGACACAATGATCTGGTACGGTCCCTCAGGGGCCTCAGCGTCCAAGGAGTAAGAAAGCTGCAGTATTCTGCTATTGGATGTTTCATTTAGCCACTGTCCAATCCTGTTACTGTGAGGATCCTGTTAAATCAAGTGACAGTGACAGCTACTACACAGGTGTAAGTACAGTACCAACTAGATTCTTTATTTTCCTTTTCAACAACATTAGAGCTAAAACTGGACAATATAAATTTAGGGGGACATAAAGATGTCCTGTCTTCATCTGTAGCCAGCTTTGTCCTCTTCTAGATGTGAAGCACTTGTTTATAAATGTTTAAAAACTAAGTGATATAAAGAAACCTAAGCTGTAATGACAGGGAAGCTGTGGCTGTGTTTGTGGAGTAATTAAATCAAAATTATTAATTTGATTTAATCACTGTCATTTTATTTTCACATGTGGGGCATCAAGTGACAGAACAGACCCCTGCACGGTGTGTATTACATACATGCAACCCACTTTGTCCAGTTTTTAAAGCTTGCACTGTCAGTAACTTGGAGTAATACTGCAGAAGCAGTGTGTATGCAAGCAGTGAGCAGGGAACCTTCAAGTCTGTCTGACTGCATGTGTTCAGTGTTGTGTTGATGCATTTGCAAGAGAAGGAAAAGCCTTTTCTAGAGGCGCCCTCTTACCTGAAGTTCAATGACATCATACTGAAAGAAAAAGGAAGAAAGACAGGTGGAGTTAAGAAACTGTTGTGTAAATCACTGCATCCAAATTGCAAACAGCATTATTAATAATACTGTTCAAAAACTCACCAGCTGATTGGCAGGTCGCATTTTATTATCCATCGCAACGACTCTGAAATTCACTTTGAGAAGAATTGAGAGGTTACCTCTGTTTCTCTCTTTGTACTTTAAAACAAAGTCACTGCAACTTATCAAACATGGATCTGATTGGTTACCCTGCACAGCAAGCCTAGACAGATCTCAGATAATGGACTGATATGTATGAGACATATGTATAGAATTTATTGAAATTGAACTGATATTGCTAATTTATATTTTAATTAATGACACATTTAATTTATTATTTAATTATGTATTTAATACATTTTGGCACCCGAGGCCCTCCATATTCTTCCCTCACGATTTTTTTTCTTTCTGCTTTCTGCAGAAAGCAGATCCTGCTGAGCACCGCTCCTACATCGGTGGGGGAGAGAGTCATAGGTTGGTGGTCTGGCGTCATGTCTGCTTTGGTTGTGGTTGTGGGGTTCCCTCGCTCAAAACGAGCATAAAAGTTGTTGAGCTCGTTGAGGAAGGAGACATCAGAGGATGCGGGGGAGGGTTTGGTGGTCCTGTAGTCTGTAATGGTCTGGAGTCCTTGCCACATGCGTCGGGGGTTGGAGTTGGAGAAGTGTTCTTCTACCTTCTTTTTGTAATGGTGTTTGGCTTTTTTGATGCCCTTCTATAGATTAGCCCTGGCTGTGCTGTAGGCGTGTGCATCTCCTGACCTAAAGGCGGTGTTGCAGGCCTTCAGGAGGAGACGAACATCCCGGTTCATCCAAGGCTTCTGGTTGGGGTACATGGTGATCCGTTTCTGGGTGGTGACACTGTCTGTGGTTTCGGAGATGTAATCCAGTACAGATGAGGCGTACTGGTCCAGGTCTGTGTGGGTGAACATATTCCAGTCTGTGTTTTTAAATCTGTCCTGGAGCACTGCGTCTGTCCCCTCTGGCCACACTTTAATTGTCCTCACAGCAGGTTTCACACGTTGGATGAGTGGTGAATACCGAGGTGTGAGGAACAGGGAGAGATGGTCCGATTGTCCAATGTGGGGGAGGGGTGTGGCTTTGTAGGCTCCAGCCAGGTTGGAATACACATGGTCTAAAGTCTTGTCTCCTCTGGTGTGGCAGGAGACATGTTGGTGGAATCTGGGGAGGAGTGTCTTTAAGTTGGTGTGGTTGAAGTCGCCAGCAACAATAAAAGCAGCCTCGGGGTGTTTATTCTGGTGTTTGTTAATGGCTGCAGAAAGTTTCCGCCTACAGGGAGGAGGTGGATCGTCTGGCTGAGTGGTGCGACACAAACAACCTGCTGCTTAACACCGAGAAGACCAAGGAGCTCATCGTGGACTACAGGAGGAATGCTGACCCACATCCACCCATCCACATTAAGGGGACGGCTGTGGAGCGTGTGAGCTGTCTTTTGCAATGTGAAGTTCTTCCTTAGTGTGAGCTCAAATATGAAACTTGTGGGATTTTTTTTCCTTTTGTTGTTTTTTAAAATACCATATTTTTCGGACGATAAGGCGCACTGACAATGAACTTGTCTGAAACGGGTCTGTTTTTATACATAAGGCGTACTGGAATATAGGGCGCATTAAACGCCTTATAATTTATGCTATGTAACTTTGCACTGTCCACTTTCTGCTGTAACCAAACAAATTTCTGACGTGTGGGACTAATAAAGGTTATCTTATCTTATAATAATGACTAACCTGGTATTGTGGATGGATTATCTCATTTGTTCTCCTGACTGAAGTTTGGTCCATTTAAAGCATCTTTCCGTGTGATTGCATTCGTCAAAAACCATCGGGAACGTTTATCGAATGGAAAAAATTTAGCGTTCATCCTCCAGCTTCACTGTGTTTATGTTATGCTAACATAACTGTGTCGCTAGCGATCACGTAGCACATCATTATATACCAGCTAGCCCAACTTCGGTAATGTTTGAAGTGATAGCAGAGCTTTATGTTTTATTTCTATCCAGAAATCTCTCAGTCACAACATGCTATATTAGGTAGCTAGCAAAACCAGTGAGCTAACTTCCTGCTAACTTCTAACTCTGTTAAATTTAATAAATTCTGTTTGCATGGATGCCTGGATGTTAAACTTAATTGTTACACCTGGTAAAGCAGCAAGGCTGATCATTTTATTAAAGAGGAAAGAATTTAGACAGTTTTTAACTCTCAGTGATGCTGCAGTGTTCGTTTGACTTTAGGACTTGAACATACGGCGTTTAGGACCCAGGCTTCTGACTCTTCTAGCCGTAATGCTCTGACAATCCATCAAGCTGTGCGGCTTCATACCTTACAAAAGGCGGATCAATTTTTGAGAAAAAGAAAGGATTTTAAGTGCGCATTATAGTCTGGAAAATGCGGTAGTTATGTTCAAAGATGGAGTCGGATTTCAAACTTCGAATAAACATCTCGATCGACCGTATTGATATCTTGAAAAAATTTTGCTCTATGAAGCAAACATTTCACATCAATCACTGTATGTGTGTCCAAATTTTGGACCACAAAACTTGTTACACAAATTGGAGATGGTGGAGCAGCTGGCTCATGATGTTGGAATTTGAATGAACTACATGTCTTATATAACATAACAGCACATTGTTACCTTTTTGTCCAGGGAGGTAGATGGGTTTGTCTGTTTGGATGAACGTGACGGGATCAGACGCTCGGATCATCACTTTTCTGACTTGTTTGGAGTAAAATGTGTCTCCTCGTACCTCCACCTGAAAATGTTGCACCTCCTTTTGTACCAAAGGAGCCTGAGACAGTGGGATATTTAGATAGTCATTAAAGCCTATAATGCTTACGATAACAACTAACACACACTTTGTGTGTGAAAGTGCTGGTTGCCAACCTCAAACTGAACACAGGTTTGAAAGGCCTCATTTGACGTATGCGTGAATAATGTTGTGTTCTTCTCTCGGGACATCAAAGTGACAGTCATGACCAGAGTCCCACTGGGCTGTCGGAGAGTTGCACAGAATTTGGCCTCAGCTCCAGCTTCAATAACTGCAGGAATGGCCACCAGGTACTGGCTGCATACAGCATCACACATACAGCAGTTACTGCAGTGAACAACTCACACAGACAAAAACACGCTGAAGACAAACTCACGGTTCAGCCACCGCTTGATCCACATGCATCCAGCTCAGGAGGACACACAGAGTGCAGCTCAGGATCCAGAGACGGTCCATGACTGGTTGTGATCGTTCTCAGTGTCAGCTTCGGCTAAATATCGGCTGATCGTCCCCACCCACATAACAGCCACGTGTTTGAAACGCACTCATGTACTCTGATCTCCACAAAGTCTATCACTTACACATTTACAAAATCCCATTCCTGCTTTCAGCACTGAACACTAAACTATAGACAACAGTAAAGCTTGTTGTTCAGTGTAAAACATTACAGTAACATACAGTGCTCCGAGGTGATGTTTCTAAATCAGCTCAGAGTTTAATTCGGCTGTTACAAAAAGTTATTTCTGTTTCGAATGTGCCTGTTTTACTTAATAATGTGCATTTTCTTACCGTCAGTGCTGGAATATCCCACTGTAGTGTGTAACTACTGATATTCTCTAAAATCACTGGGCGTTACAGTAAGTGTAGCCACCAACAGTGCCCTTTACCCAGCGTGGGATGTCTGACTGCCATGTTTTTGACCTTGTTTCTCGGGAAAGACTAAACAAACGTTTGTGTAGTGATAACAGGCTCAAACACAACGGATGGATTCATCAGTGATGTCACAGACTGCTATATTTGCTTAAAAGACAAAAATCACAATGTTTCTGTAAGAATTCAAAATGAAACATGTTAAACAGCTTTTGTTGCACTTTAGTAAACAACACAGATCAAACTGCTGAAATAACAGCAGTGACAGTCACACTGCTGAGTGTGGAGGGATTTCTGGTCTGGTTTTTAAACTGTAACATTGCTGAGAATGAGTCATTATCTCTGACCCTCTGGACCCAGCAGTATTACCCCATGTTATTCTATTTGTCTTCTTTGATTTGCCTTTACGGGAAAAGGTTTTTTGTTTGTTCTGTCTTACTAATGTGCTTAGTAACTTAGGCATGTTTAAACACACATACAGATGTGTTCATCCTTATGAACAAATCCAGAAAATAACAGAAAAAAACAGTTAACAGCACTGAACCTATGAAGGACTGAAGTCTACTGATATACTGAATATCTGCTGCTGTTATGATATTATTAGATATTATTAGATATTTATTATGATACATGTATTTATGGTATGAGCTCACTCATGGTTAATGTGCTGAAACATGTGGCCAAGGACTAGACAGCATGCTCATTTAAATCGTGACAAACGTCATAAAGTTGGATTGTCTCCCATTTTAACAGCTCAACAATTTTCTCTTATAAATTTGACTACAGTAAAGGAATTCTGCAGTAAAGTCCGTTATCCCAAATGAAGTTAAATACTTTCATGAAATCAATTTCAAAGCATTTGGACCATATACACTTGCAATACATAGCTTTTTATCACGTATAGATAGTTTAATGATTAAGAATCTGCCCCCTGGATCTATAACTGTATCGAGTACTGTGAAATTAATATTTTTATGGATTAAAATTGCTGCTCCTCTTTGTGTAGAATTATAACAAGCTGAGAACACATTAGGAAACTCAGGTGTTTTAAGATCATTCGAACCTCTAAGAGGTCTGTGGGTCTCTTGTAAAAGGCCTGTAGTTTTTTGAGTTGGTTAAATATTTTTAACCTCTTTTCTCTGGAGCCAGCTCCATTTACATTCCATGTACCAAACCTTAGTGCACCCATAGTTGTCTGTGTATAACTAGGGGTGTACACTTTGTGTGTCGCTTAGACAGGTGGAGAGAATACATCACTTGTTCATAAATAAAGAGAAGGAGAGAGAAAAAAATGTGTGTGCATATTTACTAATATGAGTACGCTTGGCTTAAGTGTGTGTATCCTATATGACTGTGTGCGCTGTCTGACTGATGTAAACGTGCTGCCGTTGAGCGCATGACTGTGCGTGATCGTGCCAAAATATGTGTCAAAATAAAGGATGTTGTTTGTGGATGAGTGTGGAAGCAGGTGATCGAGGCAGTGAAAGAAATAAAGAAAGAAACCAAGGACAGGGGTGAGCAGCATAAAAACAAGAGGGGAAAAGAGAGAAAAAAAACCCCAAAAACCCCCGGAAACATTCCAATCAAACCACTGACGGAGAGTGACGGTGTTAATTCTGCTATCATATCACACTTAAGATGCGATTTGATACTGGTAAGTTAGACAGATGTTAATGCAAGTTAGTGTGAGTGGATAGGGAAAGGGTGTAGCTGATTCCTATGTGGTGTGAGGTTAATACAGCCACGGAGTGATGTTGGGGTCGCGGTGGAGCTGTCCGTCCACGTACAGCCGGTCCACAGCGATGACAGCGAGGGAGCCCTTCTGGATGAAGCCGCGTCGGATTGGGAAGAGGACCCTGCGTCGTTCCAAGATCTCTTTGGGGAACTGGTCGTTCACGCTGAAGTCCGTTCCTTTTAATTCCCTGCTGTATGAACCACATTAAATGTTTTTACATATTAACATGATGTCTCCGTGTCTCTCTGTTACATATACAGTATTTAATCATTTTCTCACACAGTTCTTCTCTTTCAGATTTGTGTTGTTGTGTTTGTTGTCACAGGTTACAAAAATGTTTCTTACTTCACTCTAATGTATGTGAGTTTTTATTATAAAAAATCCCCAGCACGCCCCTGTGGTAAATCCTTCAAGCTCGGGTCCTCTACCAGAGGTCTGGGAGCTTGAGGGTCCTGCGCAGTATCTTAGCTGTTCCCAGGACTGCGCTCTTCTGGACAGAGATCTCCGATGTTATTCCCGGGATCTGCTGGAGCCACTCGCCTAGCTTGGGAGTCACCACACCTAGTGCTCCGATTACCACGGGGACCACCGTTACCTTCACCCTCCACATCCTCTCGAGCTCTTCTCTGAGCCCTTGGTATTTCTCCAGCTTCTCGTGTTCCTTCTTCCTGATATTGCTGTCATTCGGAACCGCTACATCGATCACTACGGCCGTCTTCTTCTGTTTGTCTACCACCACTATGTCCGGTTGGTTAGCCACCACCATTTTGTCCGTCTGTATCTGGAAGTCCCACAGGATCTTAGCTCGGTCATTCTCCACCACCCTTGGGGGCATCTCCCATTTTGACCTCGGGACTTCAAGGCCGTATTCAGCACAGATGTTTCTGTACACTACCCCGGCCACTTGGTTATGGCGTTCCATGTATGCCCTGCCTGCTAGCATCTTGCACCCTGCTGTTATGTGCTGGTGCATCTTTACACAGCCTTCACTTGGGGCCTTACTTGGTGTGATAGACCCCAGCCTCTATGGATATTGTGCTCCACCTCGCTGGGATCTCACTTGGGGCGGGTCCAGGGGCATACTGTGTCCATCCATGAAAGAGTTCCGCACAGCCAGGCAAGATGACTGGAAAGAGTCTTCGGTTAGGATTAGGTAGTGAAAAAGCAGAGTGGTTAGGGAAACTGACTGAAACTCATTAGTAAAGGTTATGGCTGACTCTACCACCCCCAGTGGACTCTGAGACAGCAGCACGAGCCAGCTTATTACCTGTTATTTACACTGCGTTTTACATACAGATTTCAGGTTCAAGGTTCAAGGTTCTTTATTTGTCACATGCATAGTTATACAAGTATAACACACAGTGAAATGTGGCCTGACACGCTCCTCGACATGTGCAAAAATTTGGGGGGGGGGGGGGGGGGGGGGGGGTAGAGGAAGAACATTATAAATATATATATATATATATATATAAGATAAGATAAGATAAGATAAGATAACCTTTATTAGTCCCACACGTGGGAAATTTGTTTTGTCACAGCAGGAAGTGGACAGTGCAAAAGTTATGAGGCAAAAATTAGAATACAATAAGAATAAATACAGTACACAACTGTACAGAATAGAATAAAATAAAATACTATATACAGTAGAATAAAATAAAATAAATATACAATAAGATAAAAATAGAATACAAATACAAATACTATATACAACTGAGTAAAAATACAACGATGACAGAAAGGATTATTGCACTTAGTATTATTGCATATGTATGGATGTGTGTGCTTGATCAGTTAAAGTCTTTATTATGGAGTCTGACAGCAGTGGGGAGGAAAGACCTGCGAAATCTCTCCGTCCCACACCGTGGGTGCCGCAGTCTCCCACTGAAGGAGCTGCTCAGTGCTGTCACAGTCTGCTGCATGGGGTGGGAGATGTTGTCCATCAGGGATGACAGCTTAGCCGCCGTTCTCCTGTCACTCACCACCTCCACTGGGTCCAGAGGGCATCCTAGAACAGAGCTGGCCCTATAGTATATACACTGGGTGAATGTGCAGTAGTAGCAGCAAGCAGGTGAATTCTGTACATTAATATGAATAGACATCTGACTATTTTACAGGATAGACAATATAAACATATTTAAAATTAAAGGAATTTGGAATGTACATTGTGCCTTGGTTTAGTGTCTGGAAGAGAGTCCTGTCTCAGTCAATTATAGATGATGTGAGAGGGCAGGTGTGTGTGTTTAGGGCACGGATGGCTTGGGGATAGAAGCTCCTCTTGAGTCTCTCTGTCCTTGCCCGGAAGATGCGGAACCTTCTACCAGATTGCAGAAGTTGGAACAGTTTGTTGCCAGGATGGGACGGGTCCTTCAGTATCTGCGCTGCTCTAGTCCGGCATCTCCTGGTGTAGGTGTCCTGAAGCGGGGGGAGAGCAATCCTGCAGCAGCGTTCTGCTGTACGGATCACTCTCTGGAGAGCTTTTTGGTCCTTCACACAGCTGTTCCCAAACCACGATGTCATGTTCTGTGTGAGGATGCTCTCCACAGCGCCTGTATAGAAAATCCTGAGGATCTTTGGAGAGACCCTGAACTTCCTCAGTTGTCGTAGGTGATACAGGCGCTGCCTAGCCTTTTTGGTCTGGACCTGAATGTGGGCAGCCCATGTCAGGTCTGAGGAGATGTGGACACCAAGATACTTGAAGGACTGCACCCTCTCCACTGGAGCTCCATTGATGATAATGGGCTTGTAGTCTCTGTGCTGACCCCTTCTGAAGTCCACCACCAGCTCCTTGGTCTTGCTGATGTTCAGCTGGAGGTGGTTGTCCTGGCACCACGATGCCAGATTCTTCACTTCATCCATGTAGGCCGCCTCATCGTTGTTGGAGATGGCACCCAACACCACTGTGTCGTCAGCAAACTTCACAATGGTGTTGGAGCCATGGGTGGCCACACAGTCTGAAGTGTAGAGGGAGTAGAGCAGTGGCGAGAGGACACATCCCTGAGGTGCTCCTGTGTTGATGGTGATGCTGTTGGAGAAGCACCTGCCCACCCTCACCACCTGAGTTCTGCCAGTGAGGAAGTCCAACACCCATGCACACAGACGGCTGTTAAGTCCCAGATCCCTGAGCTTTGTGAACAGTCTGCAGGGCACTATTGTGTTAAACGCTGAACTGTAATCAACAAACAGCATTCGCACATAGTTACCCTGTTTCTTGTCCACGTGGCTGAGTGTGGTGTGTAGGACGTGGGCGATGGCATCCTCTGTGGATCTGTTGGATCTGTAGGCGAACTGCAGCGGATCTATGGTGTCTGGGATGGAGGAGGAGATGATGTTCTTCAGCAGCCTCTCAAACACCTTCATTACTACCGAGGTCAGTGCAACTGGCCGGTAATCGTTCAGGGATGAGGGTTTGCTGTTCTTGGGCACAGGGATGATGGTGGATCTTTTGAAGCATGTGGGGACCACAGACTTCGCCAGGGACTCGTTGAAGATGTAAGTGAACACACCTGCTAGCTGGTCAGCACAGCAGCGCAGCAGACGGCCGGTGATGCCATCTGGCCCCGCCGCTTTCCTTGTGTTCACTCTCCTCAGTGCCGCTCGGACGTCATGCTCCGCGATGCTGGTCACCGGTCTCTCGCTGATGACGTCACTGTCCTCGGTAGCCAGGCGGTAGATAGCATTAGCCGCCTGGTTAACCTCGAAACGGGCGTAGAACCGATTCAGCTCGTTGGTGAATGCAGAGTCGGCGTTGATCGGCGCAGTGTCCCTGGCTTTGTAGTCCGTAATGGTGCGTAGTCCGTGCCACATACTCCGTGTGTCGCCCTGGTGGAAGCGGGACTCCACACGTTCCCGGTACAGGCGTTTGGCATCTCTCACCGCGCACCGCACGCCGTATGAGGCCGCTTTGTAGGCGCTCATATCGCCAGTGGCGAGACCCGCGTTGTAGGAGGCGGTCCTGGCGTTTACTGCAGTGCGGATCGATCTGTCCATCCACGGTTTCTGGTTTGGGAATGTGGTGACTCTGGCAGTGGGGATAATCTCCTCCGCTAGCATATTGACGAAGCATACTGCTACTTCCGTACTCGTTGATGTCGACTGCGCATGCTCTGAACATGTCCCAGTCGACGTCGTTGAGTGCGTCCTGTAGCGTAGCTTCTGATTGGGCAGTCCACCGTTTTACCTCCCTCGTGGTCACGTCTTCCCTCCGTATGCTTTGTTTATACTGGGGAATGAGGAAGATGGCGTTGTGGTCAGACTTCCTAAAAGCCGGGTGTGAGACAGCTTTGACACATCAGGACACATCAGTAATTGACCTCAGGAGAGGTTTTCGGCCTTTTAACAATTATAGGGAGGATTCAGGGTCACCTGGTCCAACCCTAACTATATGCTTTAGCAAAAAGGAAAGTTTGAAGCCTAATCTTAAAAGTAGAGATAGTGTCTGTCTCCTGAATCCAAACTGGAAGCTGGTTCCACAGAAGAGGGGCCTGAAAACTGAAGGCTCTGCCTCCCATTCTACTTTTAAATACTCTAGGAACAACAAGTAGGCCTGCAGTGTCCATGTTCAAAGGCATTGTAAACTTTTTCTGTTGATTGTAAAGTTTTCTTCGCACACAGAGTGTACAGTGGACTCCAATGTTTTTGTAACTTTTAATGGAATCAAACTCAAAGTAATGTAAGTACTTCCAATCTCTAAATGCTGCATGGTCGTACTCTCTCCCACACTCGATACATTTTCCATTGTTGATCTGCACATGTCCGTTACCATGGACGTCACACTTGTACGTCATTGTCATGAGACACTCTCACCAACAAACACGGTTTAGTAACGCAGTAACGCAGCGTGCTCGATCCCTTACATTACCCGTTACTTGAAAAAGGTAACTGGATTACTTGTAACATGTTACTGCCTATCTCTGCACCTAAGTATGTCATTGTTTTAATCCAGAGTTACTCATATAAGGTTATGCATTTGTGCCTAAGAAATGATCCAGCTCCTCATATAAGTGAGGTAACACAGGTGGATATCAGTAATGTGCGTGCTGGAGCTGCTCTTCTATCTAGTGTTAGATTTGTATTGTTGATTGTCATTCATGCTTAGAAATATTTACTCATATATGCTTAGAGTTGATAGTCGGTGTCATATTGATAGGGATCTGATCCTTAATAGTCTGCAAAGACTTTGTGTGCATTCCAGGGTGTTCTGGCATTCACACCCTCCTGGGAGCATGGCAGCGGTCGTACCTTCTCTTATTGTTTTATGGTAGGATAAACACATCTATATCTGTTTTATACGGTGGCCCCTAGAGACAAAGCACGTACAAACTCCAAAACACTTGCAAACTCCAAAACACTTGCAAACTCTAAAACACATACAAACTCCAAAACACTTGCAAACTCCAAAACACTTGCAAACTCCAAAACACTTGCAAACCCCAAAGCACATGCAAATTCCAAAACACTTGCAAACTCCAAAACACTTGCAAACCCCAAAGCACATGCAAATTCCAAAACACATGCAAACTCCAAAACACTTGCAAACTCAAAAACACATGCAAATTCCAAAACACAACGGAAGTGCTCCAGGACGCTAGGGGCAGTGTTGAGCTTTTGTTACCTAGTAACTACACAAGCCAGGAAGTACCAATGACTGGATTTGGGGTCTGCAGCCTTAAAGGCCGCATTTTAAGGCCGATTACGTCACAGCAACACGATGAAGGCTGTCCCAATTCAAAGGCTGCTCGAAATGCGGCCCTCAAATGCGTCCTTAATTTCCCTGAATTTTAAGGATGGGTCGGTGTAGCCTTCATGGCCCAACATATCCCAGATTTCATAGTGCAGCTGTGGTGTGGATAATTTTGCTGAAAAAAACGGCGGAAGCGGAGCCGCCGAAGAGTAAACTTTCAGAAGTAAGTACTGAATATTATGTCACTTATTTATGCGCAAATGTTTTTATAATGAAGAACATTAAAACATTACTGTTGGCCGCATGTCGGGAAAGTTATGTGACATTAGCGATGTTTTTACTAACTTGGTTTTAAAGCCTTTACTTCAAAATATACGCCGTTCAATAGTTGACTTTAATCTTACAGAGAATGTGATGATTTTATGGATTAAAATGGATTTTATTAATTAAAGTCAGTCATATATCCACAAACACAACAAGCTGAAAGTCAGTGATGCTGCTCGGTTTGCAGTCCTGACTATCACGGCACAAGCAGGATTCACTGCACTGTTAATGTTAGCTCTGTTATATTGCTGCCTCTGTTCGGTGGTGTCAATCCAAACAGACTTTAATGTGCGTTTGAACGAGCTGACGGTTCACTCGTTAAGCTGAAAGAAAGATGCTTTAATCACAGGAGTCACACATGTGTCACACATGTGTCCACTGTACCATTTCCCGAGAAACAAGGTCAAAAACATGGCAGTCAGACATCTCCCGCTGGGTAAAGGGAGTTACACCTACTGTAGTTGTCACGGTCCTGGGTCTCCTGACTCAGCGTTTTTAGTTCTTTGTGATGTTTGTATTATCATACTTGTGTGTTTTATTCTATGGTTTCTAGTTTTGATCCCTTGCCCTTCATGTCTCTCTGTGTCCCCTCTGTTTCGTGTAATTGTGTCTTTGCATGTTTGAGTTTGTTTTCTGTCACCCTGCATTGTGAATTATGTTCTTATGGTTGGTCTTTCGTTACTCCCTCTAGTCTAGTCTCTTGTGTTCCAAGCTGAGTATTTCCCTGTGTATTTTGGTTCTTAGTCCTCTGCCTTATGGTTTATGTCTCTGTTTCTTAGTTGCTGTCTCCACTGTGTCAAGTTCGCGTCTCTGTGTGAAACTTCCTGTTTTACTTTGAAGGTCCGTGTCTTATGTGAATGTGTCCTGCTTTGTTTGTCTCGTCAGTCCTGATTTCTCCCAGCTGTGCTCTCCTTCTGTGTCTCATTCCCCTCGTTACTCCCCAGTGTATTTAAACCCTGTGTTTCTCTGAGTCAGTGTCGCGTCGTCCCTCATGCTGTGTGGATCTCCCTGTGAGTTTAGTTTGTGAGTTTTCAGTTTAGTTTGCTTTGTATGTCTTTCTCCTGCCAGCGAATAAAGCTGAGTTCTTTGTGTTTAAACCTCGTGCCTGAGTCCTGCATTTTGGTTCCAACTCCTGCCTGCCGCACAGCGATTCATGACAGTAGTTCCCAGTGATTAGAAAATATCAGTAGTTACAGACTACAGGGGTGTATCCCAGCACTGGTGTTAAGACAAACATGGACACATACAGAATAGAAATAACTTTTTGTAACAGCCGAATTAAACTCTGAGCTGATTTAGAAACATCACCTCGGAGCACTGTATGTTACTGTAATATTTTACACTGAACAACAAGCTTTACTGTTGTCTATAGTTTAGTGTTCAGTGCTGAAAGCAGGAATGGGATTTTGTAAATGTGTAAGTGATAGACTTTGTGGAGATCAGAGTACATGAGTGCGTTTCAAACACGTGGCTGTTATGTGGGTGGGGACGATCAGCCGATATTTAGCCGAAGCTGACACTGAGAACGATCACAACCAGTCATGGACCGTCTCTGGATCCTGAGCTGCACTCTGTGTGTCCTCCTGAGCTGGATGCATGTGGATCAAGCGGTGGCTGAACCGTGAGTTTGTCTTCAGCGTGTTTTTGTCTGTGTGAGTTGTTCACTGCAGTAACTGCTGTATGTGTGATGCTGTATGCAGCCAGTACCTGGTGGCCATTCCTGCAGTTATTGAAGCTGGAGCTGAGGCCAAATTCTGTGCAACTCTCCGACAGCCCAGTGGGACTCTGGTCATGACTGTCACTTTGATGTCCCGAGAGAAGAACACAACCTTATTCACGCATACGTCAAATGAGGCCTTTCAAACCTGTGTTCAGTTTGAGGTTGGCAACCAGCACTTTCACACACAAAGTGTGTTTGTTAGTTGTTATCGTAAGCATTATAGGCTTTAATGACTATCTAAATATCCCACTGTCTCAGGCTCCTTTGGTACGAAAGGAGGTGCAACATTTTCAGGTGGAGGTACGAGGAGACACATTTTACTCCAAACAAGTCAGAAAAGTGATGATCCGAGCGTCTGATCCCGTCACATTCATCCAAACAGACAAACCCATCTACCTCCCTGGACAAAAAGGTAACAATGTGCTGTTATGTTATATAAGACATGTAGTTCATTCAAATTCCAGCATCATGAGCCAGCTGCTCCACCATCTCCAATTTGTGTAACAAGTTTTGTGGTCCAAAATTTGGACACACATACAGTGATTGATGTGAAATGTTTGCTTCATAGAGCAAAATTTTTTCAAGATATCAATACGGTCGATCGAGATGTTTATTCGAAGTTTGAAATCCGACTCCATCTTTGAACATAACTACCGTATTTTCCAGACTACAAGGCGCACTTAAAATCCTTTCTTTTTCTCAAAAATTGACAGTGTGCCTTATGTATGAATTCTGGTTGTGTTTACTGACCACAAACAGATTTTATGTGGCACACAGTGCTCAAAAATCTGTCAAAAAATGTTTTAGTACGCCTTTGGTAAGGTACGAAGCCGCACTGCTTGATGGATTGTCGGAGCATTACGGCTACCGTAATCAGAAGCCTCGCGGACTCGGCCTAATCTGGGTCCTAAACGCCGTCACTTCAGGTCCTAAAATCAAATGAACACTGCAGCATCACTGAGAGTTAAAAACTGTCTAAATTCTTTCCTCTTTAATAAAATGATCAGCCTTGCTGCTTTACCAGGTGTAACAATTAAGTTTAACATCCAGGCATCCATGCAAACAGAATTTATTAAATTTAGAAGTTAGAAGTTAGCAGGAAGTTAGCTCACTGGTTTTGCTAGCTTGTAAAACATGCTATGCTATCACTTCCAACATAAATGAAGACAGAAAGCTAAACAGCAGTGATGTTAGTAGGGTTACTGAAGTTGGGCTAGCTGGTATATAATGATGTGCTACGTGATCGCTAGCGACACAGTTATGTTAGCATAACATAAACACAGTGAAGCTGGAGGATGAACGCTAAATTTTTTCCATTCGATAAACGTTCCCGATGGTTTTTGATGAATGCAATCACATGGAAAGATGCTTTAAATGGACCAAACTTCAGTCAGGAGAACAAATGACATAATCCATCCACAATACCAGGTTAGTCATTATTATAAGATAAGATAACCTTTATTAGTTTTGTTACAGCCGAAAGTGGACAAGTTACATAGCATAAATTATAAGGCGTTTAATGCGCCCTATATTCCAGTACGCCTTATGTATAAAAACAGACCCGTTTCAGACACGTTCATCGTCAGTGCGCCTTATCGTCCGAAAAATATGGTATTTTAAAAAACAACAAAAGGAAAAAAAATCCCACAAGTTTCATATTTGAGCTCACACTAAGGAAGAACTTCACATTGCAAAAGACAGCTACTGACAACGAATGGTATGCAGTTATTTCACAGTGATGAGAAATAAAACATGCAGAATACTCAGAGTGCACAACTTCCCCCAAAGGGCAAAGGCCATATTATATTTTCCATTTTGAGACCTGCTGCTGTGATGGAGAATTAGGCAGTAATTCAGCTTAACTTTGTAATCGGGGACAGAGAGCACAAAATGAATCATGTCTGAGTAATGCCTCTTAGTTTATTTCAGAGTCAAATTATTTTTATGTGAAAGTTTAACGGTTTTAATTTTTAAAACTTCACAATAAAATAAATATGTTTAAACATGGCTTTGGAATTCAAAGTACAAAAAAATCGTGAGGGAAGAATATGGAGGGCCTCGGGTGCCAAAATTTATTAAACACATAATTAAATAATAAATTAAATGTGTCATTAATTACGCAGTGACAATTACAATGTTGCGTGGAGATCAGGGGCAGTACCCCTGGACTTGCAGACCGGGCTGGTGGTCCCCATTTTTAAGAAGGGGGACCGGAGGGTGTGTTCCAACTACAGGGGGATCACACTCCTCAACCTCCCTGGGAAAGTCTATGCCAGGGTGCTGGAAAGGAGAGTTCGTCCGCCAGTCGAACCTCAGATACAGGAGGAACAATGCGGTTTTCGTCCTGGTCGCGGAACACTGGACCAGCTCTTTATCCTCTCGAGGATACTCGAGCGTGCATGGGAGTTTGCCCAACCAGTCTACATGTGTTTTGTGGACTTGGAGAAGGCATTCGACCGTGTCCCTCAGGGTGTCCTGTGGGAGGTGTTGCGGCAGTATGGGGTGTCTGGCCCATTGCTACGGGCCATTCGATCCCTATACAACCGTTGCAAGAGCTTGGTTCGCATTGCCGGCAATAAGTCGGACTCATTCCTGGTGGGTGATGGGCTCCGCCAGGGCTGCCCCAAGTGGAGGAGTTCAAGTATCTCGGGGTCTTGTTCGCGAGTGATGGGAGAAGGGAGCTGGAGATCGACAGACGGATTGGTGCTGCGGCTGCAGTGATACGGAGGCTGCACCGGTCCGTCGTGGTGAAGAGGGAGCTGAGTGTAAAAGCGACGTTATTGGCCGACCTACCCTCACCTATGGCCATGTGCTGTGGGTAGTGACTAGGGATGGGTATCGTTTAGGTTTTATCCGATACCGGTGCCAAACTTTTGAAACGGTGCCGGTGCTCAAACTGGTGCTTAAAGAATGGAGAACACAAAATTGGTCCTCTCATGGTCAGCTGTTTTTTTGTAAAAAGATAACAATGTTAGCCTTTTCTGCAGCTATGTGGCATATATGGTATCACTCTTGGCTGGAAGCAGTGTTTAAAGAATGGAAAAAACACAAACTTTGTCCAAGAACCTCTCATGTTTAACTGTTTTCCACTTTTTCTTTGGTCATTTTAGCCTTTTTGGCCAGGGTGAAGGGAGTATCTGCCATCAAACAAGAGGACAGCCGCATGTAGCTATGATGATGTTTGCTAGTTCACCTTACCTGCATTAATGTAATAACGTGGTTAGCCTACTCAATGTAAATTACACACGAACAACATTAAGCTACTCACGCAGAGAAGAACGGCTGCTGCTGCCATCATCATCATCATCATTTCTGCTACACTGGCAGGGCTAGGGGCCAGGACTCTCCTCTTAGTGTTTTTGGGGGATGTTGCTAACTCCGGGTCGATAACAGGCACCACACCCGCAGTAGATGTGCTCGGTGTGAGGTCTCGCAGCAAGCTATCAAATACGGCGCGTTTCTGGGCTTTTAAAAAAAACGCTATGCGTCGCCAGGTGTTTCATCGAATTTGAGGTGTTACCTCCTTTGACAGTATCACAGTATCAGCTTAAAGCACTTGTTGCTGCTGAGTTTGCATCTTTTGCTGTGAAGTACAGCCAGACTTTGACCGCTTCGACTTGGGCATTTTTAATCTGTAGCTCTGCTCTAAAAGAACGTACGTACCTGGACCCGCCTACTATCCTCGGAAACGTAAAATGATTGGCTAGAATCTAAAGTGTATCACAGCTCAGGAAAAAAAAGCACCGAAATAAAGCACCGAAATGTGCGCTGCTTTTCGGTCTGGTTACTACCGTTTATGTCAGAACCGGTGCCATCATGGCACCGGACACCGGTACCCATCCCTAGTAGTGACCGAAAGAAAGAGATCGCGGATACAAGCGGCGGAAATGAGCTTCCTCCGAAGGGTGGCTGGCCTCTCCCATTAGAGATAGGGTGAGAAGTTCGGCCATCCGGGAGGGGCTCAGAGTAGAGCCACTGCTCCTCCACATCGAAAGGAGCCAGCTGAGGTGGTTCGGGCATCTGACAAGGATGCCTCCTGGGCGCCTCCTGGGTGAGGTGTTCCATCTTGGCTTGCTGTGTAGGGTAACCAATCACATCCATGTTTGATAAGTTGCAGTGACTTTGTTTTACAGTATAAAGAGAGAAACAGAGGTAACCTCTCAATTTTTCTCAAAGTGAATTTCAGAGTCGTTGCGATGGATAATAAAATGCGACCTGCCAATCAGCTGGTGAGTTTTTGAACAGTATTATTAATAATGCTGTTTGCAATTTGGATGCAGTGATTTACACAACAGTTTCTTAACTCCACCTGTCTTTCTTCCTTTTTCTTTCAGTATGATGTCATTGAACTTCAGGTAAGAGGGCGCCTCTAGAAAAGGCTTTTCCTTCTCTTGCAAATGCATCAACACAACACTGAACACATGCAGTCAGACAGACTTGAAGGTTCCCTGCTCACTGCTTGCATACACACTGCTTCCGCAGTATTACTCCAAGTTACTGACAGTGCAAGGTTTAAAAACTGGACAAAGTGGGTTGCATGTATGTAATACACACCGTGCAGGGGTCTGTTCTGTCACTTGATGCCCCACATGTGAAAATAAAATGACAGTGATTAAATCAAATTAATAATTTTGATTTAATTACTGCACAAACACAGCCACAGCTTCCCTGTCATTACAGCTTAGGTTTCTTTATATCACTTAACTTTTAAACATCTATAAACAAGTGCTTCACATCTAGAAGAGGACAAAGCTGGCTACAGATGAAGACAGGACATCTTTATGTCCCCCTAAATTTATATTGTCCCGTTTTAGCTCTAATGTTGTTGAAAAGGAAAATAAAGAATCTAGTTGGTACTGTACTTACACCTGTGTAGTAGCTGTCACTGTCACTTGATTTAACAGGATCCTCACAGTAACAGGATTGGACAGTGGCTAAATGAAACATCCAATAGCAGAATACTGCAGCTTTCTTACTCCTTGGACGCTGAGGCCCGTGAGGGACCGTACCAGATCATTGTGTCAGTGGGTGAGAGGAAAATATCTCACAACTTCAAAGTGGAGAAATATGGTAAGTCAGTCTTATTTATTCTTAAATTCTTTGTTGTAATGGAGTGCAAATGCTGACATTCATATTTCCCCCAGTTTTACCCAAATTTGATGTGACAGTAAATATATCTGAAGAAGTGAGTATTGGGCAGGAAGACATTGAAGCTAAAGTGTGTGCAAAGTAAGGAAAAGTTCTTTCAGGACAAATTATGTGTTGTAAAATCTGGAGTTTGGAGAGCAAATGACTCATAATGTTTACTTATTTTTCTTTATACAGGTACACGTATGGACAGCCTGTACCAGGACGTGTTACAGTCAATGTGTGCAGACCTACTAATGTGTATAGCTTTGGTATATCGACGTACGATCTTTTGGCCCTATTGCAGATAAGTGCGCCCTGCCACACAGAGACAAAGCAGGTACAGTTATGGCTTCATTTCTCTTTTTTCCCTGATACTTTGGGTACATTCAGGCCCCTGCATTAGCATTACAGCAAACGGGTTGCCTGCTCTACCCAGCTGAACTGGCGCCGTGTGTCCTCTTCACTGTTTTCCCCTACATTTCATCATCTCATACTTTCATCCACGAATTTGAATTTTTAGTGATATCTCATCTTTCTTGGACGGACGTGTCAGCTCCAAAGGAGTGAAGTGGTTATTGTTGTGCCTAAAAGGCTGCATAGGTTGTGTTGGTGTTTCTAATATCTGCTAGATGATTAGCTTTACTGGTAGGGCTAAGGCAAGTGGTGTGTCTCATCATGTCTGTCACACAAAAGAATACAACTTCTGTGGGAAATCTAAGAACTTCAAAAATCCTCTGATCAGACTGTGACACCTAAACAAACTGAACAAATATACACATATCCAAAGATTCAGCTCCTGTTAAAAGTTTGAACAATTTAGACTGATTTACTGAGTTACTGCTCAGTGTTGGGAAGGTTAAACTGTATTCCACTACTATTTCTGTGTGATTTATTACTATTACTGAAGGCTACTCTCCACACCAACACCAACTAGATGTTTAAATCTTAATATAAATGAGTAACAGTAGGTGGACATTAGGTAAAGCTGCACTTTTTGCAGCGATCTCGTATAGAAAACTATTCCGCGCGTATATAAAACAGGTCCGTGACTCCGAACCGTAGTAAAGGGACCTCTGGCTAATACGTTGGGTTCATGTTGGGCACGTAGCCAAAAACTAGCATTACTTTGTTGTCTGGGTCAAGTTTGCTAGTGAGAGACAGAGAGAGGCGTTGAAAGGCTGCTGCAACGGAGCTTATTGTTTCAGAGGAAAACACGAACACAGTGTACAGTCGAGTCTCAAAACAGTGGCTTTCAAAAGTATTCGGCCCCCTTGAGCTTTTCCACATTTTGTCACATTACAGCCACAAACATGAATCAATTTTATTGGAATTCCACATGAAATGTTTGATTCCAAACATTTGTTACAAATAAATAACTGAAAAGTGGGGGAAATAGCTACAGTGGTTTACTGAAACATGCAAACACAGATTCAAAGAAGGAAATGGGAGTAAAAGATGGATCGACAATGGGATAAAAGTTCAAACTGGTTGTTTGCTAAGTTGTCTGTTATGTGTAGAAACAATAATCCCCTGAGGCAGGTGTCCTTGTTGTGCTTGGATGGTTCATAGGTCAACATAAAGTGCCTGATCGAAATAAAGGAATGAAAAAAAGAAAAGTTCTCTAAGAATGATCAGGTATGGGGACTGAACTGGAAATGAATGTAAAAGCTGCCAAAGTCTCAACACAAACTGCTCAAGCCCATTTTAAAATGGGCGATCGTGGCTCAAGAGTTGGGAGTTCGCCTTGTAATGGGAAGGTTGCCGGTTCGAGCCCCGGCTTGGTCAGTCTCTGTTTTGTCCTTGGGCAAGACACTTCACCCGTTGCCTACTCGTGGTGGTCAGAGGGCCCAGTGGCACCAGTGTCTATCAGCCCCGCCTCTGTCAGTGCGCCCCAGGGTGGCTGTGGCTACAAAGTAGCTGCCATCACCAGTGTGTGAATGGGTGGATGACTGGTTGTGTAAAGCACTTTGGGGTCCTTAGGGACTAGTAAAGCGCTATACAAATACAGGCCATTTACCATTTAAAAATTCCCAAGAAGGTTTGTTTAGTTGGAGGCCAACAAACAAACACACAAAAAGGTAGTAGGTGAAGATTTTTTTCACAGTACTGTATAACATATATATGGTAGTACTGAGATTTTGAGGATGTAAATGAGATGCTGCTGGGAAATTTAAACGATACAGTGGTTTTGTGAGGTGATGCCATCATACTGCTATACAGGCCCAGCTCGACAGGATGTTTGGGATGTTGTGGAGGATACGGCGTCTGTGTTTTCCAAAAAGAATTTCAGATTTCGAATCATCTGAGCACAGAGCAGTGTTTGTCGTTTTAAATGAGCTTTTGCCCAGAAAAGAACGCAGCGTTTCCAGTTCACATTCACATTTGACTTCTTTGCGCAATGGAGCTTTAATCAGAATCAGAATCAGAATACTTTATTGATCCCTGGGGGAAATTATTTTTTGTTACAGTGCTCCATTTTAAACCAACATTAAGACAAGACAGACAATACGCTAACTAAGAATAGTACAATATATACATATATATACATACATACATACATAAGTCACTTATAAATAAATATTTGGAAAAGAAACATGTGTAGCTGTAGCAGCAAACAGTGTGTTAAGTGGATGCGTTGTACAGGGAGATGGCCACAGGCAGGAATGATTTCCTGTGTCGTTCAGTGGTGCATCATGGGTAATCTCAGTCTCTCACTGAACGAGCTCCTGTCACTGACCAACATGTCATGGAGTGGGTGGGAGGTGTTATCCAACATTGTCTTTATCTTGGACAGCATCCGCCTCTCCGACACCACCTTGAGGGAGTCCAGCTCCATCCCCACAACATTGCTGGCCTTACGGATCAGTTTATTAAGTCTGTTGGCATCTGCGACCCTCAGCCTGCTCCCCCAGCATGCAACAGCATAGAGGATCGCACTGGCCACAACAGACTCATAGAAAATCCTCAGCATTTTCTGGCAGATGTTGAAGGACCTCAGTCGCCTCAAAAAATAGAGACGACTCTGGCCCTTCCTGTAAAGTGCTGTGGTGTTTTTAGCCCAGTCCAGTTTATTGTCAATGTGTACTCCAAGGTATTTATAGTCCTCCACAATGTCAACACTGACCCCCTGGATTGAAACAGGGGTCAAGTGTTTCCTGGTCTTCCTGAAGTCCACGATCAGTTCCTTGGTCTTTGCCATGTTGAGCTGCAGATGATTCTGCTCACACCACGTGACAAAGGAGTCGACCACAGCCCGGTACTCTGTCTCATCATCCCTGCTGATGCATCCAACCACCGCAGAGTCATCAGAAAACTTCTGAAGATGGCAGGTCTCTGTGCAGTGGCTGAAGTCTGTGGTGTAGAGGGTGAAGAGGAAGGGGGAGAGGACAGTCCCCTGTGGTGCCCCTGTGTTGCTGATCACCTTGTCAGACACACACTGTGGGAGACGTACATATTGTGGTCTTCCTGTCAGGTAATCAACAATCCAGGACACCAGAGAAGCATCCACCTGCATCGCTGCTAACTTATCACCCAGGAGGGTCGGCCTGATGGTGTTGAAAGCACTGGAAAAGTCAAAAAACATGACCCTCACAGTGCTCGCCGGCTGGTCCAGATGGGTGTAGACACGATTGAGCAGGTAGATGATGGCGTCCTCAGTTCCGAGACGAGGCTGATAAGCGAACTGAAGGGGATCCAGATGTGGTCTTACTATGGGTCGCAGCTGGTCCAGGATGAGCCTTTCCAGGGTCTTCATGATGTGGGAGGTCAGTGCCACGGGCCTGTAATCCTGGGGGCCACTGGGACGTGGCGTCTTTGGTACAGGGACGAGGCATGATGTCTTCCACATCACCGGGACCCTCTGCAGACTCAGACTCAGCATAAACAGTTTATGAAAGACTCCACACAGCTGGGGGGCACAGGTCTTGAGGACAAGGGGACTCACTCCGTCTGGTCCAGCAGACTTGCCTGAGTGAAGTCTCCTCATTTGCATCTCAACCTGGTATTGAGTGAAGGTGATGGGTGGGGGAGGGGTGTCAGGAATCTCACAGGAGGCAACATGTGAAGAGAGAGGCTGGCACAGTGGTGTGGCTCTGGATTCCAGGCTGACTGCAGGTGAGGTTGTGGGGGTGGGAGCAGACACTGTGGTGTCGAATCTATTGAAAAACAGATTCAACTCGTCGGCTCTATTCTCACCTCCCTCAGCTCCCCTGCTGTTGGTTGGCCTGAATCCAGTGATGGTCTTCATGCCCCTCCACACCTCTCTCATGCTGTTCTGCTGGAGTTTCCACTCCAGCTTCCTCCTGTAATTGTCCTTAGCCTCTCTGATCTTGTCCTTTAGTAACACCTGGACCTTCCTCACCTCCTCTTTGTTGCCCCCTCTGAAAGCCCTCTTCTTGTTGTTGAGGAGGGCTTTGATGTCCTTAGTCACCCACATAACCTGCATTTGTGGGTGGCACGGTGAACTTTGTGCGCAGATATTGATTTGTGGAAGTGTTCCTGAGGCCATGCAGTGATCTGAGTGGCAGAATAACAGTTTTTCATGCATTGCTGCCCAAGGACCTGGAGACTGCATCTGATAGTGGATTTCAGCCTTAACCTTTGCATGTTTTGATGACATTGTGCGCTGCAGATGATGAGATATTCCCCGTCTTGATAATTTTACATTAATGAAATTATTCTGTCATTGTTCTACAATTTGTAGACACAGTCTGTTGCAGATTTGTAAACCTCCGCCCGTCTGTATTTGTGAGAAACTCTGTCTCTCTATGATGATCTTTTTATACACATTAATCTGAATGATCTGTTGCCAGGTAACATAATCAGTTGCAAAATGTTCCTTCAGCTGTTTATGTTTAGTACAACTGACCCCTCCAGACTTTTGTCCCCCCACCCTGCATTTTTAAACCATATTGCTTTCATCAAATTCTAAATGAGCTCAAGTCTTTCATGACTCCTCTCTAGTTTGAACATTTAATATATTTTATAGATTCGATTGTGAATGAGATTTGATTCTAATTTTGGTTTATTCTTGTATCAGTGATTTTCTTTCTTTATTGTTCTTTCCAGGCAGACAAGACTGGCTGTGCAACTTTTTCCTTCAACATGTCAATTTTTACTAAAATGGACCAAAAGGTGCTTCAAGATGTTCTGGATATCAGAGCCAAAGTGGAAGAAGAGGGAACAGGCAAGTTGTGTTATTCCTTTAAAATGACACATCGATGTTGTTGGGGGAAAACTCTGTAAAAGATCCAGGAGAAATAAAGACACAATGAGACAAAGTTACTTTCTTTATCAAACGTGTACACGGGTGAGCTGCTAAGAACAACTCACACCATGCACAGTGGCTTGGTAATTTTTATAGGAAAGACAGTGAGAACAGGATAAGAAAATACAAAACAAATAAAATAAACAACTCCATATGTGGCGCTAGTCTCGTCAGCAGAGAGCTGGGAGAAGGCTGTGAGAGATAAAACAATCTAAAACAATATGTCCCAAAACAGTATGTCTTTGCTGAGAAAGTCTAAAAAGATAATTCTAAACTAATCTAACCATAGGCAAAGGGCAGACAAAAGGCATCTTTGTACATTTAAAAGAAGGTAAAGAAACATAGAATCATTTTTCCTGTAACATTCCCCCCTGTTTAACTTATTTTAAATGTATACAACAATTGTCTATGAAAATCATTTATTAAGTATGTTAGGCAATTTTTAATTTCCAAAATCTTCAAAATGTCATCATAGCAGAAATGGCAGTCATTTGGTCTAAAGAATAAAACAAAATAAAAAGAAAAACATAGTAAATGAAAATCATAGTAAATGAAATAACAAGTGGAATAAACAAGAAAAAATAATAAAACTAAAACTACAAAAAATAAAAGGATGAAAACTAAAATGAAAACTTCAAAAAATACAAGGATAAAAACCTTATATTTAAAATGATGCAAACCTTAAATTGAAAACTTTATATGTAAAATAATGAAAACTTCATATTTAAAATGAAAACTTTATGTTTAAAACTGAAGACTTCAAAAAATAATAGCATGAAAACTTTATATTTAAAATGAAAAACTTTATGTTTAAAAGTCAAGACTTAAAAAAAATAAAAGCATGAAAACTTGCATAACCTACTAATGTTTTAATCAGTGCATGATCACTTGACAAGTCATTTTTAATCACCACGTCATTTATTAGCAGCTAGTACAAGTTCTCCTCTAACAGAATTGCAACGGGATGTTGTTCTTCTTCAGGCACGGCAACATAAGCAGTCATTGTAGTTGTTATCATCTTTGAAATCATTACTCTTAGGCATGGCAACACACACAACACTAATATGAGCAGTGCTATCATGATGAGACCTAGAAGGAAAAATGGCTTTGCTACAGCAGCCAGCCATGAACCGCTGAACAGCCAGTCCAGCCAGCTTTGTGCTGTAGCTGCTCCAGGTGTGTGTTCAGTGACATATTTTTGCAGAGCGGTCAAATTCTGCAAAGCTTCATAAATGTCTCCTCCAGTTTCGTATCCATCAGGGATAAAAGTGCAACATGTTTCCCCGATCAGCTTGCAAACTCCTCCTTGTGATGCTGTTAGCAGGTCTAGTGTCAGTCTGTTCTGCAGCACCATCGTTCTGATGGCCTGCTGTTCTCCTGCTAAGGCGGTTCCCAGGGTCTTAGTTAAGTTGATGTGTCGTAGCAGAGCATATCGGTTGATTTCCACGTGATCCCGCACCTCGGCAACTCCAATGCCGGGGATCAAGCTCTGTAAGAATTTCACTCCTCCTCCCCAGATGCGAAACTCTCCCGGCACTCCAGTGTCCACGGTAATGCCGAAAGAATTGGGGGAGGCGATGTCCACTTCACGTCTCTGCCGGCTGCTTGGGTGATGTGCAACACTTTGCATGAAGAAAACGTGATCTGATAATTCCACCAGGGCGCACAGACCTCCCCAACCTTCAGGGAGTGACAGATAAGCCTTGTTGCCACATAGGAAGTACCAGTCAGCCAAAACTCTGGTTCCTCTGCTGCTGGGTGCCGTCCGTGCACATCCTGTCTGGTACTGAGTCTTTGTTTGTAGTGGCATTCGGTAGCTGTAGTCAGAGCGACAGTTGAGGCTCATCAGTGTCGCGTTACTGGCACAGGTTTCGTTGAGTGAACAGTCCATACACTTCCTCTCGTTCCTTGGTGGGCAGAAAGTGTATATGTATTTGCATAGCAGTCAGTTTTATTATTCAAGTAAGCTGTAGTGTTCATAAACTGCCACCAGAAATTAGTGGCATAGCCATGGGGAAACTTGGTGTACTTTCCTTTGTCATACAGTGTCTGCCTTTTCTCCATGTAGCGTGACTTGTTGTCCCTCATGGAAGCAAAGGTGAAGAGCCCGGCCATGGTCAGGGCCGCTGCAGTTGATAAGAGCCACCACCTCATGACGACGGAACACACCCTCCTGTCGCGAGTAGACCCCCCGGCCAGGAAAGCTGACCCCTCCACCGGGCGAGATCACAACAAGTGGGCAAGCCTGCCGTCAGCTGTGTTTAGATGGCTTCACTGACTCGCCTGCAGTGACTCTGATGGACCCAGGATGGTCGTTCCGCAATTTTGCAAGCGGTCGGTGTAGTGAGGAGGACTTGGTATGGCCCCTCCCACCTGGGTGTGCTCCAGTTTTTCCTTTGGAGCACCTTGATCAGAACCCAGTCACCGGGCTTTAGTCTGCAAGACACTGGAGAAACATCATCAGGTTGTTGATTATGTACAATGATCTCTTTGTTTTCTAACAGCTTAGACATCCATTCTGCTAATGTGTTTTCTCTGATTGCTTTGTCTATTGGTTGACTGGTAATAGGCAGTGGAAACGGCCTGCCATGAATGATTTCAAATGGAGTTAGTTTATGGGAGCCTTGTGTTAAGCGCATCCACATTTTCACTAAACCCAAACATTCAGGCCACGGCCTTCCTGTTTCTGCCATGCATTTCCTGAGCCTTTGTTTTATAGTGCCGTTAGTTCTTTCTACAAGGCCTGCGCTCTGAGGGTGATAAGCACAGTGGTGTTTTATGCTGAAACCGAGTGCTTCAGAGACCTTAGTGATGACATCATTTACAAAATGAGTGCCGTTGTCTGATCGTATCAAAGCTGGGATGCCATATGTGGGTATGAAGTGATTGCACAGGCACTTTGCTACTGAAATTGTATCTGCCTTTTTCACTGGATAGATTTCTGGCCACTTTGAGAACACATCTATAACCACTAGGGTGTATTTTTACCCTTGGCATTCATTTAGCTCAATAAAGTCCATATGAATTGTGTGAAAAGGATGAGGCGGAGTTGGAAAACGGCCTCTTTGTGGTCGCAGGTTACCCTGAGCATTATATTTTTGACACGTCATGCACGTTCTGACAAATTGTTTTGCTGAAGTTTCAAAATTTACAGTGTAAAAATGAGAGTTGACAATACAGGTCATTCCCCCCGATGACAAATGCGTACAGCCATGAGTCACTAATGCCGCCATCTTGTGGAGCGATTTTGGCAACACTGGCTTGCCATAACACATCATTAAATCGTTTGTCAGAACTGCACCGTGTTTTAGCCATTTTGCCTGCTCTGCTGTGCTCGCTGCTTTTTGTTCACTTTGCAACACATCCAGTGGAATCTGATGCGTGTTTACTGCCATCAGTGTCATGTTTGTCTTTTGTGCCGCCTGTTTTGCGGCTCTGTCAGCAAAATTGTTGCCTGTAGTAATAAAAGAGCTATCAGTTTTGTGTGCTGCACATTTACACAATGCGAGTTGTTGTGGTAAATTTATTACAGTCAGCAGGCGTTGTAAGAGGCTTGCATGCTGGACTGGTTTACCGGTTGATGTAATCATTCCTCTGTTTTGCCAGAGCTTTGCGAAATGATGCACAGCAGAGAAAACATACTGGCTGTCTGTATGTATGTTTGTATTTAGCTTTCGCGTATCACAGCTATCAGCTCAGCGCTCTGTGCAGAACATGAAGAAGAAAATGGTTTTGCTTCCATTATTTTACTATCTGTGGTTACTGCGTAACCTACACAATTTCGGCCTGTGCTGTAAAGTCAAATGCTGTTCTCCTAGCTTCCACACTTGCTGATCATAAGGTGGATCTGGGCCTGGAGTTTGTTTAAATCTCAGAATGTTGTGATACTCGGTCGGTTTCTGGCACTCAGGTGTAATACCAGAAAAGAATGGCATGACTGCTATCTTAAGTTTTGTCAGAGCGTCTCTACCTAGCAAATTTACTGGACACAACGGGTCATATATGCATTTAATAAAGCACCTGCGGCCACTTGCTGTGTGTACTAGTTCTAAAAGGGCAGTTAATTGTTGTACAGTTGTGTGGCCTGAAGCTGACTTTACAACTAATTTGTCCTCTACTCCTACAATCTCGTGGGAAGTGACCTTCCTCTCCATGGTTCTAGCAGGCGTTGTCTCTATGTTATCTGCTGTTTCTGCGTGGCTGTCTGCAGCCTTAGTGTTTGTGACTTTGCTCGCCTCTCTGTTCCTGATAGCCACCTGTGGATTAGTGTTTTAGTCTATTGTCAACAGTCAGCCTTATTTTGAAGTTACAGAAAGCTTCTTCTTTTTTGTTCGTCTTGGTTTGGGAGAATAGATGCAACACTACATTTTCACTTAAGGCAGTTTTGAATAATTTCTAGTTTTTCAAACAATTCATGGATCTCACACATTTCAAACTTTGAAGTTAGGGTTGTTTCCCATTTATACATATATATATTTAACTTTGCATTGCTCACAGCTCATAGCTCACAGCTCTAAACCTAGGCATTTTTCAATCATATGCCTAATCACTATGTGTCACTGTGATTCTCAAGTATTGTCACAAGTTCGTTTAAATTCGTTTCCAAAACCAACAAAATAATCAAACAAAAACAAAAAACATAAACGTGTCAGGACACAAAAGAAAAAAGAAAAATGCTGCCACCCGAACAAGGCAGAAGTCTGCATATGTTGGCTTGTAATAGCATGCAGCTTGTAACATGGTAGACTAATGTGCCTGTGTTAATTCAGCTCCATATTATTGTGTGAAGTTGCACTGGGTTGGGAGTGGTTTTGTGTGTGTCACATTTTTGGTGAGCCAATGGCTGGAATGAGGTTGGACTAATTAGAGGCAGGTGTACTTGATTGCACTGATACACTGGTCTACTTATAGCCCACACTACAACCACTGCTGTTTTGTTTTGTCTCTCTGTGCAGGTATGTAATGTGATGAAATCAGATATGATTGGGATGGATTGGTTTTGCGCTATGAATTTTATATTAAGTGTGTCGTTTTGTCTCTTGATATATTTTTTGTCAATAAATTATCTTTTAGAATTTTATTGACTGACATCTTTTTGCCCACGACTGAGACGGTTGGTCAGACCTAGAGTCTTTCTTTGGGTGTGTTACAGCAGCTTCTGCTCTAAAAGAAACAAATAAATAAAAAGAAAAGAAAATGTGTAACATGCTCATCAGCTTAGCAGTGTCTACATATTTAATTCAGCTTCTCAATCCTGTAGTTTTAGCTGTTGTCTACAGGGTTTTGCTTATTGGTTGTTATTATAGGTGTGCTCTATATCTCAGCAATGTGTCATTCTAGAATGATAAGTTTCAAGCTGGTCAAGTGCCTCTATGCACTTCATTAGTTTAGTTATTCTCCGTATTGTCTTCATCTCACATGTCATTACACTGAGTTTCAGCAAACCTTAAGCTTGATGCAGACTACTGCTTAACAATTATTCACCACACATCATAACAGATTAAGGTGCCTCTTCATATTAATATTGTCATTGTTAATATTATCCTCTTTGTCTTATATGACAGCAATAGCATATTATAATATTTTAGCAGTGTGTACCACTATAGTACTACTGAGCCAATTTGATAGTTAGGATCATCTTATTCAGCAAACAGATAATTTTGAATTCATCCAATCAGCGGTCACATTTGTTCTCTCTGTTGCATGGCGGACCAGGCAGTTCTATTATAATATATTATTTATATTTTATTTTGTATCCATCAAGGGCTTCAGATGACCTGCAGAATCATCCTTTTCCCAGGGTGGAGACAGTTACCTTTTCACACACTGTCCTTGGCTGAACAATGACACAGCCTTAATATACCTTATTTATTTTATTAAAATATTTTCGTGTGAATTATTTGCTTTATATTCATTTTATACATGCTGGGCATGGTCATCATGCCAACTGTGTTTCATTGTTAATATCACTTTACAGGTTGTTGTCCTTGCTATTATTAATGTCAATTACTCTAAAGATAATTTCTACTGTAATTTTCCCTTTGTTCATCTTTATTTCGTACTTTTTATATTTATATCTACTCAGTGGGGTCTGTTTTCAACCCTTTTAAACTACTTCAAACTACTGTGATCTCTAGTTTTCACTTAATAAGGGATTATTAAGTTCTTCCTGATATGGGTGGTGCTGCAGATGCGGCTGCAGGAGTGAGTGATGGTTTACTAAAAGGATTGTGGGAACTGCACAGTGTCTCGTCTTCTGGTTTTACTAAACTGGCAGTTGAGTTCTGTTCTTCTGACTGTTTATATTTTGTTTTCTTAAATCTCTCAGTTTACAGACACTGTTTTTGTCCGGCGTCTGGACTTTTCTTTTCTCACCACTGCTCGTCAGGAGTGAGTTTTAATTTCACTTGCTTGATTACCCATCTTATTTATGTATTTACTTATTTTTGTTTAAGTAATATATACACAATACAGCTGCTATCACCTTCGCTGGTATTAGAGACGAGAGTGGTTGCTCACACGCCCTTCTACTTTCGGACTATTTCCAAAAGCGGTGTGAACTTTACGAGACGGAACTCGACCGTTCTCTCAACTCACCAGCACGTCAGTGAATAGCAGTAAAAGAAAAACACAGTAGGAGCAGCTCAGTCTCTTATTGGACCGTGAAAATTCAGCTTGCTCCATTAATTAAAACAATACACACACACACACACACATTCACAGCTTCGACGCGCGCGACCGGAACCCTTATAATAAGGGGAGCTCCCAGAGCTACTTACTCCCTAGACCCAGTCTAGACCCAGCTGGGGGAGCTACCCAGAGCTCCAAAGCTACCAGTCGACGAGCTTCCAAAGCTTCCAGTCGACGAGCTACGCTACCAGTCGACGAGCTCCCAGAGCTACCAGTCGACGAGCTACTTCCGCTATTTTAAATTCCCTGAATTCAAAATGCGCTTTTACGCAAGATTGTGTCAGTGTGTCTGTATCTACCTGGTCGGTGTCGCCGGGTCTGGTCCACCTCGATCGGGTCCCACCACCGTGGGTCGCTTTCTAAGACGTTGGCCAAGACCCGAATTTAACGCTCTTGGTCTTTTTCCACACACCTGGTGTGTGGGCTGTCGACAGGCGAACAACGTGGACTGGTCACGGAGATGGGACACGATGGAGGTGATCCGGCTGTCGAAGGACCAAGAAATGTTGGGGGAAAACTCTGTAAAAGATCCAGGAGAAATAAAGACACAATGAGACAAAGTTACTTTCTTTATCAAACGTGTACACGGGTGAGCTGCTAAGAACAACTCACACCATGCACAGTGGCTTGGTAATTTTTATAGGAAAGACAGTGAGAACAGGATAAGAAAATACAAAACAAATAAAATAAACAACTCCATATGTGGCGCTAGTCTCGTCAGCAGAGAGCTGGGAGAAGGCTGTGAGAGATAAAACAATCTAAAACAATATGTCCCAAAACAGTATGTCTTTGCTGAGAAAGTCTAAAAAGATAATTCTAATCTAACCATAGGCAAAGGGCAGACAAAAGGCATCTTTGTACATTTAAAAGAAGGTAAAGAAACATAGAATCATTTTTCCTGTAACAGATGTGTATTTAACCAAAAAGGGATTCACAGGATTGTAACATGAAAGTTTTTACATTCAGGTGTTTCACTCCCTCAAGAGAAGAGAGTCACGATTTCTTACGTCCTTGGAAAAGTGTCTTTCATTAACGTGCCCAAGGTTTGGGAACGGGGATCTAATGTGGAAGGAAAAGTAAGCCTAACATGTTGTTTTCAGCTCAGTTTGTCGTACAAAGCACATTTAAATTGTTTGTATTTTCCATTGATAGAGCATTGTGTTATTCAACAGGTCAGAGCAGTGTACCACAATAATACACCAGTTTGTGACGCACCGGTCTACCTGTTCACGGGACAAATGTGGCAACCACGCTCACTACAAAATCTGACAACTGACAGCAACGGTGTGGCCTCATTTTCTTTCAGCACTGATAACTTTGACCAGGATATCCAACTCCATGTGAGCTGACACACTGAAACAATGTGTAATTTAATGCAGCCATGACAGCAGCATGAAGCCACAATTGGTTTGTGACAGGCTGCAAATGTCCAAATACCTCCCACAGTAATAAGCTGCAATCCTGAAACAGTTTATGACTCATCTTCCTCCACCTTTGCCCTGCTTATAAAGCCTCGTTGACCAATGTTATTTGTAGATCAAGTTTTTAAATTTTTGTTTCCTATCCCCAACTAGGCAAGCCTGACACCAACAGTGGGCTACCCAGGATACAAAACTGCATACTATGACAGGGGATTTCACACATTATCCATGTCCCAGCCGTCTTCTCCTGATATTAAAACAATCAGCTCTCTAGAGGTACAGAAGAAGGATAAACCAGTGTCCTGTGATGCAGAAGAAGACGTATCAGTAAACTACACTATAGTGGGAGAGTCTCCGGGGTCTGTGGATGTCATTTATCTGGTGAGTTATCTCTGGGTTTACTACAAAGTTGAACATGACCAGACTTTTTGTGTGTTTGCTAAAAAAGTACTGTTGTAATGCCCATCATGACTGAAGAAGAAACTTTCAGTCCATCATGAGAATCCAGCAGCTTCGATCTGTTTCAGCCTAAATACCTGATCCAGCCCAAACTATATGCTTTAGCAAAAAGGAAAACTAGGGAGGGCGTCTGTCTCGTGAATCACAGACTTCATGTTTTGTCCCTCATTATTTTCTGTCAGCTTTGTCACGGCTGGCAGCAGTCGTGTTGTGGAATGAAAGGAGGACCCAAAATGCGGCAGTGACTGATGATTCGAGTGACGTTTATTTACAAGGTGGCAGTGGCAGAAACAGGCAACGAAGCGTGAGAAATTACTAACGGAAACCTAAACTGGGAGAAACTAAAGAGCAAACCTGAAATCTTAACGAAACGGAGAGCAGAGCAGAGAGACGCAGACTAAGGAACAGGATACCAAGAAACACAGACGAGCCGACAACGAACACTGGAGGACACAAGCTGAACACAATGACAGACAGACACAGACCTTCAGAACAAAACAGGAAATCTAGAACCCAAACCGGACACAAGGGGGGAGGACACAGAATAACTAGAACAGAGGAAAATAATCATAAAACACAAAATGCTGGGTCAACGACCCAGCACCATGACAGTACCCCCCCTCCAAGGGCTGGCTCCAGACAGCCCAAAACAAAAACAGACGACCAACCCAGGGCGGGCGGCGGGGGGTCCAGGACGGAGGGACCAAAACCAAACAAAAAACAAGCTCCAGTGATCCAAAAGAATTGTCCAAAACACAACACACACTGGAGTCCCTGAACAGGGTCCCAAAACATAGTTCAGGAGGCCATCCCGGAGGCTGACCACTCAGGAGCCTAGAACAGTTCATCTCCGGGGGCCGACCATGTGGAACGCAGTGGTGGCGACGGGGAAACAGTTCAGGCGGCCGACCGTGCGGACGGCAATGGGGAAACAGTTCAGGCAGCCGACCGTGCGGACGGCAACGGTGGCGGTGACACAAGTCCGGAGGCCGGCCGCGCGGAAGGTAGTGGTGGCGTTCGGGAGGTCGTCCATAGTGGCGATGACGCCCAACAAGCGGCCTGGCAGATGATCGCCAATGTTGAGGCGGCAGTTTGGGACCCAAAGGCTGCGTGGCCCCCGCAGCACCAGGTGAGACGGAGGCTGGACCAGGCAACGCTGAGGATGCTGAAGCTGGACCAGGCAACGGCGTGGGTGAAGCTGAAGCTGGACCAGGCGAGGATGATGAGGCTGCAGCCGGCGAGGATGATGAGGCTGCGGCTGGACGGGCTCCTCGGGCCCTCCAGCTGACGAGGAAGGAAGCTGGCTAGGTTCCCCTGAACCTCCAGCTGACGAGTCTTGGGGCTGGACGGGCTCCTCGGGCCCTCCAGCTGACGAGACTTGGGGCTGGACGGGCTCCTCGGGCCCTCCAGCTGACGAGACTTGGGGCTGGACGGACTCCTCGGGCCCTCCAGCTGACAAGGCAGGAAGCTGGACGGGCTCCTCGGGCCCTCCAGCTGACAAGGCAGGAAGCTGGACGGGCTCCTCGGGCCCTCCAGCCGACGAGGCAGGAAGCTGGCTAGGTTCTCCTGAACCTCCAGCTGACGAGTCTTGGGGCTGGACGGGCTCCTCGGGCCCTCCAGCTGACGAGTCTTGGGGCTGGACGGGCTCCTCGGGCCCTCCAGCTGACGAGGCAGAAAGCTGGACGGGCTCCTCGGGCCCTCCAGCCGACGAGGCAGGAAGCTGGCTAGGTTCTCCGGGCCCTCAAGCCGACGAGTCTTGGGGCTGGACGGGCTCCTCGGGCCCTCCAGCTGACGAGTCTTGGGGCTGGACGGGCTCCTCGGGCCCTCCAGCTGACGAGACTTGGGGCTGGACGGGCTCCTCGGGCCCTCCAGCTGACGAGGCAGGAAGCTGGACGGGCTCCTCGGGCCCTCCAGCCGACGAGGCAGGAAGCTGGCTAGGTTCTCCTGAACCTCAAGCTGACGAGTCTTGGGGCTGGACGGGCTCCTCGGGCCCTCCAGCTGACGAGTCTTGGGGCTGGACGGGCTCCTCGGGCCCTCCAGAAGACTAGGCAGGAAGCTGGACAGGCTCTTCGGGCCCTCCAGCTGACGAGGCAGGAAGCTGGACGGGCTCCACGGGCCCCCCAGCTGACGAGGAAGGAAGCTGGACGGGCTCCTTGGGCCCTCCAGCTGATGAGGCCGGAAGCTGGACGGGCTCCTTGGGCCCCCCCAGCGAAAACCGTCTCAGAACCAGTGGGCACTGGAGCCCCTGGCACACACAGGACAGAACCAGCAGGTGCACGGGCCTCTGGCAGTAACAGAACAGGACCAGCAGGCACGGTGGCCTCTGGCAAACACAAAGCAGACTGCAGCTGCACAGAGCATTGACTCAGCTCAGGCAGCCACAGCCGGGTGCAGTCCTCAGCTGGCTTCTTAACCTCCAGGGGTCCAGAGTCGGCTGGGGGCTGAAACCCAGCCTCTGGGGAGGCCCTGGGGTGCGTCACAGTCTCTGAACTGGCCAGCTTTTGAGGACTGATTACAATATTGTGTGGTTTGTCTCTCTGCTTAAAATGAACAGATGAAAAATTGTTCTTTGGCAAACGGAGTGTTTTAAATATTTAGGCATAAATTTACCGAAAGATCTTACAAAACTATTCGAACAGAACTACCTACCCTTATACAAAAAAATAAAGGAAGATATAGTAAGATGGAATTTAATTCCTTTCTTTAGTTTTAATTCAAGAATTGATTCTATTAAAATGAATGTATTGCCAAGATTTTTGTATCTATTTCAAACCCTACCAATAGAGATTAACCAAAGTCAATTTAATGAGTGGGATAAAATGTTATCTAGATATATATGGCAAGGTAAAAGACCAAGGGTTCGCCTTAAAACACTACAGCTGGCTAAGCAAAAGGGAGGATGGGGCCTCCCTGACCTCAGATATTATTATTTTGCAGCGCAGATGAGAGCAATAATATGCTGGTGTAACCAATCATACACTGCCCAATGGAAAACCATTGAGGAACAAATGCTGTCTATACCTATTCAGGCAACTCTAGCTGACAATAACTTACAAACCTATATAAAAAATACTGATAACATGTGGGTGAAAAGGACCCTTAAAACATGGAGAACTATTATAAAGGAATATAAACTCGAGACCAATATTACAGTTCTTAAATGGTGTGCTTACGACTCAGAGTTCAAACCTAATGAACTGGATTCTAGATTCAAGGACTGGACAGGTAAGGGCATAACAGCCCTGTGCAGTATAATGAAGGATGGAAAATTGTTCAGCTTTGACACGCTTAGAAAAACATTTTCATTAGAAAAAGAAGACTTCTATCGATATCTGCAGTTAAGGCACTATGCCGACACGAAGATGAGAAACGTAACAATGATAAACACACGCTTGATGGAACTGTTTATAAAAAGCTATAACTCAGAAACTATTGATAGAATTGTATCATGTCTCTATAAGGGTCTAATGGATTTGAAACCACATTCGACTTCATATATTAGAACAAAATGGGAGAAGGAAGGAGGGATAAAAATATTAGAGGAAGAATGGACGGCAATATGGAGATATCAGTGGATGTGTACCAGCTCACAAAAGTGGAGGGAATTTGGCTGGAAGTGCCTAATTAGATACTTTATAACACCTTCTCAGAAGTCTCATTATGATGATAACCCCCCTGCTTGTTGGAGGAACTGTGGAAATCAAAGTGCAAATCATTACCATATTTTCTGGGACTGCTCAATCTTGAGGGATTATTGGAGAGAAATACATAATGCCTTACAGGATATCTTTAAACGTGAAATACCTCTCGAGAGTAAGACTATGTTCTTTGGATATATACCTCAGGAATGGCCTAAATATGATAAACATTTAATAAATATTTTATTGGTGGCCTGTAAAAAGAATATCACCAGAAAATGGTTATCCCCAGAGAGCCCAAACATAAGTACATGGATGGAAATCACAATGGAAATTTATAACATGGAAAAGATAACAGCTTCTGTTAACCACAAGCTGGAGAAATTTACATCATATTGGGAAAACTGGGTTAAATATATCACGCCTCATAGGCCAGATTTTACTATTACAAACCAATAATTATGATGTATGTATATATATTTATAGGATCACCCCATACCAACACATCCGTGTTTTTTTGTTTTTGTTTTTGTTTTTTTGTTTCTTTTTTTTTTTTTTTTTTCTCTCTTTCTTAGGTTTGTTAGTTTTGTTTTTTGCTTTTTGATTTTCGGATTATGTGATGGTTTCAATTACTTTTATCGTTGTAAGTATTCTTCCCTTATGACTTGGATGTAAATTAAAATACTATTTCAGTATTTAAGGCAGAAAACCTAAGTATGAAGAATGCTTACATGATGTACATACTGTGAATGCCTGCTTTTGAAACCTTAATAAAAATATGAATTTAAAAAAAAAAAAAAGAAAAATTGTTCTTTTCGGGTTGGATTGACTTAGCTTGTTGTACAGGAGGAGTAGGTGAAGATGATGGCTGAATAGGTGGCTGAGCTGATGATAAGGCTGATGAGTCTTCTACCAACTGAGCTACTGACTGGGCTATGGGCTGTAACATAGTTTGTAGTAAGTCTGGCTGTGACTGTAACTGAGCTATGGGTAGTGAAGCTGAATGGGGTGGAGGTGACGGCTGGGCTGCTAACTGAGCTACTGGCTGGGCAGCTAACTGAGCTACTGGCTGGGATGCTAACTCAAAAAACACAGCCCCGGTATAAACAGTCACAAGGTCTGGCGAAACAGAAAGAGTGTCTTTTCTACTCACCACAGCCGGCAACACAGAACTCTCGGGGCCCGGCTGTGGCAATGGGCGTCGGCAGTGTGAATGTCGCTTCCTTCTCGGAGACAGCTCCGACCGGCCGGGTAATTCTACATCCGGCGGGCCGGGCCGCAGATTCCCCGGCGGGCAGTGCAAAACATTCACCACCGGGCTGGGTCGGGAAGCGGTAGCGGCTGGAGGGTGAAGGTGCAGTTCTTTTAGAATGAAGTCCTGTGCGAGCGGGTGAAGAGAGTCCAGTAGCCAGGGGTGAGTAGAAATTAGCTGCTGTAGCCTGGCTTCTACAGCGCGGTGAAATTCCTCTCCCTCACGTTCAAGCCACAGGTTAACCTGTCACGGGTAATGGGGAAATACGGACTCAGTCGCGGAGCTCTGGATGCGAAGCAAACAGTGCATTTATTTACAGTGCTCAAAAACAGTCTCAAAACACAAAGCGAAGTACAAAAATTCAACGGTGATCATCTCCAAATTCCCAGTGGTGTGCAGGTGAGTCTCCCAAGTGATTATCCGAGTGTGTTTCTCCTCCGAGAGCTTAATCCAGCGGGCTCCTTCTCTCCAACCTTCTGCTCCGTATCACTTCCTCCTACAAACGAGTGACAACAACAGGTGAGACAGGGTAGCCGGCTAAGGCTATGTTACAAGTAACAAACACTCTTTACTACCGAGCTTCCAGTACAATCCAGCGTCGGCTGCCATCCGGACACACAGTTAAATACCTCAGTCCACAACGAAGGATGATCAGTGACAGCTGGGTGGCAAATTAGGTGCAGGTGTATCAGCCACTGGGTGGAGGAGGAGAGAGAAGCACACACATACACACACAGGCAGGTCGCCCCGGGAAGGACTGTCCGACCATGACATAACCAACCTCGAAATGGAGTCAATCAATTCCTCCCGAAACTCCTGGGAAGGTGCGGTTGCTGCTGGGTCCATGTTTGGTCGGCTCGTACTGTCACGGCTGGCACCAGTCGTGTTGTGGAATGAAAGGAGGACCCAAAATGCAGCAGTGACTGATGATACGAGTGACGTTTATTTACAAGGTGGCAGTGGCAGAAACAGGCAACGAAGCGTGAGAAATTACTAACGGAAACCTAAACTGGGAGAAACTAAAGAGCAAACCTGAAATCTTAACGAAACGGAGAGCAGAGCAGAGAGACGCAGACTAAGGAACAGGATACCAAGAAACACAGACGAGCCGACAACGAACACAGACCGACACCCACTAAATATACACACACAAGATAATCGGGTAATCACACACAGGAGGGAAGAACAGCTGAACCCAACACACATGAGGACTGGAGCAGACAAGCTGAACACAATGACAGACAGACACAGACCTTCAGAACAAAACAGGAAATCTAGAACCCGAACCGGACACAAGGGGGGAGGACACAGAATAACTAGAACAGAGGAAAATAATCATAAAACACAAAACGCTGGGTCAACGACCCAGCACCATGACAAGCTTAGTAATTAGCCTCAGTGTTTGGTCCTTTGTTCATGATATCCTTAGTTTTCTCTCTCTGTTAAGTATTTATATTCTTTGGCCTTCGTAGATTTAGTCATTTCTGTTCTCAGTTAATCATGCTTTCCCTGTGTTTCCCCTACACTTTTCAAGTCTCGTCTTTTAGTGACTCCACGTTTAGTTATTTTCTGTTTTATTTTTCTAATCCTTTGTTTTGTGCATCTTAGGATTCTCAGGATTTGTATGTGTAAAAAGAATTTATGTGTGCATAAAAAAGAATTTGTGTACGTGAGAAACTCTGCACTCAAGTTTCAAGTTACAAGTACAAATTTTGACCGTATTTTTCTTCCTTTCATCTGATTGGCCAATGTCCTGTCATATAGTTAGGGCTGGACCAGGTGACCCTGAATCCTCCCTTAGTTATGCTGCAATAGACGTAGGCTGCCGGGGGATTCCCATGATGCATTGAGTTTTTCCTTTCCAGTCACCTTTCTCACTCACTATGTGTTAACAGACCTCTCTGCATTGAATCATACCTGTTATTAATCTTATTGTAGGGTCTACCTTACAATAGAAAGCACCTTGATGTGACAGTTTTATTGATTTTTGTTGGCCTTTTTTGCGCTCCATCTCATCCCAAACCATCTCCTTTGAGTTTAAGTCAGGTGACTGTGGAGGCTAGGCCATCACTCTCCTTCTTGGTCAAACAGCACTCACACAGCCTGGAGGTGTGTTTGGGGTCATTGTGCTGTTGGAAAATAGATGATGCAATGGCATGTGGCTGCAGGATGCTGTGGTAGCCATGCTGGTTCAGTGTGCCTTCAGTTTTGAATAAATCCCCAACAGTGTCACCAGCAAAGCCCCCCCCCCCACACACACATACACACTATCACACCTCCTCCTCCATGCTTCACAGTGGGAACCATGCATGCAGAGACCATCCATTCACCTTTTCTCTGTCGCACAAAGACACGTCAGGTGGAGCCAAAGATCTCAACTTTGGACTAATGAGACCAAAGCACAGATTTCCACTGGTCTAATGTCCATTCCTTGTGTTTCTTGGCTGAATCGTAACATAAACGAATCACTCACTCACTCACTCACCCCCTCCCTCCTGGCTCACAGCTTCTTCTTCTGCTTGGTTGGCAACCAATGTTAAGGCGCATTACCGCCCCCTGGCTCACAGCTCAGTGGACATTTAGATGAGAAAATATATATTTAACACGTGAGGAAAATACTAATAAAATAAAATAAAAATAAATAAAATAAATGTTACCTTTAGAAATCTTTTTTTTTGCTCTTTTTTGCTCTATAAAAATGGTTGTTTTTCTTTTTCAATCACTTATCTTACCTGTAGGATTTACTAAAAAATGGAAACAAATTAAGTTTGAGTGAAAATGTAAATTTTTTGCACTCTCTGGTCAACTGACTCAGTGACTCAAATGACTCAAAACACCCGATTCACTTTGGTGAGTGACTCACTAAAACTCGATTCAGCAAAAAGAATCAAATTTACCATCACTACCTGCTAGTGGAACTCTGTGTGGCATTTATCTGGACTCTAATCTGAGCTGCTGTTAACTTGTGATTTCTAAGGCTGGTGACTCTGATGAATTTATCCTCAGCAGAGGTGACCCTTGGCCTTCCTTTCCTGGGGCGGTCCGCATGTGAGCCAGTTTCATCGTAGCACTTGATGGTTTTTGTGACTGCACCTGGGGACACATTCAAATATGAATTCTAACAGTTGTGTCAGCTGTTCTGTCAGCTGTGTACCAACCTGACTTCTGCACAAAACAACTGATGGTCCCAACCCCATTAAGAAGGCAGGAGATTCCACCAATTGACACTGATAAGGCTCACCTGTGAGGTGAAACACGTCAGGCGAGGGTTTGCAGCACTGTTGTGCAGCAAAGTTGTGTACAGGGCTTTGAGTGCTCAGAAAGAGTAGAAAAGCGCTATATAAGAACCAGTCCATTTACCATTACCATTCACTGCCAGTAAAGCAAAGGGCAGCTACTCTGAGGACTCTAAAACATAAAACATATTTAGAGATATTTATATACTTTTCTTTGCTTCAGTATGCATCTACATTGTAGAAAGTATTAAAATAAAAATTAAAAAAACACTGAATGAGAAGGTGTGTCAAAACTTTTAACTGGTAGTGTATATCCACCAGTGTTGGTCAAGTTACTTGAAAAAAGTAATCAGTAACTAATTACTGATTGCTTCCCCCCAAAAGTAATTAATTACTTAGTTACTTAGTTACTTTTTAAAAACACGATTTACAACCTGAAGAGGTGATAAAGCGATAGATCTTTCAGCCCAATTCTACTTTTTCTACATAATCCATCATACAAAATGTAATCAAATGGAAAAGTCTCTTTTTAAAACTTGTTTTATTATTTTTAATCTTTTAACTTCATGCATCAAGCAAAAATTTAATTATATGCAACATTCTCTGACTGGAAGAAATTAGTTTAACATTTAAACCTATTTTCTGCACATTCCAGCACATAAAATAAAATATTTTTTGTGTTTACACTCAGTCTTTCAAATAGATGCAAGTAAAACACAGCAGAAAATAAATAAAGTCAAAGACTCAGCGGTCCTGTTGCTCTATTTTCACCTGTAAAGCAGGAGCGGGGTAGGCGGAGGTTTACCCTGGTGCAGGTGTGCCGCGGCGGTCAGTTAAAGAATCCGCGAGTTTCTCTGTGAGTTTCCCATTACGTCGTAGCTACTCGGTGCTTGTTTGGAAGTTTAGGGGTTTTTTCGCTGTAAAAAGAAGTTTTCTTCCCACGCACAGCGGACACTAATGTTTTTGTCACTTTTTACGGAATCAAACTCAAAGTAAGGTCAGTACTTCCATGCTTTAAACGCTGCACGCTCATACTCTCTCTGCACTCCATATATGATCCACTGTTGATCTGCACACAGCTGTTGTCACGAACGTCGCACTCGCTTACGTCACTGTCGTGAGACATTCTCGCAAAAAATCACGGTTTTAATAACGCAGTAACGCAGCGTTCCTACGGGAAAGTAACGGTAATCTAATTACCGATTTTGCAATAGTAATCCCTTACTTTACTTGAAAAAAGTAATCAGATTACGCGTCACTGCCCATCTCTGATGTCCACAGATATCAGTGCTAGTTCATTCTTGTTTTTAAATGATTTCTGTCTTCCAGGTGTTGTCCAGAGGAGCAGTCACCATGCAAGGACAAACACAGGTTGAAGTGCAAGATAGATCAGGTAAAATTTCCATATTTCCACAAATGCCACAGCCAAGCATTGGCGTTGGTCTGTTTTGTTGATCTGTGGATGCATGTTTGGACCTGTGTTTCAGTGAATGAGGGCCAGGTGTCCTTTAAAGTCAGAGTGTCTCCTGAGATGGCTCCAGAGTTCCAGGTTGTGGCTTATGCCGTCCTGCCAAGTGAGGATGTAATTGCCCACAGTGCTGACTTCTCTACTGAGAAATGCTTCAGCAACAAGGTGAGTGTAATTCTAGAGGTGTGCTGTGTGTTTGGTGTCTGCAGTCATGCCATGTCGTTCAAATCAAAGTCAAATTCAGTTGGCTAAATCACCTGAGGATTTCTAGCATCAGTAAATGGACTGGTTGTTGCACAGCTGTTTCTACTCTACCTGAGGACTCAAATTGCTTCTTTATATGACCTCATGACCCGCTCACTCCCATTTATACAAGCACTTTTTCAATGATGATGCAAGTCCTACCTATCTAACACTGACACAGTGTTCATACAGTGTCCAACGTGGGCTACAGCCATCACATGGGACTCATGATTTGTCACTCACCACAGTGAAGCAGCTCATTTAGCCAGCAGTGAGTGGGGACTCATCACAGTCACTAAACTTCTACGGGTGTTTTGTGTGTGTCAGGTGTCAGTGGAGTTTTCACCGTCTTCAGCCGTCCCAGGTGAAGAGACCAACATGCAGGTGACGGCCCTGCCACGTTCTCTGTGTGGTGTGAGCGCCATCGACAAGAGCGTTCTCATCAAGGAGCCTGGGAAGACTCTGGATGCAGATAAGGTAACTGCTGATATTAACACCAGTGAGGTGGACACATCCCTTATTTCCAGAGCCCGTAGTGTCGTGAGTTACCAGCAGCTCATGCCTTCGCTCCGGTACTTGTGTCCTGATAAGTATTCTTTGGGCAGTCGTACATTGAACTGTTTTAAACAGTCAAATGCTGAGTTTGTCTTAAAGCAAACTGGTATAAAAAATACAAGGTTACAAATGCATGTGTCTGTGATGACAGTCTTTCTAGCGAGTAAGTAAGTACCATGCTTGTTGCTCATGTGGTTGCAGACAGCAATATTTTAATCTTATAAAATTAATTCCTTTTGAGCAAATTAATATTTCAGCATGGAGATAAATCCAGGATCATGACTTTTTTAGCAAATAATTCAACCATGCAAACAAGTGCATCACCTGCCAATCACTGTCTGCTTTACTCGAGAAGAATTTAACTTTGCACCAAAACTGCTCAAATACACGAGTATTTGTTGATGTTAAACATACAGCAAAACCTGGAAAAAGTGAGACTTGGTGAGTTTAAGGAGCTACAGAGACAGCTTCAAATGGAGAACACTTACTGTAGCCATATAAGTCACTAAGAACGATGTGGTGTTTATAGTAAAATTGTAGAACTTCTGTAACATTTGGTAAACAGATACTTCAACTACAACACCTCACATCTGCGAACACTTACTGCTGACTTGATCATTTTTATTTATTTATTTTTTCAGAATTCTTCTTAGATAATGTAGCAATTGATTTGAGCCTAATCTGTACTTGTATTTGCACCAGTACTACAGGTAAGAGTTAAAAAACACATGTGGATCAAATGTGACCAGGCAGGCAATAAATGTTTGGAGCTTTTGTTGATCTGCACTTTTCTTTTCAGATATTTGACTTGCTCCCACTCAAGAAATCCTCAGGTATCCCGTATGAGGTTGATGATGCTACAGACTGCCTTAATGTGAGACCAAAAAGATATGTTTTGCCACACCCCAGTCAAGAGCAAAATGACGCCTATGCAGTTTTCCAGGTAAAATACAAGTATACCTGTGAGTCCGTCAAACATAACGTAAATACAATAGTTTTTGTTGTTGCACCAGTTTTTGCTGATCTTTGTGTGCTGCTGAAATATGTAGAAAGTCGGACTGAAGATGGCGACAAACTTGCTTTTTCGATTGCCTTCATGCCTCAAGTTCAAAGGAAAAGTCTACCATGATGGCTCTCATCATGTCTCCTACAGTAAATCTTTCACTTGTTTGTGTTGTGTTTTTGATACAAATTTTCTTTTTATTCACCAAAAAGTAAACTGGTAATTATTTTTCTCTTTTTATTTAGGTATGCTTCCCCGGTTTAGAGATGGTTCTATACGACTAAGTAGTCCTGTTGTGGGATCTGCTGGGCAGCTTCCTCGTGAAGCTGCACCAATAGAGACAGCTCGCTCTTTCTTCCCTGAGACGTGGATCTGGGATCTGGTGGAAGTTGGGTAAGTATCTGTTGTGAAGAGATCTGGTGCATATTCCATTTTAAAAAGTTTATACGATCACATTTAGAAACCCATGTGAACTTTCTGCTGTGTCTTTGCACACATGAAAAAGATGAAAATAGAATAATTGTGAGTTTTTTCTTGAGCATGTTTTGATGCTTCAGGCTGATGTTTTGTCATATTTAAAGTTTGGTGGGATACATTATTTCACTGTCATCAGCACCGTGGAGCTCTTTTACTTTGTCAATGCAACATATACAAGTCATTCACACTGCAGGATGTAACTACACTGTTATACAAGTAATTTACAGACATAAAAACATGTTTGATTATGTTACAGAATATGTTTGTGTGTATCTGCTGCTTCAGAGACGATGGAAAAAGGGGCGTGTCCCTGACTGTCCCAGACACCATCACCACCTGGGAGACGGAGGCTTTCTGTTTGTCCTCTCAGGGTTTTGGTTTGGCTCCTCGTAAAGAAATGAAAGTCTTCCAACCTTTCTTCCTTGAACTCACCATGCCCTACTCCATCATCCGGGGGGAGCACTTTGAACTGAGGGCGACTGTCTTTAACTACCTGACCAGCTGCATCATGGTAATGAATGATTAAAGTGTTTAGATACATGTCTGTTCATAGCCAAGGAAAGCCATACTGAAAACATGACTTTCTAAGCAAAATTTATATCATAGTTATTAAAATACAATAGAAAATATCTTTTCTTTGGCAATATAACCATGCAGGATGCAGGCCGTTCTTGAAGGGCCCCTGCTCACCAACACCTGCAAGCTCACCTGTAGGTGTGTTCACATTTGAACTCAGGTTTAAATGTAGCCATGTCTGTGTTCCTCGTACAGGTTACTGTCACTCCTGGGCCGTCCTCAGATTACACCCTCACGCCTCTCTCTGGTGATCTGTACACATCCTGTTTGTGTGCCAACGAGCGCAAGACCCTCAGGTGGACCATGATCCCAACAGCCTTAGGTGAGGATCAGGCTTTGGTCCTCCACACTGCCAGGAAACCGCTGTGTGGCAGGCTGAGTACGACCCAAGTGCAGCACCCAGAAGCAGGAAGTGAACTCTCAGGAAGTGACTTAAAAAGAATCCACATAAGATGGCTAAATAGAATAAATGAGATTAAAACAATAAAGAGCAATTATAAAAACACTATGTGAGAAATACTGCTGAAATATAAGTTATCATAATGAAATGAGAGAATCTGAGCCCCAATAAGCTATATTCATGGAATTTAGAAAGCTGTGTGTGCATTAGACGACAGTGAGTGTGCAGTGTAGAGCTAGGACATGTAGACAGTCAAATGCTGCTGCAAATCCAGAATATAACCCCTGTGTTTGGAAGGCTAAACGTGGGGGTTGTAGGGAGTGGGGCAGAACGTCTATACCTCCAGTCTGAGGGCAGCAGCTGCCTCCATCCTCATGCTTTACTTAATGCAGCTGTCTTAGCCAATTACAAGTCATTTTGAAACCTTCCTTTCAATTCATTATGCATGCTTCCCTTGCACAGTATCATTAGAACAGACTGTTTGCAGTTGCATTGCCATGCAAATGATTTCTTCTTAATCTTAATTGGATCTTATGATTTGCAGTACTTTGGCCTCCAGCAGGACTCAGCAGCAACCCTGACATCATTTTGGACTGTTTTTTTTTTTCAGCTCATGTTTTTCATGCCTGATGCAGTAAAATTTCCAATTGTAATTGATCTTACCTTCGATTTAGAACCAACATTAAATCTAGATTTAGATCTAGTGTGATCACAGTTAACCGCCTCCTTTTGTCCCAACACATTTCCTTCTAGTTTCTACAAAATCTGTAAAATAACCTCGGTAACCTTTATTTTAATGGAGAGACGAAGAAGGTGACCTGTGCTGCTGCTTTTAGGGGCTGTGAATGTGACTGTGTCTGCTGAGGCCGTAGCGTCCCATGTGTCATGTGATAATGAGGTTGTGAGCGTACCAGACAGAGGTCGCATCGACGTGGTCACCAAATCTCTCATAGTGAAGGTCAGTGTCATAAATACGAGACGAGAAAAACATTTTTACTCATAAAATTTAAATTGTTACTCATTTTAAAGATACTTTTCCTCAGGCTGAGGGAAGTGAGACGACAAAGACGTACAACTGGCTTCTTTGTCCAAAAGGTCAGTGTGATGTCCATCAGTTACAAAGTTTAAATAAAGAAATGACCTAAATGCTCAAAGTTAGCAGTGGAGTGCACTGTGTACATAAAATGTGCCAAATTTTCATCTTTTACTTTCACAAAATGTAACGATATGTGCTGAAGATCAGGCCACCTGGTGACTTTGGACAGTAACTCTGTTGTAGTCGTGACTTCCTGATTGGACGTTTGTTGTGTCTGTACACAGGAAGCCCGCTGACGGAGGAAGCAGAGATACATCTGCCTGAGAATGTGATAGAAGGATCTGCCCGCACTTCTGTATCAGTCCTGGGTAAACCTCATCATTTCATCTCAATTTTGATTCAGCCAAATAAAAATATGGCAGGTTAAAGCTTTGTTAAAAAGGCAAATTACTAAAACAACAGAAAATAAAAGAGACGTCATGTTCAAGTAAAAGTAAAAACCGTATTCAGCTTTTAAAAGATGATTTCATTTATAGATAGACCCACGTCTTCCTGGCCTTGTGTGAAAAAGAAATGGACCCCAAAAAGGCTGTTTGTGCCATTCTGTGCAGGAAGAACTGCAGTCTAGCTTTAGTCATAAGTGTGTTTGAAACGCTGAGTTTTGGCCCAGTCACACCAGAGGGTTTTCCAGCGCAATCGTTCTGGTCATGCAGAATCATGTCAGTAGGATTTAAGTCCAGATTTTAACTCGGCCACTTTCTGGTGTCCTGGATCATTTTCCATCTTAACCCTCTGGGGTCGACGTATGCGCCGACACGTCAAAATCACATGACCAATTTAAGACAACACAGCTACAAGATAGTGAGGGGATTTCTTTCTCTTGTTGGAGAACCGGCTCTTTCGGCTCGGCGCATTAAAAAGAGCCAGGACTTTCAGCTCCCAACCGGCTCTTCAGGTTGTTTTGTTGGTCGAAAGTAACGGACTTCAGACTATATACCAGTTCTTGAATTGTGTCGATGGACCACGTAAAACCAGAGTTATGATAAAAAATACACATAAAGTTTTTTTCTGAACAAAACAGTGGCGTTTACAGCCAGAGCGTTCTCACTCCCGAGGCGTAACATGTCGACGTTTTGTCACGTCCCGCGGCGTTCCTGAGGAACGCGAAAGGAGACCTTCGGCGTTCTTATGGTACGCGGCGGGTTATGGCTGGAATCCAGTGCAATGACGCTCCCGCGGTAATAGACGTTCCAGCCCTGTATTCCAGCCCTAAACCTAACCTTATCCCTAGCCCTGACCATAACCTTATTCCTGACCTTAACCAGGACTTTAATGATGTTAAATAGCGTGTTTCTAAGCGATTTGAAGAAAAAGAGCGAACATGTGTAGGTTCAGTCCAGACGGTTCTCATATTTCCTCTTTTTCCGAGGTCGTCATTTAGGAACGTGGTGGGTAGCCGAAAACGTAATATGGTGACGATTTGTCACCTAGCGTAAAATGTTACGCTTTGGGAGTGAGAACGGGTTGTTACAGCAGGAAGAACGGTAAAAACGGCGTTTTCTACAGACAGCGCTAGCAAACACTCTCCGCTTGCGCGTGAAAAAATAAAAAGAAAAAACACCCCTTCCCTATTGGTGTTAGAGTTTACCATGTCAGCCAATCAAAAAATGATATGGCAACATGTGACGCTTGGTTATTTAGGGAGAACGGCATTTTTAGTAGTGACGGAAAGCGAGCAAAAGAGAGAGAGAGCGAGTTTTCATATGTCACACATTAGTGACGTTTAGCGTGTTTGGAGGCTGTAGTTAGTGTGTTGTGTAGTTATTGTGTTGTATTGTGTGTCAGTTAGACTGCTGAATGTCACATTTGCTCCAAAAACGCCGTCAAAGGCAGAGTCCAGTGTAAACGCTGTTCCCACATGGAAAACTGGACTGATGCTCCTCCTGCTGTCAGACCTGGTTCAGGCCTGTGCAGTTCTCCTCTGTCTTATACTGAACACAAATCATTTGTGTGCCTTCTTATTTGATGCAGAACTGATTGTTCTGTAAATAGATTTAAATGGTTATGTAAAAAACGCCTGAGGCCTGGGCTGCATTTTTAGGTAAATAGTACCATATAACTTTGTTGTTTGCAAAACTTGTGCATAATTTTATTCTTTCTATTTGCATTTCAAGTTATGAAAATGATTCATTAAACATGTTTGTGGGTTTTACAGTAAAAAATTTAACTTTTTCTACTCGGATTTTGACATTTTTGTCTGAATTTAGATCAACTGTGTATAGTATGCCAAAAGGAAAAAATAACTCAAATTTCAGATATTTAAAGCTGTGCTGAAAGTAACGATACCAAACAAGGCAAGATAAACAGTTTTTAAAGGTGAGATATAGAGGTAAAATCAAAAGTAGTCAAAAACGGCCAATTATACCCTGACCCCAAGGCAAGGCAAGGCAAGTTTATTTGTATAGCACAATTCAACAACAAGGTGATTCAAAGTGCTTTACAGAGACATTAGAAACAAAAACAAATAAAAAGCATGATTTAAAATTGATTAAAACAAGCAAACAAACTAACTAACTAATTAGCAAACAAACAAACAAACAAAACAGTATATAAAATCAAAACAGATAAAATCAGAACAGTAGATAAAATCAATAGTTAAATATAAGTTTTGAAATTTAAGCTAAAAAGTGTGGATTTGGTGCTTTGAGAATAGGTGAGTCTTCAACCTGGATTTAAATAAACTGAGTGTTTCAGCTGATCTGAGGCTTTCTGGGAGTTTGTTCCAGATATAAGGAGCATAAAAGCTGAATGCAGCTTCTCCGTGTCTGGTTCTGACTCTGGGAACTGATAAAAGACCGGATCCAGATGACCTGAGGGATCTGGAAGGTTCATACTGGGTCAGGAGGTCACTGATGTATTTTGGTCCTAAACCATTCAGAGCTTTATAGGCCAGCATCAGAACTTTAAAGTCTATCCTCTGACGGACAGGCAGCCAGTGTAAAGACCTCAGAGCTGGACTGATGTGGTCCACTTTTTTGGTCTTAGTGAGGACTCGAGCAGCAGAGTTCTGAATGAGCTGTAGTTGTCTGACTGATTTTTTAGGTAGACCTGTAAAGATGCTGTTACAGTAATCAAGCCTACTAAAGATGAATGCATGGACTAGTTTTTCCAGGTCCTGTTGAGACATCAGATCTTTTATCCTTGATATATTCTTGAGGTGATAGTAAGCTGACTTTGTTATTGTCTTAATGTGTTTTTCTAAGTTTAGGTCTGCATCCATCACTACACCCAAATTTCTCGCCTGGTTTGTGGTTTTTAGATGTATAGATTGAAGTTCTCTGGTGACCTGTAATCGTTTTTCTTTGGCGCCAAAGACTATTACCTCAGTTTTGTTTTTGTTTAGCTGGAGAAAATTGTGGCACAACCAGTCATTGATTTCCTCAATGCATTTACCAAGAGCCTGTACAGGGCCTCGGTCTCCTGGTGACATTGTGATATATATTTGTGTGTCATCTGCATAGCTGTGATAGTTTATTTTGTTGTTCTTTATAATCTGTGCCAGTGGGAGCATGTAGATGTTAAACAGAAGGGGTCCCAAGATGGAACCTTGGGGAACTCCACATGTGATACTTGTCTGCTCAGATGTGAAGTTACCTATTGATACAAAGTATTTCCTGTTTTCTACGTATGTCTTGAACCAGTTTAGTACAGTTCCTGAAAGACCTGCCCAGTTCTCCAGTCGTTTGAGTAATATGTTGTGGTCAACTGTATCAAATGCTGCACTGAGATCCAGTAAAACTAGGACTGACATTTTTCCACTGTCTGTATTCAGACATATGTCATTAAACACTTTGGTCAGAGCGGTTTCAGTGCTGTGGTTCTGTCTAAAACCTGACTGGAAGGCATCGTAGCAATTATTCTGTTTTAAGAAGTAACTGAGCTGTTGAGAAACTGCTTTTTCAATGATCTTACTTAAAAACGGGAGATTTGAGATCGGCCTGTAGTTGTTCATTTGTGTCTTGTCAAGATTGTCCTTTTTCAGTATAGGTTTGATTACAGCAGTTTTTAGTGATTCTGGAAACACACCTGATAATAAAGAAAAGTTGACGATCTATAACAGGTCTGACTCTAAAGTCTTTGAGACCTTTTTGAAAAAACTTGTTGGCAGGACATCTAAACAGCAGGAGGAGGAGTTCAGTTGACCTAAGATGTCCTCCAGGTCTTTGCTGTTAATAGGTTGAAACTGTTTCATGGTGTTTAAACAGTTTTTCGGTGGACACAGTACATATCCTGGATCTGCTGTTGATGTACCAATTGCTTGTCTAATCTTATGGATTTTTTCTGTGAAGAATTTGGCAAAGTCATTGCAGGCCATGGTCGAATGAAGTTCAGCTGCCACTGACACAGGAGGGTTTGTTAGCCTGTCAACTGTAGAAAATAAGACCCGAGCATTATGGCTGTGTTTAGTGATGATGACCCTACGCCACACAGCCCCAGAGCATCACACAGTTGGTATGATGTTCTTTCCATGAAATGATGCGTCACTTTTAAGCCAAATGCAACAAAACTCAAAACTTTTTCTCTTCAGTCCATATAATATTCTCCCAAATATCTTGTGGAGCATGGAGATGTTTTTTAGCTAATGTGAGATAAGCTTTTGTGTTCTTCTTGGTCAGCAGTGGTTTTGTCCATGAATGCTGTTTTTGCCCCGTCTCCTTTGTATTGTTGAATCGTAAACTCTGACCTTTACAGAGGAAGGCAAGGCCTTCAGTTCTTTTCGGTGAGTCGTCGATGTGCTAATGGAGTAATTTCGGCCACATCTTTTCTAGTTTTCTCAGTTTGTGGATAATGGGTTCCAACATGGTGCACTGGCGCTCCAAAGCTGTAGAAATTGCTTTTAATCCTGTCCAAACTGATAGATCTCAAGACTCCAAATATTTCTGGGAAGACTGAGTTTCATTTCACCAACCAGACCCAGGCCTGATTAAGGCCAGACCTGCTGGATCAAGAAATCACTCAAGTACAATCTGTTTGACAAAGGGAAGCAGGCTAAAAGACGTCCAGAAGAAACACGTCGTTGCCATGACCAAAACAAATTCTAAAATAGGTTAATCACAGTCGATCTTTGATTTTCAGTTTGGATGTTTTTTCGCTCAGCAAATGAAATCATCATTTAAAATTGCATATTGAAGTATTCAGGTTATCTCTGCCCAATAATACAAAGTTGTTTTACGCTAGTTTTGTTAGTTTTAGTGAATCAGTGTTTTTGATCAGGTGACATCCTCGCCCGGGCTCTGAAGAACCTGGATGGATTGCTGCAGATGCCGTATGGATGTGGGGAGCAGAACATGGCTCTCCTGGCCCCCAACATCTACATCCTCCACTACCTGAAAGGCACACAGCAGCTCACCGCAGCCATCATGGAAAAAGCTACTAACTTCCTCACCAGTGGCAAGTTTTTATTGTTTCCTCTAAGAAGGAAATCATTTGAATCACTTCAACACACACGGTTCAAGAAACAAGCCGACAGGAGGCAGAACATTAGCCACAGCTTTTGGTCAAATGCGTCATTTTCCTCATCTGTCAGCAAGAGTCATTGAATTTCCCAAATCTCGATGTACACATGCAGATCCATAAACAAATGGAGTCCAATCATCACCATAGCAACAATGTCTCGATCATGGTGTCCCTGTTGTTACAGGATACCAAAGACAGCTCAACTACAAAAGTGCTGACGGTGCTTACACCACATTTGGAACAGGACCAGGAAACACTTGGTGAGAACATCACTGATCAAACATGTCACAAACCAGAGAGGTTACACTGGTTTTTAAATATCCCACCAAACAGAAGACGTTTCTTCAAGTTTGACTACCCATTAATAACATAAACATGTCTACCTCTAATACTTAAAATAATTCTCCATTTAATCCTTTGACTAAGCCAACATTAACAATACCTTTTGGTTAATACTGTGTAATTTAGTAGGTAGGAAGGAGCATTAGAGCCACATAAAAATGTTATTGATCATTATTAGAATAAAGTCGAATTTTAAAGCTTAAAGTTATTTTACTTTAAGAAAAAGTCTAAATACTATTTCAATAATAAAGTCTTAATACTGTTTTGTGAAAAAAGTCAAATTCAAATCTAAGAAAACAGTTGAAATGATTGTTGTTTCAAACGATTGCTATACCCTGTATAAAATGCCTTGAGTAGATGTAGTGAAATAAATCAGTGGTCTTGTGATACAGCATAGATCCTCTTTATTCCACGAGCGTGGAACCATCGGTATCCTTGCATCTGTACATTAGCAGCCATTTCCTTTTATACAAATCTAACCACATGCAGCTTTCTGCACCACTTTCTGCTTTTCAGTGTACTTATACTTACTGCCATGCTGTTTTTATTGCTACAAGTGACATCAGTTCCTTCCTTGTTACTAAAACTGAGTCTGAAGTACGATTTCACTAATTCAGAGGGTAAAGCAACCGTGGCAGTTTGTCCTGAAATAACTGTGATATCCACATTTCTGCTTTTGTCTCAAAATACATTTTCAAATTTAACCTTGAAATTTCAAGTTTACTTTCAAAATGATCAGTATTTCTTTCTCTTAATGTGACCTCACAGCCAAACATTTCCATCATTGTAAGACGTGTAAGTGTTGTTTTCTTTCTGTCAGGCTGACTGCGTTTGTGGTAAGAAGTTTTGCCAAAGCTCAGTCTTTCATCTTTATTGATCCCAGAAAGATCGAAGAGTCTAAGACCTGGCTGCAACATAAACAACAAGAAAATGGCTGTTTTGAAAAGTCTGGGAAACTCTTCAACAACGGAATGAAGGTAACCTGCAGTTCTTCGCTGTTAGACTGTGGAAACAGCCTCCAGTCTGGATTTAACAAATTTTATTAATAATGTCATGCATACATGGAAAACACTGTACTACATACTGTAATAGCTCACATCAGTATATTCTATTATTTTATTTAAGAAATAATTTCCATACATCTTGTTCCATTCACACCAGCACTGCTTTCTATGTAGCATTCACACATATTTATACTAAATACAAAGTATGCACTAGAGACCAACTTGGGATTAGTATATTGCCCACAAATATTTGACATGCAGGCTGGAGCAGCTGGGAATCAAACCACCAACCTTCTGATTAGTAGATGACTACACAAACTGTTTATAAGGTTGGGGAAACCCGAGGTGAAGAAACATCCATCTCACTGGAAATACAATGTCCAGATGAACAAAATCAACTTCCTGTTCATCTCTTTAGCTGGATGTTTGAACATGCATGAAGACATTGATGATACTAAAACCACATGCAGCTGAAAATCATTTTCATGACTTCATATCCCTGAATGTTGGTGCACTGATGATAAAGTGTCTATGATGTCTTCTGTTGACAGGGTGGTGTATCTGATGAAGTGACTCTCAGTGCGTACGTTACTGCTGCCTTCTTGGAAATGAATACATCCCAACATGTGAGTAGAGTCAAAGAATATCAAGGTATTCAACAAAAAAAGGAGAAGAGTTTGTGCTGCTCAGCCATGGAGTTAGGTTTAACCAGCAGTCTAGCACCCTGCTGGTATGTGCTGGATTGTCTCATGGGCACCTGGGGTCTTGCCTGGTGTGATAGACCCCAGCCTCTATGGATCTTGTACTCAGAGCTTGTTCCTGTGCTGCCATGTTTAGTGCCTCTGTGCTGTCTTTCAGTCCAGCTTTTTCCAGCCACTGGTAGGATTTCTGGGTATCATCTACTTCCTCTATCTGCTGGTGGTAACATACCGTGCAGGGGCCTGTCCTTCCATGATGGTTCCTCGCCTTCCTCCTCTTTCTTGAGTTTCTGCTGCCTAAGGTATTCACTGAGCACGCTGTCAGTTGGGGCCATCTTCCTCGTACTCGTGAATATTCGTTGTTTCATCTTGGAATGTGGTGCTGACACTCACCAGTCCCTGGTCTCCTTCCTGCCATTTAGCATGCTGGACTTGGGGTGAAACCCTCCATGCATGGTCAGGAACTTTGTCTTGATGTCAGTGGCTTCTACAGGGAGTGCAGAATTATTAGGCAAGTTGTATTTTTGAGGAATAATTTTATTATTGAACAACAACCATGTTCTCAATGAACCCAAAAAACTCATTAATATCAAAGCTGAATGTTTTTGGAAGTAGTTTTTAGTTTGTTTTCAGTTTTAGCTCTTTTAGGGGGATATCTGTGTGTGCAGGTGACTATTACTGTGCATAATTATTAGGCAACTTAACAAAAAACAAATATATACCCATTTCAATTATTTATTTTTACCAGTGAAACCAATATAACATCTCCACATTCACAAATATACATTTCTGACTTTCAAAAACAAAACAAAAACAAATCAGGGACCAATATAGCCACCTTTCTTTGCAAGGACACTCAAAAGCCTGCCATCCATGGATTCTGTCAGTGTTTTGATCTGTTCACCATCAACATTGCGTGCAGCAGCAACCACAGCCTCCCAGACACTGTTCAGAGAGGTGTACTGTTTTCCCTCCTTGTAAATCTCACATTTGATGATGGACCACAGGTTCTCAATGGGGTTCAGATCAGGTGAACAAGGAGGCCATGTCATTAGTTTTTCTTCTTTTATACCCTTTCTTGCCAGCCACGCTGTGGAGTACTTGGACGCGTGTGATGGAGCATTGTCCTGCATGAAAATCATGTTTTTCTTGAAGGATGCAGACTTCTTCCTGTACCACTGCTTGAAGAAGGTGTCTTCCAGAAACTGGCAGTAGGACTGGGAGTTGAGCTTGACTCCATCCTCAACCCGAAAAGGCCCCACAAGCTCATCTTTGATGATACCAGCCCAAACCAGTACTCCACCTCCACCTTGCTGGCGTCTGAGTCGGACTGGAGCTCTCTGCCTTTACCAATCCAGCCACGGGCCCATCCATCTGGCCCATCAAGACTCACTCTCATTTCATCAGTCCATAAAACCTTAGAAAAACCAGTCTTGAGATATTTCTTGGCCCAGTCTTGACCTTTCAGCTTGTGTGTCTTGTTCAGTGGTGGTCGTCTTTCAGCCTTTCTTACCTTGGCCATGTCTCTGAGTATTGCACACCTTGTGCTTTTGGGCACTCCAGTGATGTTGCAGCTCTGAAATATGGCCAAACTGGTGGCAAGTGGCATCTTGGCAGCTGCATGCTTGACTTTTCTCAGTTCATGGGCAGTTATTTTGCGCCTTGGTTTTTCCACAAGCTTCTTGCGACCCTGTTGACTATTTTGAATGAAACGCTTGATTGGTCGATGATCACGCTTCAGAAGCTTTGCAATTTTGAGACTGCTGCATCCCTCTGCAAGATATCTCACTATTGTTGACTTTTCTGAGCCTGTCAAGTCCTTCTTTTGACCCATTTTGCCAAAGGAAAGGACGTTGCCTAATAATTATGCACACCTGATATAGGGTGTTGATGTCATTAGACCACACCCCTTCTCATTACAGAGATGCACATCACCTAATATGCTTAATTGGTAGTAGGCTTTCGAGCCTATACAGCTTGGAGTAAGACAACATGCATGAAGAGGATGATGTGGACAAAATACTCATTTGCCTAATAATTCTGCACTCCCTGTATCTCCTCCTTTTGCCAGCTTATTATCCCAGCAGGGTACCTGATGACGGGCAGGGCGTAGGTTTTGATAGGCCGGATCCTGTTCTAACATTCAGCGGACTCCTCAGGATTTGCCTGATCCTCTGCAGGTACTTGGTGGTAGCAGCTTTTCCAGCAGCCTCTTTGTGGTTTCCATTTGCCTGTTGGATCTCCAAGTACTTGTAGCTGTCCTCTATGTCTGCAATGTTGCCTTCTAGTAGTTAGATTCCCTCAGTTCTGACTCTTTGTTGTCATCCGACTACATTTCTCCAGTCCGAACAATATTCCAATGTCGTTGCTTTATATCCTGGTGGTGTGGATCAGTGAATCGATGTCTCGTTCACTCTTGGCATACAGCTTGATGTCATCCACGTACAGGAGATGGCTGACAACTGCTTCATTCTGTAGTCAGTATCCGTAGGGACAGAGCATCTCCTTGATAGATGGTGTTGTGCTATGGGCTTGAAGTTGGCCTCTAGTGTTATACGCCACATTCCCATTGAGTTCTTGATGAAGGCTCTTAAAGTCCTGTTGATCTTGTACAGGTCTAGGCATTCCAGGATTCAGCTGTGGGGCATTAAGTCATAGACCCTCTTGTAATCAATCCAGGCAGTCTCGGCTGATTGTTACAAGTAGCTGGTGTTTTGCACCTCTGGTATTCTTGCCAATGAGTGGGGCACAGGAACATGTGTCCATTCATCTTAGCCACTATGATGCCTGACAGGAGCTTCCATGTGGTACTGAGGCAGGTTATTGGTCAGTAGTTGGATTGGACCGATGGGACCGATCCCTTCAAGACTGTCCGGCCAGTTGGATGGGACCGATCCCTTCAGGACTGTCCGCCCTACAGTTAGCCATTCTGGGTGTCTGTCGTCAGCTAACAGCTGGTTCATTTATGCTGCCAGATGCTCATGGAGTGCAGTCAGCTTCTTCCACCAGTAGACGTGAGCCATACTAGTGTATGGCAAGGTGCTGGCCAAGGCTGTTAGTCGTTGCTTGGCAGTTTCCATGGACAGCTTGCTATACTTCTTCTTGGGCACCGTCTTTGTCACACCTGTCTGCAGCTCCGATAGTTGGCTAACCTCCCTCCTTGATCTTAGCCTCTAGTCTCCTTCTTGTGGCTGTTCAACCTGTAGCCAAGCATCTCTCTGATCACTGCTGCTGTACTGTAGATCAGCTTGTTAGTCTCGATAATCGTGGCTGTATGTATCGCATTTACATCATCTAGCAGATCTTCACATCTTGGTAACCAGCTACGGGGATTCCAGTTTTCACGTTTTGCCATGATCCTATCTTTCAGGTCACTTCCTCTCGCACTATAGCACTTGGGGCTTGGTACAAATCTCGGGTGGAGGTGATGACATCTCCCCCCCTGACCTGTCGTCCTGGCTCCCCCTTGCCGTAGCATTTGTGTTGCACCTCGTCAATCTCTAGCTGTGAGAGCAATACCCTTCTTTCGAATGTTGGAACACTGAGCTATTAGTTGTTTCACCGTCAATGTGGATGCTGGGTATCGAAGATTCCATAGGCCCCTCATCCTATTCATGTAGCCCCTTCTGCCAGGGTTACTTGTATAGTAGCATTCCAACAACGCCCTATTTTCATCTCTTGCCCACCAATGCCTTCTTGTTCCAATAGTTGATCCGGGCGACGTCCGAGCTGGTATGCATATATACATACATACACAAAAGTGTATAAACCAATAATATAATATACAATCTAACAGAGGTGGGACCAAGTCATTGTTTTGCAAGTCTCAAGTAAGTCTCAAGTCTTTATCCTCAAGTCTCAAGTCAAGTCTCAAGTAATGTCAGGCAAGTCAGAGTCGAGTCTCAAGTCACTGGTGTAAAAGTCCGAGTCAAGTCACAAGTCTGAAACTTTGAATTTCAAGTCCTTTCGAGTCTTTAAAAAAAAAAAAAAAAAAAAAAGCATGTTGCAGTTATGCTAAATGTAAATGTTAGACCATGTAATTTTAAAATCTGTGTTTTTCTCAACACATGACAAAATAGTGAACTTAGAAAATATACACAAATTGTGAAATTGCACCTCTTTAAAATGCAGCTCAATTAAACCTAGCTCCAAGAATAATTTTCACCGACAGTTCTGAGATAAGCTGCATGTTATTCTTGGATGCGCTTGTAGGACCAGCTTTAAAATCGCATGACAAAAATATCATACACATTAAAAAAACTGCATCACCAACGTAGCCTGGACAACATTTGCTAGTTAGATGAAGTCAGCTATCTCATCGTAGCATATTTATATGCATATTTATAATCATACGGTTCTTGGAGTGAGTGCATACACTCATGAAGTTTAGTAACTTCAGGTCACTGCAACAAGCCCAGGTACAGTTTACTGACGGATGGGTGCAGGACCTTGAAATGCACCGTGTAGAACGAAAGACCATCGTACGTATCATAAGTTTACCAGTCTCACAAATTGTCGTCATAAATACACATTCATTAACCGTTTATTAATAGGACCTTTGAGCTCAATGGTAATTAATTAGTAGTGGAAATAATCTCTGGTAGCATCACAGAAATGTAGCAGTGACAATAATACTGTATGCTGTAATCGTACTGGGCAATTAGTGATACAAACCTGTTTTATCCTGTGAATAAAAGTATATGTTTTTGTCAATGTACCATAATAACAGAAGCGAAACGCAATATTGTGTCAGGACAATTAACTATTTATGCACAATAAATAAAGGAGCGACAATTTCTGTTCAGCGCCAGACTTACTTGTAACCTATATCACTAATTATGTTATGAAAATGACGTATTAAGTACTAAAAGACACTGACCTTCGTGTAAATGCTTGGAGCAGGCTAACCTGTGAGCTGGAGTGTTCTGGGACGTTATATTTGGTCTTTGAATGGCTGCAATCCAGGCCATCCGTCGCGTCTTTGTTACTTCGGAAACATGGCTTAAAAATTTCTCTTCAACGACGTAATCCGATAACAACCGATCTCTTTACCCGTCGGCTTCCCGTGGCTGTCATGCGACCGGCTATTGTAGTTAATAATACAACAGCTTCTTGACATTTTTGTGTTTCTTTTTATCGCTGTGTGACTGATTTCAATTGAAAGCCTGCGTGCGCTAGTACCGCTTGCCACGAGTTCCCAGAATCCTTTGCGGTTCTACCCGTGAATGACGTCACATTTTCAATCTCTATATAATATGCATGTTAAATTTTATATTTGGGGTAAAATATCAAGTCTTTTCAAGTAAAGCGGTTCAAGTCCAATTCAAGTCCCAAGTCATTGGTGTAAAAGTCCAAGTCAAGTTACAAGTCTTAGAATATTTTTTCAAGTCAAGTCTAAAGTCATAAAATTAATGACTCGAGTCTGACTCGAGTCCAAGTCATGTGACTCGAGTCCACACCTCTGCAATCTAATATATATATTACATATACCCCAAAAAGTTGATTCTGTTCATCTGGATGTTTTCAGTGGGAGAAACGTTTCGTCACTCATCCAAGTGACTTCTTCAGTCTCAGCTGACTGCAGGTTTCAATCTTATAAACAGGACATTTGCATAATGACTGAAACCAGCACCACTGAAGGAACAGTGGGCTGGGAGGTCAGTTCCTTAATCGTAATTATGCAAATTCTCATGACCATTGATCAACAACCACCGATCAAGCACCACTGATCAATGGCCATCAGTACCATTCACAGAGAGTTGGGCAATGGCTGCAATCACAGCATTGTAAGATGGCAAAAGATGTACCCTTAGGCCCCCTCCTCGATTCAGAGATGGTCTTTCCTTTTTCACGTAAATGGCCTCCTTGACCCTACACTCAAACCAGCGTTCCTCCCTGTCCAGGATGTTACATCCTCATCATTGAAAGAGTGTCCACTGGCCTGTAGGTGTGAATAGACTGCAGAGTCCTGGCCTGACGAGGTGGCTCTTCTGTGTTGTGCTATCCTCTTAGCCAGAGGTTGTTCGATTTCCCCGATGTATAGATCCTGGCAATCCTCCTGGAACTTAACACCGTACACTATGTTACTCTGTTTGTGTTGGGGTGGAGCAGTTTTTGGCGCAGCGTGTTTTGTGGTTTAAAAGCCACAGAGACACAGTGTTTAGAAAAAAATGTGCCTCAGCTGCTCCGATACTCCTGACACATACGGGATCACTACAGGTTTTCACTTAGGCAGCAGTTGTCCTTCTCTCCTGGATCGGCTGGAGCTTAGGTTTACGGTACACATCAGCTTTTAAATGTCCTCCATTACTGATGGAAATCTCACAGTCTAAGAAGACTAACCTGACACTTTTCATATCCTCCCTGGTGAATTTGATGTGTCGTTCCACTGAGTTAATGTGATCTGTGAATTGTGGAACGTCCTGAGAATTGATTTTCACCCAGGTCATCCACATACGTGAACTCTCACCAGCAAGAACTTGTATCACCACCCAACCTGTACAGTGTTTTTTCAATATGTTCTTTATATTGTAAATACTACTAGAAGATTGCTCCAGTCTTTGCTTGATCTGTACTTTCCTCTAATTGCTGTGTTTTCTATTATCACGCTGATGTTTTGAGTGACTGAATCAGGAACTCTGCCTCCTATTCTTCTCACACTGGGTTTAATGAAAGAAGATTTCTGTTTGTCCATTAAAGTTCTTTGTTTTGATCTTTTAAAGGATCCTGTGATGAACAAGAGCCTGGCTTGTCTCAAGGAGTCTCTCAGTGACCTGAGCAACACCTACACTACAGCTCTGCTGGCCTATGTGTTCACTCTGGCAGGAGACGTGGAGACCCGAGCTCACCTTCTGCAGCACTTAGACACAGTTGCAGTGAGGGAAGGTGAGCCATCCTTTAGCAGGACATCATTCAGGCTTTATTAGCATCACTGTGACTGTTATTGTGTTTGTAGGAGGTTTCCTCTACTGGTCTCAGACAGCAGCAGAAACATCAGCCTCCCTGTCAGTGGAGATCAGTTCTTATGTGCTGTTGGCCAAACTCAGCGCCTCCCCGACTGCTGAGGATCTGGGATATGCCTCTGGTATTATCAGGTGGCTGACTGGGCAGCAGAACTATTACGGAGGCTTCTCCTCCACTCAGGTACGACACCACCCGAACAGTATGAAGCTCATCTTTGAGTACAGTCTTAGACAAAACCAGGGACAGAAGAAATAATACTGAAGCTTTCAGTTTTCTATCAGATATGTAAAACAGATTTGTTTTAGCCAGGCAGAGAAGTTTTTATTCTTTAGTTAGAATATGACATTTAAGTCTAAAAATTCATTGTTTTTACAGAATAGCAATGTTACCTCAGACTTCTGTACACCAACTACACGTAACAGCCTGTAAATAACAGATCACCTGCGAGTTTATACCTGTAATTTCTATACTTTGATAATTCTCAGTTAAAGATATTTTAACCTGTTTAATGTTTATTTAACCAGGAAGTGAACTTTGGAAAACTTGAGATTAAGGATCTCTTTTGTGAGAGGGTCTCAAAGTGACACAGGCTGTTTTAACTTAATGTCAATTCCACTTAAGCCCATGAAATATGGAGACACATGCTGTGTGTGTTAACCACAATGAATCCATCCTGTAGGACACGGTGGTGGCTCTTCAGGCTCTGGCTCTCTACTCCACTCTGGTGTTCAGTGCTGAAGGTTGGAGCACAGTGACAGTTCAGGCTCCCAGCAGTCAGCTGACGTTTGATGTAAATCAGGGCAACAAACTGCTCTACCAGGAGGAGGCGCTGCAGGACGTGTCAGGAAAATACAGGCTGGAGGTGAAGGGCACTGCATGTGCTTCAGTGCAGGTCAGTGACAGCATCACGTGAGAAGCTCCTGGTTGATGTCAGAGAAAGGGTTTCTTCTTTTTCTTTTTCCTTATACAACTTCAGAGAGCATTAGCATTGTCACATGTAATAAAGCTCATCTTGCACATGTATTTTCATACACAATAAAGACATTAGACCTGGCAGTAATAACTGTAGAGAGTACAATGCTATTTTAAACTAAATTGGAGAACTGAGCAAAAACAAATGAACTTTCTGTCTGTATCAGAATCAGGGAAACTATTAATCCCACAGGGAAACTGAGTTGTCATAGCAGCAAATATACAACAAACATCAAGCACTCGTATAAATGAGTGTAGATATAACAGAGATCCTCATATTAAGATGAATATAGACATATAGGTATGACTATAAAAGTATGTGTGCTAATATGTGTCATGGTGTAGAACAGTGACAGCAGGGTGCATTGAGGTGTGATTAGTTCTGTTCCACACGTGACCCAAGTGTGTTTCCCAGATTTCTGCCACCTACAACATCCCAACACCTGCTGATGTCACCACTCTCAGTGTGAGAGTCCATCTAGAGGTCAACACCAGTGAAGCTGCTAGACCCAAATTCACTGTGCAAATACAATCACTGTAAGTATGTGACAGGTGAGAGGAGCGCTCTTTACCCGTGTGGAGGAACTGCTGGTAGATGAAAAGCAAGTGTGCACACAGGTCAGTATAATCACACTGTTCAAACACAGGTACAGTGGAAAGGAGGAAACTACAAACATGGTGATCCTGGACATCAAAATGCTCTCTGGATTTTCCCCAGACCCCGAGTCTTTGAAGAGTGTGAGTAATTAGACAGATTCTACCAACGAGTGCATCTCATGTGATAATTGTGAGGATAATAATAAAATGATGTCATCTCCTCACAGCTCAAACGTGGCCTCCTGGTGAGTCGTGTTGAGCAAAAGGAGGATCACGTTCTGGTGTACTTAGAGGAGGTAAGTGAAAGTCACCGTGGGGACACCAGATGATGATCTTTGGTACAAACTGTGTCTGCGATTGTTTCTGTCTCGTCCAGTTATCAAAGGACACACCCATCAACCACAGCTTAGAGATCATCCAGGAGCTCCCAGTGGACAACCTGAAGCCAGCCGTGGTCAAGATCTATGACTACTACCAACCAGGTCCAAGTCTAACTAAGCTTTACTCCAACAGCACACTGACACACTTCAGAGGATCCATCAGACTGAACAGTTCATACAAGCTGATGTTTCCATCAGTGACTCAGAGAAATGACACGTTCATGTTTTTCTACCATGTTTCTGTCAGGTGACCAGGCTGAGACCCAATACATGTTTGTCTCGTGAGCTGCAGGTACGAAGCTGTAACAACACACAAGGACACCTTTCACACACGTTCATGTTCACAGCATCAATGCAAAGAACTTTGAGCTTTTACTAACTTGTATTCTTCGTCTCACAGTTTGAATAAGCTGTGGCTGGTCCTGAGGTTTAAACCTGCATTTGAATAAAGATACTTTTCCTGCTCACATGTGTGTAAGCGTGTGTGTTAACAGCTCCAGTATTATTAGTGCTTCTTTAATAACAGGCTTCATTATTAATAATCGGCAGAATGGAAAATATAGTGCTGTGAATGCACCGCTGAGACTGGCCTCATGCCACATTTCTGTCTTTGTGCAGGTTTAGACAAAAACAAAAAGGTGCAAGTGGGCAACAAGTGGGCAACAAGTGGGCAACAAGTGGGCAACAAGTGGGCAACAAGTGGGCAACAAGTGGGCAACAAGTGGGCAAAACATTAAAAAAGCTAAACGTGCTCGTGGGAGACATTCAGTGACAGCTGGCAAGTGACGTCCACGGAAATACAGACAGAAACATATGTGTGTGTGTGTGTGTGTGTGTCTGTGTGTGTGTGTGTGCGTGTGTGTGTGTGCGTGTGTGCGTGTGTGTGTGTGTGTGTGTGTGCGTGTGTGCGTGTGTGTGTGTGTGTCTGTGTGTGTGCGTGTGTGTGTGTGCGTGTGTGTGTGTGTGCGTGTGTGTGTGTGTCTGTGTGTGTGCGTGTGTGTGTGTGTGTGCGTGTGTACGTGTCTGTGTGTGTGTGTCTGTGTGTGTGTGTGCGTGTGTGTGTGTGTGTGCGTGTGTGTGTGTGTGTGCGTGTGTGTGTGTGCGTGTGTGCGTGTGTACGTGTCTGTGTGTGTGTCTGTGTGTGTGTGTGCGTGTGTGTGTGTGCGTGTGTGTGTGTGCGTGTGTACGTGTCTGTGTGTACGTGTCTGTGTGTGTGTGTCTGTGTGTCTGTGTGTGTGTGTGTGTGCGTGTGTGTGTGTGTGCGTGTGTGTGTGTGTGTGTGTGCGTGTGTGTGTGTGCGTGTGTACGTGTCTGTGTGTACGTGTCTGTGTGTGTGTGTCTGTGTGTCTGTGTGTGTGTGTGTGTGCGTGTGTGTGTGTGTGCGTGTGTGTGTGTGTGTGTGTGTCTGTGTGTGTGTGTCTGTGTGTCTGTGTGTGTGTGTGTGTGTGTCTGTGTGTCTGTGTGTGTGTGTGTGTGTGTGCGTGTGTGTGTCTGTGTGTGTCTGTGTGTGTGTGTGTGTGTCTGTGTGTCTGTGTGTGTGTGTGTGTGTGCGTGTGTGTGTCTGTGTGTGTGTGTGTGTGTGTGTGTGTCTGTGCGTGTGTGTGTGTGTCTGTGTGTGTGTGCCTGTGTGTGTGCGTGTGTACGTGTGTGTGTGTGTCTGTGTGTGTGTGTGTGTGTCTGTGTCTGTGTGTGTGTGTGTGTGTGTGTGTGTGTGTGTGTACGTACGTGTGTGTGTGTGTGTGTGTGTGTGTACGTACGTGTGTGAGAGCCTTTAACATACATCTGTGGAATCCAACAAAGCTCTTTCACTTGTGTACTTCATGTACTTGTGTGTTTGTGACAGTGGAACAACATCACAGCTTTAACAGTGTACAGGATACAACAGCCAACCATAAATGCTGTACATGAAAGTAAAAGTACACAATGATGTCATTCAAATAACATCTAATGGTACAAGTACATTTATACTCAGCACTACAAGTAAATGGCTGCTCCTAACAGGCTGTGCTAACAAATTAGTCTGTTTGTAAAACATTTTTATCATTTTACAGTTTTATTACACTGTGGGCATGTTTCATCAGAATCAGAATCAGAAAGGGTTTTATTGCCAAATGTTGAGCAGGTTTACAACATTAGGAAATTGCTGCGGTGCTTCAGTGCAAACATACTGTCATAAAAATATAAAATAAGAATAAGAATTAAAGTGCTAAGTAGATAGATATATACATGATATATACATGAGTGCAGGTGGTGATCAGTGCCAAACATGGAATGATGCAGTGAACACAGCGTAGGGTCATGTGTTAGTGGTGGGAACAGTCATATGGTTATTGTTCATGTGTCCAACAGCAGAGGGGAAGAAACTGTTCTTATGGCGAGAGGTTCTGGTGCGAATGGACCGGAGCCTCCTGCCTGAGGGGAGCAGGTCAAACAGACTGTGTCCAGGGTGAGAAGGGTCAGCTGAGATCCGAGCTGCACGCCCCAGTGTCCTGGAGGTGTACAGGTCCTGCAGAGATGGGAGTCTGCAGCCAATCACCTTCTCAGCAGAGCGCACAACACGCTGCAGTCTCTGTTTGTCCCTGATAGTGGCTCCAGCGTACCACACGGTGATGGAGGAGGTGAGGATGGACTCGATGATTGCAGTGTAGAACTGCATCATCGTCGGTGTTGGCAGGTTGAATTTCTTCAGCTGCCTCAGGAAGTACATCCTCTGCTGGGCTTTCTTGATGACGGAGGTGATGGTGGGCTCCCACTTCAGGTCCTGGGTGATGGTGGTACCCAGGAAGCGGAATGAGTCCACAGAGGTGATGGGGGTGTCAGTCAGGATGATGGGGGGGAGTGGGGCTGTGTGCTTCCTGAAGTCCACAATAATCTCCACTGTCTTCTGGGCATTCAGCACCAGGTTGTTGTGGCTGCACCAGGACACCAGACGTTCAACCTCCCTCCTGTAGGCAGACTCATCCCCGTCCGAGATGAGTCCGATAACGGTGGTGTCATCTGCAAACTTGATTAGCTTGACAGACTGGTGGGTGGAGGTGCAGCAGTTGGTGTACAGGGAGAAGAGCAGAGGAGAAAGAACACAGCCCTGAGGGGAGCCGGTGCTGATGGTCCGGGAGTCCGAGACATTCTTCCCCAGCCTCACGTGCTGCTTCCTGTCCGTCAGGAAGTCAGTGATCCACCGGCAGATGGGATCAGGCACATTCATCTGGGAAAGCTTGCCTCGGAGATGGTCTGGAAGGATGGTGTTGAAGGCAGAGCTGAAGTCCACAAACAGGATCCTGGCGTAGGTTCCTGGGGAGTCCAGATGCTGCAGGATGAAGTGTAGGGCCATGTTGATGGCGTCGTCTACAGACCTGTTGGCTCTATATGCAAACTGCAGGGGGTCCAGGAGGGGGGCCGTGAGGGTCCTGAGATGGGAGAGAACTAGGCGCTCAAAAGACTTCATGACCACAGATGTCAGAGCCACGGGTCTGTAGTCATTTAGTCCAGTGATCCTAGGTTTCTTGGGGACAGGGATTATGGTGGAGGACTTGAAGCAGGCAGGCACATGACATGCCTGCAGTGAGGAGTTGAAAATGCCAGAAAACACTGGGGCCAGCTCGTTTGCACAGTGTCTGAGGGTGGCAGGAGACACACCGTCTGGGCCGGGAGCTTTCCGAGCATTCAGACTCTTAAACTGCTTCCTCACACCTTCTTCATGAATATGAAGAGTTGTGGTGGGAGGAGGTGGTGTGAAATCCTCTTTTGTGTGGGGTGAGGAGGGGGGTGTTGTAGGTGAACAGTTTGAAGGTGGCTCTATGGAGGGGGGAGAGGTGGGGGAATGAGTGTCCAAAGTGCCTCTATTGTTGGGGTCGTTGGAGGTGTGAAGGCTGCCTGATGGCTCGTCAAAACGGCAGTAGAAGTCGTTGAGGGTGTTGGCTAAGAGCAAGTCATCAGTGGAGTGGGGGGTTTTAGGCTTGTAGTTGGTGATATTCCTAAAACCTTTCCACACAGAGGCCGAGTCATTCTCTGAGATCTGCTGCTGCATCTTCTCAGAGTGCTGATGTTTAGCAATGTCCACTTCTTTAGTGAACCTGTACTTGGCCTCTCTGTAGCAGTCCCTGTCTCCGCTTCTGAACGCCTTTCTCTTTTCCAGCCACAGCTTTTTGAGTTTAGGAGTAAACCAGGGTTTGTCATTGTTATAACTCACCCTGGTGCGTGATGGCACGATGCTGTCCTCACAGAAGTGGATATAGGAGGTGACAGTGTCCGTAAACTCGTCCAAGCTGTTAGAAGCAGCCTTCAGTGTGTCCCAGTCTGTGGTCTCCAAACACGTGCGAAGCTCCTCCACAGCCTCGTTGCTCCACAGTTTTTTAGTCCTCACGACAGGTTTGGAGAGCTTCAGCCTCTGTCTGTACGCGGGGATTAGGTGGATCATGACGTGGTCAGAAAGTCCGAGTGAAGCGCGGGGCACCGCGCGATAGGCCCCCCTGATCGTGCTGTAACAGTGGTCTAATGTCCTCTCCTCTCTGGTCGGGCATTTAATATACTGCTTGTATTTTGGAAGCTCATGGCTCAGATTGGCTTTGTTAAAGTCCCCAAGAGCAATGATGAGAGAGTCCGGGAATGTCCGCTCCGTGTGGAGAATCTGCTCCGCGAGTGCGCACTGAGCTGCCTGCGCATCTGCGTCTGGCGGGATGTAAACAGCGGCCAGGATGAATGAAGCGAACTCCCGCGGAGAATAAAACGGTTTGCAGTGGATAAAAAGATATTCCAGAGAGGAAGAGCAGTGCTGAGCAATCACTGTCACATCTGTGCACCAGCCACTATTGATGTAGAAGCAGACACCTCCACCTTTGGACTTACCGGAGAGAGAGGCCTGCCGGTCCGCGCGCAGCAGATGGAAGCCCTCCAGCTTGAGCGCGCAGTCTGGGATGTCCTCACAGAGCCACGACTCCGTAAAACATAAGACACAGGAGGAGGCAAAGTCTCTGTTCATGCTTCTCATCAGGGCCAGTTCGTCTATCTTGTTCCCGAGTGAGCGTACATTAGAAAGGAAGATCCCAGGAAGAGCAGTACGCAGTCCACGTCTCCTCAAACGCACGAGTGCGCCCGCTCGCTTCCCTCTCTTCCGGCGTCTCACTTTCCTGATCAGAGTCAGCAGTAAATCTGCCGCAGATGCGACAAATATTGGAAATAAATCCACAGGCGTTGTAGTCCTGTAGTTAAGGAGCTCTTCTCTGGTGTAAGAGTATCCAGAGGAGTGCCCAGACACAGAAGAAATGCACAAAAGCAAAACAAAAGTAACGCACTGAAGCACCAGGGCATCCATACGCGGCGCCATCTTGGTCGTTGAGTATACTCCACTGTGTTACATGGGAAAATACAAAGATCGGTTTCAGAGAGCTTGTTGGAACAAATGTGTCATTGTTAATAGTCTTGTAACGTTTTGCACACAGTCACTACATGAATCTGTGACTGTTTAGTTCAATTTGATTGTTTGCCATTAAATAATGTGGTGGCAGATTTCTTTTCTCATGTATTAATCACATATTTAATCACATCACATTAGTTATAGTAATATCACTTTCTCACTTTACCATAGTGAGAGCACTCCTGTCACTAGTTTACATGCATGTGGAAAGTTACCACAGTGAGGCCGTTGTAATGGGAGACGTTAAACAGATAGTGGGACTCCTGCTTATCAGGGATGTAAATCTTTAGGTGACGGCCAAGCAGAAAACAAGGTCATAATTCTCTCTGTGAGGGAGGAGGTATAGCCCCCTGTGAGAGGGGGCTATACAGGCAGGTCAGGACAGGCAGGTGGCAGACGCCGAGTAGAAACCTGGACACAAGTTGGCAGATGAAACACAGTTCCAACCAGAAGTGATTGCACGCTTTCGAGGAAGTCTAGTTACCACTGTGGGGGTGACTAACGGACTGGCGTGGAACATCCGTCAGCGCCGGGTTAAGTAGATCTTGGTTGATCTGATTTCCTCGTGTTGGTGTTGTTCCCAGATCATCATACTAAATGTTGTTCCAGGATCAACATTGCAAGTGACCAATCAGAATGTTGTGACGTCATACTTTTGCGACTTCGGGAAAAACCGGCGTAAAACAAAAAACTGTACTTAAGCTGCTTGAAACCGCCTCTGTCCGCCGATCAACGGACCCTGACCCTAACCCTAACCGTAACCCTTTAAGAATTGATATTGTCATTGCAACATTGGAATTTCATAAATGCACGAATGGCTTGGCGCGCAAAGGAATAACGTCACAACAATGTGATTGGTCACTTGCAATGTTGAACCTGGAACAACATTTTCATGATGGTCTGGGAACAACACCAACACGAGGAAATCAGATCATCCGTAGAGGTTCGTGTAGTCACCGTGATGGAGAGCAGGTGTGCCGGTGATGGCCCAGCCCGGGGGTGTGGCTACCCGAGCATCACGCATTCCACAGACACAGGACACAGTCTCTGTCTCACTCTGGCTTCAGACCCTCCTGGATCAAACTCACCTGGAAAGGCTTTCAAACACCTTTGAATAATAAACATCGTGTTTTATAAGATAAATATCATGTTTTCATGTGTCTGTGCAGTTTGAGCTTCAGTGGATGAATCAGTGCTTAATGTTTAATGTGGATACTAATGATCAATAAATGTGCTGATTGGAATCAAATGAATGACTCGGACTGAATCTGTTCCTGCTTTTCTGTCATGTGGATTCGATCCAGACCTCCAGCTTCTGCCCTCCGCCTCACATTAGTCGCCCAGCACAGCAGCTTTCCCATTAAAGCTCACTTTTCCCACCTTTAAAGGAGCCTCAGACACACCTGGAAACTCGGTTAGAAAAAGTGAGATGGGATTAAGAAAAGCTGGGACAAAAGACACGGCACGAGCTTGTCGTCTGTGAACCTTTGACTCATTTTTAATCTTTGCTGTGATGCAGCTTTGAACACAGGAGACTCACATTTGACCTTTAAATGACACCGTGACCTTTCCTCCAGAGCCACCCTCAGTCCACAAACAGCATGTGACTGATTAACTGAACTGATCAATATTCCAGAAGTTTCACAGACTCGATGCTGCAAAAAATAGCTTTTATTTTGACGAGCAGGGTATAGGTCACTTCCTGTCACTGCTAGCGTGACATTAAGACGCATCAGGAATGTCCTGAACAGTGAAATAAGTTAAAATGAGCTCAGTGAGCAGATGAAGACAACACAAGGCTGGGGTTGGATCAGAGATGTTGACCATGTTCAGGTGTTAATCTGATAAATGTAAGCTCCGCCTCCAACACGACAGAAGGCTCTAAATGAATCCCCTGTGCTGGCCTCCCTGGCTGCCTGTGCCTTTTAGAGTTCATTTTTAAATTCTCATGTTTTTAAAATGTTTCACAGTCTTGCCCCGCTTTACCTCTCTGAGCATCTACATCCCCACACACCCTGTCGGTCTCTCAGGTCAGCTGACCAGCTGCTCCTGGAAGTACCGAGATCCACGAGGAAGCTCAGAGGGGGCGGGGCCTTTTCTATCGCGGCTCCTAAATTATGGAATAGCTTAATAATAATTAATTAAACAAAGTAATAATTTTATGTTTTCTTTTATTTGGCTTTTATTTATATCTTATGTAATTTTAACCAATAACCAATGTTATTCTGCTCCCTCTCAGACCAATATTACCAGTATCATAATCAGCAATATTACCCAACAGATATTAAATTGAATATTTAATATTTGTTTCATCCCCCATCACACGCTGCTACTCCCTTTATTCTATTGCACAACACTTTGTCACTTTCTAGAATCGCCTGCACTGATAGTTAAGTTCTTTATTCTCCAGGATACAGTCATTTATATTTGATACTATGTCTTGCACTATCCTACTACTGTATATTACTGTATACTACTATTCTTACTGTGTATATTATAGATCTTATTCATCTGTCCCTCTGTCTCTCCTGCTGCTTTGAGCGGGATCAATAAAGTCGTTCTTATTCTTCATTTTACTGTATAGTTCCAGTGTACTGCACGTTAGTCAGCTGTGGTTGTTTTAAAGTGTTTTATGAATGCATTTGATGATGATGATGATGATGATGATGAAGCCTACTCAGCAATCCCCTCCCGAGGCACTCACTGTTTTGTTTTTGTCTATATACCGAGCTTCTTACTAACTGCACGCACACACCAATCTCTGCTCCGATTCCACTTTATTTCGTCTACCTCTCCATTTCCTCTGGAGCTTCTTGCTCGCGAGTGAATTGCACACATTGCAGCAACACAGTGCCATCTAGTGGCTGATACACACATGAGTCAACATGTTACATCTCCCTTCTTAAAAAAAAAAAACACAACTCAGGCTTGTAAAATTTCTAAGGCAACTGAAATTACAGGAATAACATCCTGAGCACATCCATTGATAACATAGCATTCGACTCAATACTGGCTATATCACAAACATAATAAACAGATGCATATAATGACATCATTGGAACAACAAACATGTAAACAGCTTTTGTTTTGTTTTTTTTGTTTGTTTGTTTTTTTTAGGGCAGCGATCCGCCTGCACCCTTTACAATATTACAGGTCCAAGACCTGTCTTGGTTTGGTAACACGCCCATATCGAGTCGTGTATCCAGGTGTTGTAATGTCTTTATCAGGGGGCTCCACAGGCGGGGGCTGAGATACCACAGGGCTGTCATCGCTGATGCCTGTTGGTTGAATGAACTCCTCACCTCCTACGCTGTTCCTGCTTCTGCGGAGGTGTCGGCGGTTACGCCGGTAAACTTGTCCTGTATCTGTGGTTATGTTGTAGCTTCTGGACGTGTCGGCACAACTTGTGACCACAGCTGGTTTCCAGGAACTGTCTTTTTGCCGGAACCGGACCGGTGTGCCAGGATATAGTTGAGGCAGAGGTCGGGCGGCTCTGTTGAAATAAGTCTGCTGGCGCTGCTGGCAGACTTCTCTCCTTTCACGCACTGTTTGCTGGCAAACTACTTGGGGTTCCAGCTGTTTTGGTGTTGCAGGGAGGATGGAGCGAAGTCTCCGGCTCATGAGTAGTTGTGCAGGCGACTTTAAGTTGTCCACGGGGGTGTTCCGGTATTCTAATAGGCTCAAGTAGGGATCCTTATGTTCCGCTTTGGCCTTGTCCAGAAGTTTCTTTGCTGTCTGGACTGTTTTCTCGGCTAGCCCGTTGCTCTGTGGGTAATGGGGACTAGTAGTGGTGTGGGTGAAACTCCATGACTTTGCGAACTGTTGAAACTTACTGGAAGCATAGCACGGACCGTTATCACTAATCACCGACTCTGGAATACCATGCCTAGCCATGGCTGACTTTAGTTTGTGGATCACTGCTTCTGCAGTGCAGCTGTGCAGTCTTTCCAACTCGAAGAATCTACTGTAGTAATCTACGATGATGATGTAGTCTTCCGAGTTCCAAGTGAACAGATCGGTGGCTATGACCTGCCACGGTCGTTCTGGTATTGCATGTGACAACAGGGGTTCCTTGGGGTTAGCAGCTTGTCTCTCCTGGCATGTGCTGCAGGCTCCGACTGCTTCCTCAATCTGCTTTCCCATGCCTGGCCAAAACAGAAGGTCTCTGGCTCTGTTTTTGCTCTTTTCTATACCCATATGGCTGGAATGAATCCGCTCTATCATGTCCTTTCTGAGCCTTTTTGGGATGATCATTTTCTCTCCTTTAAACATGATCCCGTCTATCAGTGAGATCTCATCCCTGTGGTTCCAAAACTCCTGAATGTCAGGCGGACATTGAGACCGTTTATCAGGCCATCCACTCAATGTGGTCCGTCTCAGGCTGTTGAGCTGAGGATCTTGGGCTGTTTCGTTTCTTATCTCTGAGAGTCTCTGATCACTGACAGGCATGTTGCTGAGGACTGAGTGGATCTGCGCATCCATCCCGTCACATAGTGATTTATCGTGGAACTGTATGGATTTCCGGGAGAGCGTGTCGGCTACCAGGATGTCTTTCCCTGGCTTGTGGATGATGCTGATGTCGTACTTTTGCAGCTGTATTATCATCCTCTGTAGCCGTGGTGGTGCTGATGCTAGTGTTTTTTTGAGTATGGACTCAAGTGGCTTGTGGTCCGACTCAATGGTCACATGTCGACCGTACATGTACTCGTGGAACCGCTTGCAACCAAAGAGAACAGCATACAGCTCTTTTTCTATTTGGGCATAGTTCTGCTCAGTGCTGTTAAGTGACTTGGATGCGTAGGCAACTGGCTTGCCGTCCTGCAGCATCACAGCACCGAGGCCACTTTTGGATGCATCGACCTGGAGTCGTAGCGCTTTCTTGGGGTCGAAGAAGGAGAGAACTGGGCCTGGTTCTTTAGTGATCAGCTCCTTCATTCGTTGAAAGGCTCTGTCATGGTTCTTGTCCCATACAAACTCACTGTCCTGCTTTAACAGCTGGCGGAGCGGAGCATTTATCTCTGACAGGTGTGGGGCAAATCTTGCTAGATAATTAACCATCCCCAGCACTGTTTCCAATTCCGCCCTGTTCTGTGGGGGCGCCATGTCTTGGACTGCTTTTACTTTTTGTGGATCTGGTTTCAGCCCTTCGTGTGACAATGTGTGACCGAAGTAACTGACCTCTTTGACGCAGATGGTGCACTTGTCAGGGTTCAGTTTTACACCTCTCTCTCTGCTGCGCTGCAGCATGGCCCTCAGGTTGTCGTCATGCTCCTGTTTGGTTTCTCCGAAGACCAGTACGTCGTCCACAATGGCTGCCACGCCCCTCAGGCCCTCGTAGGTCTCGTCCACGCGTCGCTGGAACTCATCCTGGGCTGAGATTATGCCGAATGGCAGCCTGAGGAAGCGGTACCTGCCAAACACAGTATTAAATGTGGTTAACAGAGATGATTCGTGGCTTAGCTTAATGGCCCAGTAGCCTGATCTGGCGTCCAAAACACTGAAATACTTGGCCCCAGCAAGTTTTGTGGTGACATCCTCCAAGGTGGGTAGAGGGTAATGGGGTCTTTGTATAGCCTTGTTGAGGGGTCTGGGGTCCAGACATACTCTGAGTCTGCCTGTCTTGGGTTTTTCCACGACAACAAGTGCATTCACCCAGTCCGTAGGATCTGTGACCTTGCATATGATTTGGTTCCTTTCCATGTTGTCAAGCTCGTCTTTGAGTCGGGCTCGCAGAGCAATGGGAATCCGACGAGGTGGGCTGACTGTGGGTGCAACGTCTGGATTTACATGGAAACTGCATTCACCAGGAAATTCTCCTATCCCTTTGAATACGTCTGCATATTCGTCTAGTATTGCCTGTGAACTGTTGGTTGTCTTGCCTCTTTCCGCCGTCACTGCCATCACGATCCTTACCAGGTTAAGGTCACGGCAAGCTTTCATTGCTAATACAGGTGGGGCGCTTGTGTTAACAACATGGAATTCCAACGTGCAGGTCTTGTCTTTGTGTTTGCATTTTAACTGGCATTTTCCTTCCACGCTGAGTGAGTGTCCCCCGTAATCTGTGAGCTTGTGTGTGACAGGCTTCAGTGTCACGTGTGGGAAGAGTGTCTGGAACATGTTGGCTGGAATTGTGTTTGCTTGCGCCCCAGTGTCAACTTTAAACCTCACTGTCTGTGGGGGGTAACCAAGCTGCATGTCTGCATATGCTTGCTCATCATTTCTTCCTTCATTTTCTATGGTGATGCTATCAATGTAGAAACAGTCTTGGTCCTCATCTGTGTCCATAGTTGACATTTCTATGTTCTCTCTCACAGTGTGTACTGATTTGAGGTGGGCTTTTGTCTGCGAAGGGAGTCTTGACCTGCATGCTCTCGCAAAATGGTTCATTTTCTTGCATTTTGCACATTGCTTCCCTTTTGCTGGGCAGGTGTCTTTATTACTGTGTTGTCCGGCACAATAGCTGCACGTTTTTAGTGTTGCATTAGCGTGTTCTTTTGGTCTCACGCTTCTTGTTTGATATTCTTGTCTGTGCGATTTCCTGCCGATGGCGTGCACAGTTTCTTGGCCCCTGGAGTGACCCATAGTTTTTAGCTGTTGCTTTGCTAGCTCGTGTGATCGTGCTATATCTATAGCTTTCTCTAGCGTGAGCTCTGCGCCTTGGCTGAGTAGCTTTTCTCGGACGTGTGGCGAGTTAGTGGCAAATACAATGCGATCCCTGACCATTTCATCTGTATTTGGGTACCCACAGTCTTTAGCAAGCAGTTTCAGCTCTGTAATAAACTGTTCAAATGTCTCATTTTCACCCTGCATCTTTTCATGGAACTTATATCGGGCGTAGATTGGGTTAGCTTTCGGTATGATGTAATCAGTGTACTTATCGTAGTACGTCTGAAGCTTTCGGGAGTCGTCTGCGGTGAGCGTCCACGTGTTGTAGACGTCCCGTCCTTTCTCACCGACCCATAGAAGAAGGTAGCTGCATTTATCTGCCTCCTCCTTCCCCCGAAGAGGACCAGCGAACATTAGCTCGGCGTGCTGCTTGAAACGCCGCCATGCCTCGGGCAGGTTGCTGGAGTCCCAATCCATACGCGGTGTGGGAACGCCGTAAGCCTCCATGTCTGCGCTGTCCGACGGCGAGGGATTGCGTAGAATCCCACTTCTGACACCATGTTTTGTTTTTGTCTATATACCGAGCTTCTTACTAACTGCACGCACACACCAATCTCTGCTCCGATTCCACTTTATTTCGTCTACCTCTCCATTTCCTCTGGAGCTTCTTGCTCGCGAGTGAATTGCACACATTGCAGCAACACAGTGCCATCTAGTGGCTGATACACACATGAGTCAACATGTTACACTCACCACCTGATGTAACAACCCTGGTTATTGTGGTATGGCACCAGTAGGGGGTGCTGTCCTACTATTGTGGTAGTTGGGGAGACTGTTCTGTTTAACTGCCTGGTCTCCGAGTTGTCCGGCTAACATCCACACCACATGCCCGCGGGACCTGCTAGCCACTCCTTCCTTGCCAGACTGCCGTTACACTGCCTGCAGAGTAAGCCACATCAGATGAGACTGCTTTGTTTGTCCACATCCTCGGTTTCTCAGCTAATCAACCATCTCTGTCTGTTCCAGAGAGCCACGCTCGAGTTTCCCACACCTCGATTAGTCCCCTGTGAATAGTTAGTAGCTGTGACATTCTGTGCACATCTCCCCACATAAACTCTCCTCATCTGTATTTTGTGAATAAAGTCTGTGTACACGTTAAAAACTGCATTTCATAGGTCCACGTGCACGTGCTGGCCTCTGGGCCCGCCTTGACAGGCGAGCTGCAGAGAGGCATGTAGGACTGCAACTCTTCTTCACCGTCCCAACTCTGGATAGTCACGCTTTGACAGGTTACTGAATTTACGTAGCGAGTGGTCAGTAAACATCTTACCTCTGCTGGATCAGGTGGACCCTACGCAGTTGGCATCTAAGCCACAAAGGGGGTGAAATGAAAGAAGATGCAGCGCTGCTTTCAGTTGATACCGTTGCACATCAGTTACGACAAACAGATGCTCAGGTAAGAGTTGTATTTGTTGGTTTGACTTCAGCTTTGAGGACAATGAGGACACAGGTTTTATTGCAGCACTTAATTAAGACGAGGCTAACTCCAGGGCTGATTCACTGGGTCAGATTTATTACTGATCGTCCACAGAAAGTTTGTATGAATCATGTTTTATCTAAAGAAATCATTGTTAGCACTGGAGCGTGTGTCAAGGGTGTGTCTGATTAACATCTGACACAGAGCGAATCAGCTACGAGCTAAGCTAAGCTGGCCAATCCCCAAATACACAGAGAGTGTGGTTTGGCTGAAGCGAGTGGAGATCACACAAGGGAACAAGAAGTGATGAGTTTTCAATTAAAGTTGCTACACAGATCAGCAAAAACACCACTGTTCGTGGGAACAGGAAGTGATACTCAACACCAAGTGACAACGCCATTCACTTTTTCTATGTGCAGAAAATATATAAAGTAATAAACAGCAGTATCTCCCATGTGCTCTGGTGAAATGCTGATGTCAGTGTGGTGTCATGACTCACCTGATACAGCCTGTCTCTAATCAGTGCAAATGTCAGCTCTACGTCACTTGGTCGAACGCTGATCGTAGGGTGTCATCACAAGAGTCCTCTAGTGGGAAATCCACAGCTTGTTGCAGACTGGTGCTCATCTTTACCTCTGAGAAACCTGGCCTCTCTCTGATTGGCTATAAACGTTCCTCTAGCTGTTTCTGTTCAGTACCACTGACTTTTACAGCCTTTTATCAGCAATGCTGCTTCCATCAAGTTCAAAATGAGCTCACAGTTTAAATATTTGACATATTTTCTGTTCTACTGTGAATAAAATGTGGCTTTGATGATTTATAAATCACTGTATTCTGTTTGTATTCACATTTTTACAAAGCCTCCTAGTGTCCCGGTCTGTGGGGGGGCAGACGGTGTGGAGGACCCAGGTGTGGACACAGGCGGGAGGCGGAGCTAATTCTAACCAAAGGCGAGCGTTTGTTTTGAGCTGATAAATCAAAACTATTGCACTGTGACTAGACTGCTATGGACTGACTATGAAACTATAGATTAACTATGATTTCTATGATGGGGAACGATACACACTCGACGTGATGAGGAACGAATGGAAACACTCAGAATAAATACACAGGAGGTGAGGAGGGGACACAGCTGACACAAATTAACATGATCACACCACAGGAGAAAGTAGAAACAAAACAATGAGCTCTTCAAAATAAAACAGGAAACATGGAGACTTAAACCAGACGTGAAACACATGACAAGAAACCAAACAGAAAAACAAGGAGACAGATGACAAAAACGACTTGACCTCAACTAAAACCTAAATAAGAATAACCCTCAATCACAAACCTAACACGAGAAGCTCAGCAATCCAAAATAAAATTCAAAAGGCCCAGCCTGTGACACCTAGAAACACCTGCTTTGTTTCTGGTAACAGATCGTTGTTTACAATTAGCCCTGTTGCAGAAGCCAGGGTAAAGCTGGTCCTCACCTAGCAGGTTTCTCCCAGTCGAGGTGCCAAACTCTTTGTTGCTCTCACTGACGCCTGCAGCCGTCCTGCACCTGTCAGGACTCGTCCTGAACTATTTTCAGCTCTAAACGAGCAGCTTTTATCCCACAGTTTCACTCACACTGCATCTCTCACGCACACACATGAATGCTGTAAAAACAACCTGTTCAGCACACTGAGAGTCACCTCACACATTTTTAATTCCCCCTTTATCCACAGAGGCTCAGCAGGAAACGTTACAAAAAGGGAAGTAAAGCCTAAAAGCTCTCAGAGCAAAAGAACTTTAAGAACTTTAAGTGCTTTAAGTACTTTAAGTGCAATGGAGCCTCATCAGGGATCAGTCTTAACACACATAATGTCAGCTGTGACCAGGATCTGTATTTACTGCAAGCTGTTTGTTGTCACACCTTCTCTCCAGCTCCACGTGATGAGCTGCAGAGTCAGAGATCCAGATGTTGTCCACAGAGAGAGGACACGTTTCAGTGAGCTGTGCAACCGCTCATATCTTCAGTCGTTGTGTTTTTGTGGTTCAGAACTGCTCAGTCACACACAGAGAAACGAGCTTCCTCCATTCTTCATGAACACCAGCGAATGCTCCAGGAGCAAAAATATTCAGTTCATCCATCCACTTCTGCTTATCCGGGGCCGGGTCGCGGGGGCAGCAGCCCAAGCAGAGAGGCCCAGACCTCCCTCTCCCCAGCCACCTCCTCCAGCTTATCTGGGGGAACACCAAGGCGTTCCCAGGCCAGCCGAGAGATATAATCTCTCCAGCGTGTCCTGGGTCTGCCCTGGGGCCTCGTCCCGGTGGGACATGCCCAGAACACCTCACCCAGGAGGCGCCCAGGAGGCATCCTTGTCAGATGCCCGAACCACCTCAGCTGGCTCCTTCCAATGTGGAGGAACAGCGGCTCTACTCTGAGCCCCTGCTGGACGCCCGAACTCCTCACTTCTATCTCTAAGGTAGAGCATCTGCATCACTCCAGCTGCAGCACCAATCTGTCTGTCAGTCTCCCGTCACTCGTGAACAAGACGGATACTTAAACACCCGCGCTTGGGACAGGAACTCGTCCCCGGCCCGGACTGGGCACTCCACTCTTTTCCAGCTGAGGACCATGGCCTCAGATTTGGAGCTGCTGATTCTCATTCCCAGCGCTTCACACTCGGCTGCAAACCGTTCACGTGTGAAGCCACCAGAAACACATCATATGTGATAATGTAAACAGAATTGGTCCTGCCACTGAACCCTGCAGAGCTCCATAAGTAACCTCAGCGTGTGAAGAGGACTCTCCTTTCACATGATAGATGTTAGATAGATATGATTGCACTGAAGGCTCCACTGGGGTCTAGCCGGACAAACACACACAGTGTGATGAAACAAAGAGCACGTCTGCAAACAGACACCATGGAAACTGTGTGTAAATATTTATCACATCCAGATGTTTGCACTGACACAGTGAGCAGATCCAAACCATCTGCTGCTGTAAGGTACACTCATCAGGAAACCAGACCTCGGGTCCACTCAGAGCCTGTGTCTGTGATCTTTAGCGCGTCTGTAGAGTTTACAGTGATTCTGACTCCTCGCTGCTTTACAAGACGCAGCTTTTATCTGACTAATGATGACAGATCCATCAACACAAAACTTTCTCTTTACTGCAGTGGGCTAAATGTCCACTGAAAGGGCAAAGTCACTCGCTGATATTTTTAACTCTGTGAAAGAGCGCTGGCTCATTCAGGGTAAGGTGTGGCGTGGTGTGGCTCAGCTGCAGGGCAGGGGTGGAGCAGTGGGTAGGGTGTGATGTCAGGGAGGCGGACTCGCACGCGTGGCCCCATTATCTATTCATGTTTCGCCTGATAAAGATGTTGCTGCGACCTGAGGAGAGGGTGTGGTGTGTGTGCTACAGAAGCAGGGCAGGTGGAAAGCCAGCCAATGAAAAACGTGCTGTTGTCGGCTCATTCACTGCCACAAAGCACTTTTAGCAACTTTAAGAGTCTAAATACATCTTTAAGCACTTTTTGAAACAGTTAGTTAACACAAACTAGCCATCCATCAGTAATGGTGATAGGCTCACTCATACTTCACAGGAAGTGACCTCATCTTGGCGCTCTACCGTTTGTGGCATCCTGCAGAAGTCTTGGACCAACATGTTTGTTTTGATATAAAAGGAGTCTAAGAATTTCTGTGTGATCTCAGTCTGAACAGGTGAAACTAGTTATTCCTGACAGGTTTGCACCTTTACCTGAGTGTGTAACAAAACACTCTCTTCAGTCAGCATCACCTTTAGTCCCCACTGCTAGGAGCACCTGGACAGCTGGACACAGGTAGAGTTGGCCCATGTTGTCTCCTTCCTGTCATTAAAGGTCTCTCAGAGACAACAATTTACACCTTTAATGACAATAAAGCTTCAGTTAAACAGTCACACTGCATCTGTTAGTGCCGGAGTCTCTGCCAACAGTCCTTCCAAGGAACTCTTTGCCCCTCCCACTTTGCTGATGTAATGTGATGACTCAGGAGTGTTCCTCATCTTAAAGTGGAGCGCAAAAGCATAAAAGAGGTCATAGCGTGCAGGGTCACTCATTCGATCACTTCACACCGTGACAGCAAGGAGACGACAACATGGACGGTTTGCAGGTGAGTGCTGGGCAGGTGACGATGGCAGGAAGCCTGAATAAGTCTGAGAGCAGAAGAAAGCGCACACAAGGACAAGCATGTACAGCTTTAAGAGAGGAGTGCCAGCTCACTGAAGATACATGAAGTCAGAGGAGGAGGAAGGTGAAGGGTTAAAGGAGTCCTGAGATGAAGACTTTTCTCTGATTTTACGACTGACTGCAGATTTAAACACGTTTAATGCAGTTCAGACTTCTTCACTCTCTGGAAGTCCATGACAGGAGGTGCCTGGTCTGTGGTTTTTGCTCTGCGCTGGTCTGATATGGTCTGTGAGTATTTGTGACTCCTCAGATCAGATCAGCTTGTTCTGGCTCGTTTTTTGCTGATACGTGCAGAGGGGTGGAGCCTCATTCTCAGGAATCCACATTTGTTGAACTTTGTTTCTGTCTCCTAGCAACAGGGTTTGAACTGATTGTTTACAGATTAAGATTAGGTGAACATGTGTCTAAAGTTGGATCGCTGAATCTGGTTTCTATCCAGGTGTGTTTGTTACCTTACAGGACAGAGCAGATTGGGCTAATAGAAAGGACTTTAGCTTCAGGTATACTCAGGGTATAGCTTCAGTATAGCTCAGGCAGGTGCACTATAGTTATGCCCTTCTTACCTGACACTTTGTTGTCCAACTGTCTATGTGTCTTATCCCAGGTGAGCATTGCATGTCTGCTGGTGAAGATGACCTTTGTACAAGGGGTTGCAGGGAACTGTCCCACCTGTGAACCAGGTAAGGAGTCCTAATGTGTGTTCTCCTGCAGCTGAAGCTTTGACTCAAACAGATCTACCTGTGCACACCTGCGCATGTCTCTTAGCTCATGTGTGTGTCTCTCAGGTTTCTTCCTAGTGAAGAACTGCTCCAAGACTGTAGGGATCGGGTGCAAAGACTGTACTGATTGCTCGGGTAAGAACACTTTCAGTAAAAGGGCTGGACTTACCTATTTGCAATCAGTCACTGCTTGATTTGTCCTCCTATGTGTCCTCCAGCTTTACATCGGGACACTCTATCTGAGTGCACGCAGTGGACTGATGCTGTGTGCGGGAACCAAACTGTGACCACGGTGACAGTCACCACGGTGACCACTGCTGGACCTCCTGGTAGGCTCACCTGTTCATCCTTCTTCTTCACACGGCTTGAGAGGAACCTGAAGTTCTTATCACTGTCCTTTTTCTCGTCCACAGTCTTCCCTGGTGAAATGTGGATCATCCTAAGTGTGATGTAAGGATAACTCTCCTGTAATTATTCAGTGGCCTCTAATCACTTTTTAATCAATCAATCAACACTCTGTGATGAGCTGTTCATCTGTTATTGATTCCTTTCTTCATCTGATCCTTTTAACCTACTAGTGCTCAGTGTTTTCTCTTCCTGTTTGTGTTTTTGTATTAAACGGATGAAGGCTTCTGATTGGATGTTTAGCTGGACTTAGTTTTATCTGCATTACAATTGGTTCTTTTTTGAAGGGGTGGGGCTAACTGTGTTTCTATATCTGCAGATCAGTGTCTGTGTTCCTGGTTCTGGTGCTCGCTCTGGTTCTCTCAATGCTATCCCAGCGATACAAGCAAAAGAAAGGTAACAATCTCCACAATCTCCACCCCCTCAAACATCCACCTGCCCCTCAGGTAACAGGCCCTCTGACCATGTGACTCACCTGCTTGTTTCTTCTGCAGCTTTGTACCTGCCCTGAATGAAAGCAAGTCATTCTGAATGCCTCTCAGCACCAACGTCTTAGGGACAAGCCACTGTCCATGATGGCCAAAGCAGCAGATCCAGCTCTCAGAAACCAGAAACGTGGAGTCCAGGTCCAGGGCAGGTTTAGAGTCCAGGTCCTGGGTGGATTAAAGACCAGGTCCAGGCCGGGCTCATGAGTCCAGGTCCAGGTCGAGCTCATCATTCCAGGTCCTGAGTGGATCAGAATCCAGGTCCTGGGTGGGATTAAAGTCCAGGTCCTGTCCGGGATCAGAGTCCACATGTAGACTGGTTTGATCCACCCATTATACTTCACATCCAGGCCACCCTATAAGAATACAAATGTAGACCAGGTGTAGACTAGGTGTAGTTCAGGTGTTAAGTAAGGTTAGAGTCCAGGTGTAAGACAGGTGTAGACTAGTTGTAGCCAGATGTGGCGTAACTGTAGACTAGACGTAGTCCAAGTCCTAGGAAGAATTTAATTTCAGGTGAAGTCTGGGTCCACTTCATTAACACGTAGCCCAGGTGTAGCTCAGATGTAGCTCACACATAGACCAGGTGTAGCTCAGATGTAGCTCACACATAGACCAGGTGTAGCTCAGATGTAGAGAAAGTGTAGCTCAGGTGTAGCTCAGGTGTAGCTCACACATAGACCAGGTGTAGCTCAGGTGTAGCTCACACATAGACCAGGTGTAGCTCAGATGTAGCTCACACATAGACCAGGTGTAGCTCAGGTGTAGAGAAAGTGTAGCTCAGGTGTAGCTCAGGTGTAGCTCACACATAGACCAGGTGTAGCTCAGATGTAGCTCACACATAGACCAGGTGTAGCTCAGATGTAGAGAAAGTGTAGCTCAGGTGTAGCTCACACATAGACCAGGTGTAGCTCAGGTGTAGAGAAAGTGTAGCTCAGGTGTAGCTCAGGTGTAGCTCACACATAGACCAGGTGTAGCTCAGATGTAGCTCACACATAGACCAGGTGTAGCTCAGATGTAGAGAAAGTGTAGCTCAGGTGTAGCTCACACATAGACCAGGTGTAGCTCAGGTGTAGCTCACACATAGACCAGGTGTAGCTCAGATGTAGCTCACACATAGACCAGGTGTAGCTCAGATGTAGAGAAAGTGTAGCTCAGGTGTAGCTCACACATAGACCAGGTGTAGCTCAGATGTAGCTCACACATAGACCAGGTGTAGCTCAGGTGTAGAGAAAGTGTAGCTCAGGTGTAGCTCACACATAGACCAGGTGTAGCTCAGGTGTAGTTGTTTTAGTCCAGCTGTAGGTGAAGATAGTGTAGTGATTGTCCCCTCTGTCAGCCAATCAGGTGTTGGAGCGATTCCTCACCATCTGGTGATGTCACTTCCTGTTTACTTACCACGTCCTTTTTCTAAATGTTTCCCTCTGCTGGTGGATCTGGGTGCTGTAACAGAGAGTCTCTATAAAATAAGTCTGTAATTTGTCACAGCTCACCCAGAACCCCCCCTCCCCATCCTCCCGATCAGCTGTTTCATTTCCTATATGTCCCATAATGCAACTTTACCTCTGCAGAGGCGACAAGCTGAGAGTAACGTGTGTAAAATCAGTGGAATGACCTTTAACCCTTTCACTGTGAGTGTGAGATGTCTGGATGAGCTATTTCAGTCAGTAGTGATGCTTATTTATTGATTCTGGATCAATAAATCTGATCACCTCTGTAAACTGAGCGTGTTGTAAACCTAAATCTCTATTAAATGTTGAAGTCATTCATGTACTTGTGTGCTCCTGTTTATTCAGAAATCTGTGACAGTTTTATACTTTAAACTTTCTTTGGCACTTCAGGTGTGTATTAGATAATCTGCTGTATGAACAGAGTGTGTGTTTGTATCACATAATAAACTCTAAACTAAAAACATAATGACTCTCGCCATGGATTCATCTGTTTTATTGTAAGCTAGGAGGTTGTAATGTGACGGTACAGGCTCACAGAAGAAGATTTACTGTTTCCAGAACATGCTGTAGGTATTACAGGTACTGCACTGCAGTGGTTTGTATCATATCTATCTAATAGACTCCAATTTGTGCATGTAAATGGAGAGTCCTCTTCACACACTGAGGTTAATTATGGAGTTCCACAGGGTTCAGTGCTAGGACCAATTCTGTTTACATTATACATGCTTCCCTTAGGCAGCATCATTAGAAGACATACAGTGGGGCAAAAAAGTATTTAGTCAGCCACCGATTGTGCAAGTTCCCCCACCTAAAATGATGACAGAGGTCAGTAATTTGCACCAGAGGTACACTTCAACTGTGAGAGACAGAATGTGAAAAAAAAATCCATGAATCCACATGGTAGGATTTGTAAAGAATTTATTCGTAAATTAGGGTGGAAAATAAGTATTTGGTCAATAACAAAAATACAACTCAATACTTTGTAACATAACCTTTGTTGGCAATAACAGAGGTCAAACGTTTACTATAGGTCTTTACCAGGTTTGCACACACAGTAGCTGGTATTTTGGCCCATTCCTCCATGCAGATCTTCTCGAGAGCAGTGATGTTTTGGGGCTGTCGCCGAGCAACACGGACTTTCAACTCCCGCCACAGATTTTCTATGGGGTTGAGGTCTGGAGACTGGCTAGGCCACTCCAGGACTTTCAAATGCTTCTTACGGAGCCACTCCTTTGTTGCCCGGGCGGTGTGTTTCGGATCATTGTCATGTTGGAAGACCCAGCCTCGTTTCATCTTCAAAGTTCTCACTGATGGAAGGAGGTTTTGGCTCAAAATCTCACGATACATGGCCCCATTCATTCTGTCCTTAACACGGATCAGTCGTCCTGTCCCCTTGGCAGAAAAACAGCCCCATAGCATGATGTTTCCACCCCCATGCTTCACAGTAGGTATGGTGTTCTTGGGATGCAACTCAGTATTCTTCTTCCTCCAAACACGACGAGTTGAGTTTATACCAAAAAGTTCTACTTTGGTTTCATCTGACCACATGACATTCTCCCAATCCTCTGCTGTATCATCCATGTGCTCTCTGGCAAACTTCAGACGGGCCTGGACATGCACTGGCTTCAGCAGCGGAACACGTCTGGCACTGCGGGATTTGATTCCCTGCCGTTGTAGTCTGTTACTGATGGTGACCTTTGTTACTTTGGTCCTAGCTCTCTGCAGGTCATTCACCAGGTCCCCCCGTGTGGTTCTGGGATCTTTGCTCACCGTTCTCATGATCATTTTGACCCCACGGGATGAGATCTTGCGTGGAGCCCCAGATCGAGGGAGATTATGAGTGGTCTTGTATGTCTTCCATTTTCTGATGATTGCTCCCACAGTTGATTTTTTCACACCAAGCTGCTTGCCTATTGTAGATTCACTCTTCCCAGTCTGGTGCAGGTCTACAATACTTTTCCTGGTGTCCTTCGAAAGCTCTTTGGTCTTGGCCATGGCGGAGTTTGGAGTCTGACTGTTTGAGGCTGTGGACAGGTGTCTTTTATACAGATGATGAGTTCAAACAGGTGCCATTCATACAGGTAACGAGTGGGGGACAGAAAAGCTTCTTACAGAAGACGTTACAGGTCTGTGAGAGCCAGAGATTTTCCATGTTTGAGGGGACCAAATACTTATTTTCCACCCTGATTTACCAATAAATTCTTTACAAATCCTACCATGTGGATTCATGGATTTTTTTTTCACATTCTGTCTCTCACAGTTGAAGTGTACCTCTGGTGCAAATTACTGACCTCTGTCATCATTTTAAGTGGGGGAACTTGCACAATCGGTGGCTGACTAAATACTTTTTTGCCCCACTGTAGCATACATTTACACTGCTATGCAGATGACACCCAGCTCTATCTGTCCATGAAGCCAGATAACACACACGAATTAGTTAAACTGCAGGGATGTCTTAAAGACATAAAGACCTGGATGCTAACTTTCTGCTTCTTAATTCTCAGCAACCATCTTTTATGAACTCTCTTAACAAGGTCAAGCAGAAAAATCAAGATGATTGAAGGTTTTTTATGGGCGATCGTGGCTCAAGAGTTGGGAGTTCGCCTTGTAATCGGAAGGTTGCCGGTTCGAGCCCCGGCTTGGACAGTCTTGGTCGTTGTGTCCTTGGGCAAGACACTTCACCCGTTGCCTACTGGTGGTGGTCAGAGGGCCCGGTGGCGCCAGTGTCCGGCAGCCTCGCCTCTGTCAGTGCGCCCCAGGGTGGCTGTGGCTACATTGTAGCTTGCCATCACCAGTGTGTGAATGTGTGTGTGAATGGGTGGATGACAGGTTGTGTAAAGCGCTTTGGGGTCCTTAGGGACTAGAAAAGCGCTATACAAATACAGGCCATTTATGATGAGGTGATAGCTTATCAGTTAACATCTCCTCGATTGATCATCTTAAAACTAATAAATCTCCTGTAACTGATGGTTAGCAACCTTTCTCTGAAGAGCTAGCTCCATTACTGCTAGACGTTATATTAGAGAGGATTGGAAAAGGCTCTTTATCTCCTGCACTAACAGAAGACATAATCCCCACACCTAATGTGGTTATTGATAACTGGAGACCTTATTGAATGCAGACGACAACATTTTTGCCTCAACACTGGCTTTTCTGGAGCCGATCATTGATGAAACCCAATCTGGTTTCATGAAAAACTCACTGTAATCAACATTTCTATGCCCTGGTGATAGCCTAATCCTTTGCTTGGACGTTTAGAAGGTCTTTGATATGTTAGAACTTTATATTTCAAAGCATTGAAAATGTTGGCTCTGGTGACTTCTTCTGTCAAGCTGTTAAAACATTGCATTTTACAGGCTCCATAAGATTAAGACGGTGAACATCCCCATGATTCAAGCTGAGTCGGGGGAGGAGATCAAGACTTCCACTGCTTTAATAAAGACAATGGATTTAAAACAACATCCACTCCATCCATCCTCTTATCTTCATCAGGGTTGGAGGGGGGCTATCCCAGGTGTGATAGGGCGAGAGGTGAGGTAGACCATGGACAGCTCACCAGCCTATCACAGGACAAACAGTGAGACAGACAACCATCTGCATGGCAATGTTCCCTCTAAGCTGCGCACTGCCGGCACGGTCTCTGCACACAGAAAATCTGCGTCGCGCACAAAAAAAAGAAAAATCTAACCTGAATTGAAATTAAAGTAAATACCTTAACTATTCTGTTTTGCAGTGTTAGTCAGTCAGTGACTGGCTGCTCCCGTGTGGGATCAGAACGATGCCACCTTATCCCACAGTCCAGACATGGCATTTAGTCGTTTAGGAAGGGGGGAAGTTTTAGGAGTGACGGCGTGTTTTGAGATGTGAGAGACTTGAGACGTTTAGCGCAAATCTTGTGTAGTTAGTGTGTAGTTAGAGTGTAGTTAGTGTGTAGTTAGTGTGTAGTGTAGTCAGTAGTTTTGTTGTGTGTCAGAACAATGAGGCGCCTGCTGAGTGTTACAGGTGTTACAGCAGTGACACATCTGCTGCTGTCAGGCCTGCAGGTATCAGGCTGTTGTTCTCCTTCATCTCATAGTGGACAGAAATTATTTTTTGGAGCGGCACAAATAATTTGTGTGGCATCAGATTTGATGCAGAACAGCTGATTGTTCTGTAAATAGTTTGAAATGTTTATTTAAAAAACACCTTGGCTGCATTTTTAGATAAACAGCTGCAAAACACTTTGTTGTTTGCATAACTCAGTTACTTTTTTGAAGAAGTAACTATATAATTAACTGCCCAACATTGGTCATTATTTACTGTATGTTGCAGACAGAGTTACAGACTCTCTCCCAGACCACAGACTCAGAATACAAGTCAGAGCTTTATTAAGAAAATATATATATATTTTTTTACTTCCAATAGTGTTAACATGCTACAGGTCATGGACAAGATTTTATTTTTCGTTGTAAGTGGGCTAAAGCACTTAATTAAAAGTAGTGTAACGTGAATGCTGTAATTTGATTACTTTAATAAACATGTAACTTGGATGGATTGGATGCTGGCGTGACCACAGTGCACACGTCTGCTGTTGCTCACAGTGGTCCAAGGGACGCTCAGGGAGTTTGTGTGTTCGCGCAGACACGTGAAACATTACAGGGAACACTGCTCACGGGTAATATAAACCAACTAACCAAGCCCACTAACTGTGGGAGAAAACCAGAGTAGCCACTGCAAACGCAGCCGGACTGTGGGTCTGAACCAGGACCTTCTTGCTGTGGGGCAGCAGTGCTAACCACAGCACCACCGAGCTGTCGACCCAGACTTTAAGAAACTAGGAAAAGTATGATTACAGCTCGGTACTGCTTCTTCTTTGTGTTGACAGGTTGAACACAGCAACCACCAGCAGCATGCACGTGGTGTGTGCGGGTGTCTGCCTCTCACAGTGATTCTCCTCGCGTGTGATCTTGTAACATCGGGAGTCCAAACACTAAGACACTAACTGATACGATCACCATAGAAACGTGAAATCACTTAGTTCACGTTCCATGTTAGACTGTTGTAAGCGTCACACCCTCCAGTTTCAGTTTACTGAGCGAATTGATAAACATCTGTAACCACCAACAACTCTCAGTAAAGACTAATAACGAAACGAAGCAGCAGCAGGAGGCGTTGTTGCGGCAACCAAACAAATAGCGTTACCGTGGTAACAGCAACGTCATCAGCCCTGTGCGCAGAGGTGAGAGGTCACGTGTCTGACTCACCCGGATGAACCTCATTGATCACCGATGTCAGAGACTTATTATTAGGACTTAAAGTATTCACTAATAAGAACATGACGATAGGTAACACCGCAATAAAGGACAAACAATTTAATAATAAGTTCATCTCTAATACCTCTAATACTACAATGTACCTGCCTTCACATCTAAGGATGTTCTTTACTTTATGGACAATCTGGATTCTGACATCTCAGATGTTGTCATTTTGTAATAGTGCTACGTAAGTTTTTATTCATTTATGTAAGTGGAAGAATGCGTCTCCTATGTTTACCGTCTTCTTGAATTACTTTTGTCAATATTTTAAGTCACTTAAGCTTATTCCAAATATGAACCAAAAAACTGCTGTACTATAAATACTTGCTATTCTAATTTTCCTGCCTGTGTCAAAAGTAGTGATGTGACGTTCTGTATCGAGGCTTCGAAGCGTGTGTCGAGTAATGGAGGGGGCGTTTCCGCGAAGCGCGTATCCAGGCTTGCTTCATTTATGGGAGGAGCTGAAAATGATGACGTCCGAAGCCTCGCTGCCCGGCTGTACCACGTGACTGGTTCAGGAAGCGGTTCGAACTTTGCCGCGAGCTATGACAGCGATATAAACCCCTCAGACTTCATTCAAAATGTGGGCGTTTGATGGAGAGTTAGAGACAGTTTAGAAAAAAAAGAAATCGCCTACGACCTGCCACAGTGGAGAAACTGTTATTTTTAAATAAAAACCAATGATGTGTCCCCTAAACACTAATCACTGTCCTTGCCTCAATGTTACAAAAGCACAACCACTGTCCACACCTCACCTCACAGTATATGATCATTTCCATTTTAGGCATTTCCAAATAATCATTTTCCATACTGCCAGCATAAATATACACAGTATACTGCCATCACTACAATATAGATGTTTTACACACTCCTTTTGTTGTTGACATTTACAGGCTGTGTGCAAAAGGCCACACTCTTCAAATTCATGCCAACTAATATTTTTACGTCCAGTAGGTGTCCTGCTAGAGCAAATGAAGCTTCAAGAAGCTTCGCGTTGGGGTGAACCAATTGGATGAAAAGCTTCAGTGCTTCATCTGCCCATCACTAGTCAAAAGGTCTATGTTCCTTATTTCTTTACCCTAGAAACTTTTATTTTCTCCCTGTAAAGTTATAAAAAAGAAAAAGACTTATTATTAGGGCGTTTCATGTTTTAAATAAACTTTATTTAAAGTTTTTGAGCGTCCCCCTGGCGTGCACGCGCCTCCGCACATGCTCGTTCTCGCCGTGTGTCGTCACGTGCTGCGATTGGCTAAAAGGACACCACCCAGTGTACAGCACGCATGCGCAGTGTAGCAGGATAGGAGCAGAGTTTTGAGTTCAGTGGCGCTTACTGCTTGCAGCAACAGCACGCGTACGGCTGACACACGCACACCTCCACAGACACCGGGAGCACGCACAGCTGCAGACCCGGCCGAGGAGCTCCACAGTCGGCATGAGGATCGAGTTCGCCCCGCTGAACGTCCCGCTGCGGAGGAGGCTGCAGACCGCCGCCGTCGTGCAGTGGATCTTCTCCTTCCTGGCGCTAGGTACAGTCACGTGACCTGCCGAGACACACGTAGAGACAGTGATTGATCAGTGTGATCAGGGTCGTTGATTAATCAGCACAGCGTGCAGTAGTATTGATCTGCAGTCACTCTCAGGCGAGTCCTCAGCAGCTTCAGCCTGTAGGTGGACCCTGCAGGTATTTGCGTTTGGCTTCACTGTCCAATCAGAGGCACATCACAGGAAAACTGAAGGATTTCACGGCTTCAGGTGTTAAAAAGGATCCTCCCACTTCTACCTGTTCATTTGTATTCAGATGTTTTATGTGATGTTTGAGTTTATCTGATGTTACACACTCATTTTTATTTTCACCTGGTAAAAGGTTTAAAGAGGCGGAGCTTAGACACACACACCTGTTAGGTGTAGATCAGCCTGGTCACTCAGAGAGCACCTGAACGCCTCAGCTCACCTGTCTGCCTCACCTGTCTCCCAGCTCAGTGCTGTTTGGCGGCCTTCGTCCTCCTCGCCCTCTCTGATTGGTGGATGGTGGCTCTGCTCTACGCTGGCTGGCTGTGGCTGGACTGGGACACACCCACCAATGGGGGTCGAAGGTCACAGTGGATGAGGAGGTGGAGTGTGTGGGAGCACTTCAGAGACTACTTCCCGCTGACGGTGAGCGATCCCTGAATATTGGTTACTGATCATTCATCAATCACTACTGATCAGCGATCGATCAGCGCTGCTGTTCACTGATTGATTACCGATCAGTGATCGATCAATCGGTGATCGATCACTGATCGGTGATTGATCACTGCTGGTTTGTCTGCAGCTGCTGAAGACGGTCGACCTGGACCCGAAGAAGAACTACATCTTTGGATTCCACCCACATGGTAACAAACACACCTGTACACCTGCCCTTTTTAGTCCCGCCCCCTGGTGTGTGTCTCCATGCATGTGCCTGTCCTCAGGTGTGCTGGTGGCGGGGGCGTTTGGGAACTTCTGCACGGAGGCGACGGGTTTCTCTCACCTGTTTCCTGGACTCAAGCCTCACCTGCTGATGCTGCCGTTCTGGTTCCGAGTGCCGTTCTTCAGAGAATACATCATGTGTGGAGGTAAGGACCTGTGAGCTCAACTGTGCTGGTCATGTGACAGCGGTCTGTGTGCTGATTGGAGGACAGTCATTCTCTGTTAATGACGCTCCTTTAAACTCTACGCTCCTTGGACTCTTTGTCGCTGTGACCTCCTCCAGCTGTTGTAATCCAGCTGTGCTTTCATCACAGCGTCTCCATCGGGCTTCAGTTGCTCCATCAGCCCTTTGGACTCTGGGCTGCAGGTCAGCAGGGAGGAGGCTGACACAGGCTCTCTGATTGGCTGCCTGACCACACACAGGGTCACATGGGTCGATGTGTCCCAGCTATCGAGCACCTGGTCGTGTGACTCTGGCTCGGCTCCTGCTGCCCCCTCGGTGCGTGCACCTGTGTCACCTCGGGTCAGACTCACCTGAGGGAGGAAGCGGGGTCATGTGACACCTGGTGGTCTAATGAGGAACTGCAGGATGGAGATTTAGAACATCGTCGTGAGGGTGTGACGAGCGCAGTGTTGATGGAGTGATGGGTGGAGCTGGTGTGTCAGGGTCTCACCTGTGAACCTGTGTATTCTCTGGACCGAAGGTTGATTCCATCTGGATCAGTAAGAGCTGCAGCAGGGATTCAGTCAGTGTTTTTATCTCTAAGTAAACTGTTTCTGTTGTTTGATATCTGGGGCCCGTTCTTCGTACGTCGCTTACTACATCCAAGATCAAATGACACATCCAAGATCAAATCATCGCGCTAACCGTGAGCTCGCTAATCCGGTTCCCCGAACACACCTGCTGTTGACGATTAGTACAGCTGGACGCAGTAATGTGACATCACTGGGTGTCATAAAAGGGGCTACGCATCGATAGTAGAAACATTGATCGGCAACCCTCTGATTGGTCGGCGAAAATGTCGAAGGAGCGCGCTCGGCTCGGTATTTTTCGGCAGCAGAGCAAGAACTCCTGAGTGAGGGATTTCAGGAGTTTCAGAGTTTAATCAGAACGCAAGGGAACACTGCAAAGGCTGCAAAAGCAAGGAGAGAGGGCTGGCAGGAAGTTGCTGACAAATTAAACTCGTAAGTAATTTAATAATAATAATAATAATATATTGGATTTATATAGCGCTTTTCAAGGCACCCAAAGCGCTTTACAATGCCACTATTCATTCACTCTCACATTCACACACTGGTGGAGGCAGCTACGGTTGTAGCCACAGCTGCCCTGGGGCAGACTGACAGAAGCGAGGCTGCCATATCGCGCCATCGGCCCCTCTGGCCAACACCAGTAGGCGGTAGGGTAGATCTATCATATGACACTATATTATCCAATATTATATTACATTATATTATATTACATTATATCCTCTTTCACATTAGAGCCACAACAGGACCCACTAGAACATGGGAACAAGTAAAAGTGAAATATAAGAATATTCTACAGAATGGTAATATTTATCACTTATATTGCTTTTAGTCTCTTGGAAAGAGACCCTGAAATAATCTGTTTGTTTGTTTATAACAGCAACCAAGAAAAGGGCAGAGCAAAAAAAGACAGGTGGTGGTCCTGCACCCCCTCGTCAACAAGTTGGTTAAGTAAATAATATCCTCACGGGAAAATCGATATCTCTCTATGAGCACACTGTCGCGCTGAGCTAAAGGATCCTGTCTGTCCCGCAATATACGCTGAATTCTGAGGACTCTCCTTATCAATCTTGCACCTTCCGCAATGGGTTGGTCGCGTATACGGACAGGACATGGCTGCGACAGGCTTCCCAAATCCACCTTCGCTTTTATAGCCGTGGTCTCTCATCTTGATTACACGAAGTAATTTACAATTGCTACTCTGAAATATGAATTACATCTGTAATAATCACATACATGTAATAGAATGTTAATAGTACATTTCCCTTTTTTAGGAAATGACCTGTATGTATCTGTGTGACATCAATAAAAGGATCAAGTGCTGCATTATCTTCAGTTACATTGATGTTATTTATTTATCGCTGTTGCTTTCGTATAAATGAAGCGGACATACCTGCGTGGCCGCGATCTAATCCTGTTTACATAAAGTAAACCTGCTCCCGAGCAGGTTTACGCTTACGGCTCTGTTGCTATGACAGCAAGTCCCGGATGAGCTTCGGGGAACCGAACGATCCAAGATCACGCGAAATCGTCAACAATCTAATCCGGCTAACCTACTTAGCGAGGTACGAAGAACGGGCCCCAGGTTGTACTTTTTTCTTCTTGTAAGAAACAAACATCTGCCTTTAGTCTGACAGGGCGGGTGATGGTTTTGGTCCTTTTCAGCCGACACCCGTACCAGCCCGAGGTCAGTGTTAGCGATGACGGGCCGATGGGGACTCCAGGCCTCGAGGGCCGGGGTCCTGCAGGTTTTAGATGTGTCCTTGATCCAACACAGCTAGGGCTCCTCGATTATGGCAAAAATGATCATCACGATTGTTTTCACTGAAACTGAGATCTCGATTATGTGACGATATTTATTTAACAATAACAACGTGTTGAATAATGACTTTAAAGATTGTCAAAAAATAATATAAAATAGTGCAAATACTGATAACAGTGCAAATGTTTGCAATATAAGAAATAAATGAAAAATGTAAACATCTGTGTTTAGTGAACTTTGCAGTGTTGCTCTGTGCTGCAGCTACGACACCATAGCAAAGTTTACACACTGTGTCCACTTGATCCACGTCTGACTGAACCCATAATGTTTCCACACCACTGAAGGTTTTTACCTCTTTTCAACCAACGGCCGTCACTCTCCTCTCCAAATAACTTCTGCTCAGCTTTCCGAGCTTCCCTCGGGTCCTCTTAATCAGCGGTCCCCAACCCCCGGGCCTCGGACCGGTCCGTAAGTCGTTTGGTTCCGGGCCGCGAGAGTTGAGGCTCAGGTGTGAAATGTATGGTTTTTATCGATTTTCAGCGTTATTTTGTTATCGTTTTTATCGTTAACTCTGTTTTCCTGGGTCTTTTCAAGTGTGTTATGAATAAATCTTTTATTCGGTACTAGTTTTATTTTGTTGTATTTATCTGCGACACCTTAAAGGCCGGTCCATGAAAATATTATCGGGCATAAACCGGTCCGTGGCGCAAAAAAGGTTGGAGACCGCTGCTCTTAATTGTTGTGACACGTGTTCGAAATGCAGAGAGGTGCGCTCGATTTGCCACACGGAGCAGTGCGAGAGTAAAGCGGGAGGGAGGGGCTATTGGCTCAGTCATTTTTAATGATTGTTGAAAATTCGATTAATTGAGCAGCCCTAAACACGGCTGATTTAAAGGCTAAATGACTTCAACACGTACTGAAGCTCTCCAGAGGCTGGGAATGAACTACTCATGCCAGTCAGGTGTGGAGACCCACCGGCCCTCGAAGCCTGGAGTTCCCCAGCCCTGTCCTGGACGATGAACGTGGTGAAAGTCGATCTGATTGTCAGGTGGAAGGTTTTTGGCGGAGCGCTTTAACGGTGGTGTGGGGGGAGTGATCTGAGCTCAGTTTCATCAGTCTGTAGGTCGCTGGTGTCTACATGGCCTCTATGCCTTGTGGTAACCATGGTAACAGGTGAGGGGAGGAGTCACTTGTCACCCGTGTCTCTGTCAGGTCTGGTGTCCAGCTCCAAGTCCAGTCTCTCGTACCTGGTGAGCCGTCCCGAAGGAGGGAACGTGGCCGTCGTCGCAGTGGGTGGAGCTTCCGAGGCTTTGGACGCTCGGCCCGGAGCTCTCACCTTACAGGTACGTGTAGAGTCCTGCTGTGACCGCGACTCGCAGCTCCGCCCCATCGCGGTTACATCACTGATGTAGAAAGAGGAAGCTGTGTGGAAACACACCGCACTCAGTGACATCATCGGGTTATTAGCACAGTGAAACATGAGGTCAGAGGTCACAGGCTGGACTAACCACATTTTAAATTTTAAATTCTGCTTTTCCTCACCGAGCGCCGTCTCCGTCTGTTTTTCAGGTTCAAAACAGGAAGGGCTTCATCAAACTGGCTCTGAAACATGGGTGGGTGGAGCCTGTAAAGAGGGCGGGGCCAAGAGGGGCAGGACTATCACCTGACTGACTGTGTTTGTCTGTGTGCAGAGCTCAGCTGGTTCCCGTCTTCTCCTTTGGAGAGAACGAGCTGTTTGATCAGATCGAGAACCCGACCGGCTCCCCTCTGAGGAGGCTGCAGGTCAGAGGTCACACCCCACATCACCGTAGACGCTTCAGGGTAACCTGCTAGATAAAGGAAGCACAGGGGGGCCCTCACAACCTTCTACAATCATTTACCACAGCTCTGATTGACCCTATAGCAGCCTCTCAGCGGCCACAAAGCTGATACACTGAATATAATCTATTCATCGCTGCACTTTTACAGCTGCTTGAAATGACTGTGTGGCTATTATGGGATACCAGTGTGTTATCCTGTGTCTACAGAACCGACTGCAGAGCATCATGGGAATAGCCATGCCTTTGTTTCATGCCCGAGGAGTTTTCCAGTACAGCTTCGGCCTGATACCCTACAGGAAGCCCATACGCACCATCGGTACGAGCACACAGCTTCAACCCGACCCTGACTCAGTGTTTATCCCAGCTTAATATAATGCTAACCTGATGCTGTTGCACTGTCGTTCCTCTAATATAGACTCAGAGCTAGCCTAATGGTAACTCCATCTGTATCCCGTGTTGACTCAATGCTAACTTGATGCTATTGCACCGTCCTGCGCCTGGCGCGTCCTGCCATTGTTGCGCACTTGTCCTTTATGTCGTCCTGTGTTGATTGTGTTGAACACTGTGTCGTTTCACTGTGTACTGTATGGTTAAAAGGACCATCAAGCCTCTTCACTTGACTTGCTGACCTTTATGGTGTTCATCTAATGCTAAACCACAGCTAACCAAGTGTACACCACACTGAGCACTAGGAGGGGATGGTGTTGGTCTGCTTTAGTCCCTTTGAGTCCGTATCAGCTCCCGTTCCTATCTCAGTTTTTAAACACCCTCTACCCTTTATCTCTGGCCCAGTGTCAGCCTGTGTCAGCCCCGTTGGCTGCTTGTTGGGTTTATCTAGGCACAAAGCTGCTGGAACACAAGCCCAAACTGCACAACCAAACCGACAAGACGGAGCTCTTTGCCCTTGTTAGCGAGGGACGTCAGCCCAGGCCTTCACCTGTCCTAATTGAATATGCAATTACAAATGCATGTGGCATTGTTAAGCAGGTATACCTGAACAACATCAGTGTCTGTAGTCTGTGTGCGTGGGTGCAGCTGTTCCATAGATAGACATGCAACCTTTCAATGCACTTAAACTGTGTCTGCAGGACAGCAGAGTAGGCGTCTCGCTAAATGATCAGAACAGGAGGTTGCAATAGGTCATGTGTCAGATGAGCATCTAAAGGTCAGGACAGTTTCTAAAGCTCTGATGGAAATGATAATGTCGAGGCTGCTTCCTCGTCTCGTGGTACACAAGTGCACACAGAATCTCATCAGACCTAACAAGGATCTGATTGTTATCAGCATACGAGTGATGTATGTTTCTAAGCATAAAGGACGATATAAAAAATCAATTCCAACACTGCTGTCAGCCTCATGCCTCTCTCTGCCTCTGCCCTCAGTGGGGAAGCCCATCCCAGTGGTCCAGACTCCGAGTCCCAGCAGCGAGGACATCGAGAGTCTTCATAAAGTCTACCTGCAGAATCTCGCTGAGCTCTTCGAGCAACACAAACGCAGCTACGGCCTTGCTGACGACCAGCACCTCGCCTTCATCTGATGGAGCGCGTGAACATTGAACTATGAACTACATTCATGTAAACACCTGACCTGTGTGTGACTTGCATGTGATTTCACTATGAGTTGGATCTGCTTGCAGAGCCTGTTGACTTAAATTGGAAATTCCAAAGCTGCTATCAGGAAGCACTGATTACAATAGCAAAAGCTAACAGTGCTGGGAGGAGCCATGCATTTAAATAGGAGCTAACACACATGTGGGAAGCATTCTTGCAGGAATCTGCCTGTAATGGGCTTTGCTAACGTTAATGCTAATGGAGCTTTCATGGTACGTTTAAGGGTGTCATAAAGACTACTCTCGTGGGTTTATGTGCAATAAATCATGTAATAGGATCACAGGTAAATGGACTGGTTCTTATTTTGTGCTTTCCTGCTTCGAGCAGTCCTAGCGATTTACACAATTCACCCACAGTCATACTCCGATGGATGCGTCAGAGAGCAACATGAGGTTACAGTCTTACTCGAGGATGTTTTGCATGCGGACCGGAGCAGACGAGGGTCGAACCACGAGCCCTCCGGTTAGTAGCTCTGCTCTAACCTGAGCTACAGCCATGAGCTGTGACTGATGCTGAGCGTCTGCTCGGCAGCAGGTTATGTTGAGAGGGGACGCTCACGGGGATCTTCTGACCTGTGAATTTCCCCAGAGAGCCGAGGTTACCGGAGACATAAATAAATACACTTCACGATTCACATTGATCTGATTTGAATGATGCAATATTCAATAAATTCTGGTAATTGGATTCCACGAAAGCGTGTCAACAGGAAGCAGAGATCCGACGGCACGTGCACGCACATGCTGCTGAGAGCAGAGGTATCACAGGTTTCATCCCTCCGGACAAAAATTCACTGAAGCAGCAGAAAAAGAAAACAACGCTTCACGTTGGAAGAACATCATCATGAGTTCTTTATCTACAGCTTTCAGTACCAATAATCAGCTATGTGCTGCAGGCCTTCAGGCTCCCAGTCGTTAAACCGTGACGGTAACGTCTGTGGACCCAGCAGTCCTACCTAATTATCTCCACCCTTCCTGTTTGATCGACTGCAAGCAGGTATCTGCTATAAAACGCCAGGCCAGGAAAATCTGCTTTGTCTGTTTCCTCCTCAGCTACACAAAGACATCTGCTCACAGCGCCAGCTTTGGCTAAATGCATGTGTACAGTGAGGCTGTGATTGCAGAGGAATAGTGAAATAATTTGAACGCACGAGCTTCAGAGGGTTCCTTCGACAGCACGCTGATCTGAACTCTAATACTTGTATGATTTATATTATTGTTCATTATAATATTTATGAGCTGAGCTGAATCCGGTCAGAGGTCAGTGCCGACACGCAGGCTGCTCAGTAACGCTCGCTTTCACCTTTAAAGACACACGTGTGTGCACTTTGAACCAAACTTTATTGACAACACGTTTACGGTAAAGACCCCTCCTCTGTCCCCACTGCGCAGGCGCTAACTCTGTCAGAGTCTGTCGTGCACGCGCACGTCGGTGCTCGGACGTGATCCGGATCGGACCCGGACCTGGCTGCGCGTTCACGAGCTGGTACAGAGACGCGCACGCTGTTAGGATGGAGAGGAAGAGGAGGAGCGTGCAGTGACGGAGCGCAGGGTGTTTGTTTACAGAAGAAGAGGAGGAAGAGGTGAAGCTGCACCTCAGAAGAGTCTCGCTCCTGAAACAGCGCGAGGAGAGGAGGAGGAAGAGGAGGAAGAGTCCCCAACTTCTGACTCCGTAAACTTCCTGCACGCTCCACGGTCGGGCCGTGCTACCGCGCATGCGCCCTGAAGTTTTCACCCCATCGGAACACAATGGACCGATTGTGACGTCACCGGTTGCTTATCCGGATCTGAACCAGTGACGGCGGCGGGAGCGCGCCTCGGCTCAGCGCGTGACCGTGAGTGTTTACTGAGAAGTAAACTTTACGTAACTTTTGTTAAATCCAAACATGTTTTACAAACACACGTTTGACAGACACACAAAGACACACGTCAGCTCCTCCCTCCACCGTGTCCAGAACATGCAGCTCTGGTGACACAGGTCGTCGTGGACCTTCAAGAACATGTCGTTGACCTTCATCGACCTGTGGCTCAGGGTGCGCTGGTGCTACAGGACACCTTTAGGTTCGGACACGGTGTTCGTTATGGACACGCTGTGGTTTCCACAGAAGACCAACAACTCAGCACCACTCGGGTTCAGATCCAGGAGGCCGTTCCTCCTAACCACACCCCTCCAGGTCTCGCTGTCGTTGTCCATATGAGCGCTGATGTCTCCCAGCAGGACAACAGGGTCCCCAGGTGGGGAACCCTCCAGCGCCCCACCCGGGGACTCAAGGAAAGCTGGGTACTCAGAACCGTTGTCCCGCGAATAAGTGCAGACGACAGTCACACTTAACTGCTTCCCACCAGGGAGGTGACATTCCACGTCCCAGTTACTAGTCTTGGTAGCCGGGGTTCGGCCCACCAGGGCTGCCTGACACACGTTGCACCCGACCCCTACGATGCCTCCTGCGGGCGGTGGGCCTCTTTTTACCTTTTTTGGCTGTGCCCGGCCGGGCCCTAACGGACTAAGGCCCGACCCCCAGACTCTCGCACTCGGGCACCCTCGCAGGTCTGGCTCCAGGTCGGGGCCCCGGTAACTTTATCCCAGGCAGGGTGAACATCACCATTAAAGCTGTTTTTTAAGTTATCGTCCCTGCAGAACCGTCTGCACCATGAGATACTCGTATGCTGAGATCTCCAGTAACTAGTATCATCTGGAGTACAGTCAGATTCTGACGACACAACAGCAGAATTAGACTGCTCAGCAAAAACAAATATGGCTTTATGTTATGAAGTAAAAATGTAAGTGAAACACAGGAAGTGCAATCAAAACAAAACAGGTGGGAGCTGGTTTCACTGTTTCTTACATACAACCAAAAATAAATAACTTTGTTTACAAAAGCTGTAATTTATGTTTTATTACAGTTTTATTAAAGCTCAAAGTTTTGTTGAAGCGGTGTTTCAGGCTTTGAGGGTCAGTTAGCAAAGTGACCAAAAGTCTGTGGACACACCTTCATGTTCAGAAACCAACATCATCATTATCACGTGGTCCACCTTAACTCAGCTAGCCAATCACAGCACAGCTCTGAGAACTCCGAGTGCCTCACCTGACCCGGAGAGTGAAGGGTTAAACCCTGCAGAACCTAAAAAACACACACACACACACACACACACACACACACACACACACACAGTCATGTTGTGCAACAGTCTGAAGCAACACAGCTGAGCAGGGTGGAGTGAACAGGAAGTAGAGAAGAAGCAGAGTGGGATCTGCAGGGCGGTGCACTCTTCTGGACAGACAGACTGCACGAGGGGTGAGACACGTTACTGCTTTTACTCGGACCTCTGCCTCCACACACTGTGTTGGTTTTTGTGCTCTACGGGGACCTGGGTGTGTACATGCTTCTCTGAGGACTTCGAGTGTATTGTGTGTGTTAGTTTTTGTGCTTTATGTGGACGTACCAGAGGTCTGTGCATCTGACGACTTAGTCCACTGATGTAGACCACCTGCGTTTATTGTGAGGCTACGTCCCCAGGATGCGGATCAACACACGTGCACATGCTCAGTGTGTCCTGTTTGGACATAAACAGCAGTGAATGTTAGGAGGCGTACCTGTCAGGTGTCTTCACACTGGACTGTGGTTAAAGCTGAACTTTGACCCCTAAGCTCCTCCTCTGTAGATCAAAAATCCATGTTTATTCTTAATTGTGTTTAATTTTTTAAGCTTGTGTCTCTGAAATGTCCCCATAAACCACATTAACTGGTGTACTCTGCTGTGTGTCAGTGAGCCTGTGGAGTGTGTGCGTGAGAATGAGTGGTGGTAAAAAGAGGAGTGGCTTTCAGATCACCAGCGTGACTTCAGAGGTGAACCAGAGTCCAGCAGACCAATTGTCTCCTAGCGCTGTCCTGCCCATCATCCAATCAGAGGTCTGTCTGCAGTCCCCCCTCTGCAGCCCTCAGGGAAGCTCCTCCCAGCCAACCACACCCTCTCTGAAGAGGAAGTACGTCTCCCTCGATGGCGGGCAGGGGGCGGGGTCTTCCTCCAGGTTCAGGGTGGTGAGACTAGTGAGCGGAGCCGGCGGCGGAGGCCGGGGTGAATCGTATCGTCGCGGGCGATGGATGTGCACAGAGTTCACAGAGCGGCAGGAAGGCCCGGGGTTCAGGCGGGTAATGGACAGCATGAGACACGCCCACTCCTTGGAGTCCCTGGAGATGATTGGCCGGGAAAGCGAGCGGGGTGGAGTCCACTCTCAGGACAACACCCATATGCTGGCTCAGCACGTGCTGCACAGCGGCCCGCCTTCACCCACGCACCAGACGCCAGCTAATGTCCGGCTGCTCGACCACAAGGAGTCACGCCTTGTGGTCGAGCAGGGCTTAGGCTCCACCCCTCCACCACCTTCACCCCGCCCACGCTTCGCCCCAACTCCTCTGCGGCTGGATGTGGACGCCTCAGGACGGGTAAACACACACACAGACACTCGTTTTAATGCCTTAGTGAGGACATCAATCTGACATAATATTTTTGCTAGCCTCTTACCCTAACCCTCAGAAACGACCTAATCTGGACTAACCCGGACTAGCCCAGACCTAATCTGGACTAACCCGGGCCTGACCAGAACCTCATTTAACTCCAAAGCACAACCACAGTGGGCTTTATGTTCAAATGTAAAGAGAAAACCCACCAATCAGCAGCCATATCCCTACTCCTTTGTGAAGCATTTGGTTCCCACAAAGACATTTAGACAAGTATACACGCACACACACGTGTCCTACTGCCTGACTCAGGCGTGATCTCTGCACAGGTGGAGGCTGTTAGCTGCACGCCTTCTCGTTTGCGACGTAGCTGAGTTAGCAGCACCTGTTCTGCTCTGCAGTTTCACCCCTGACACACTAGGGGGCGGTGCAGCTGCTAACAGAGGTGGGGCTAGGGCGTCAGCTGCTTGTGATGTCACAGCTGCAGCTGATCGAGCTGATTGTTGATCAGGTCATTGGAATAATAAAAACATGTACGTGCAGCAGTGACATCAGAGCAACATGTGACATCATCATGACATCACTGAGGAAACCCGCTGGTATATAAAATGAATCTTTAATGTTAGAACATTGCTCGTTGTTTTTACGACAGTCACTCACACCTGTGTCTCACCTGTCAGTCTGTCCTCAGGCTGTCTCACTCTCAGCCTGGCTCCCCCCCTGCTGGACTGTACCAATCCCCTCTGACCCCCGCTCAGACGCCGTCAGGCTTCAGCCTGGACCGCACCATGTTCGACCTGCCGGGGGACGCCAGGTGAGTGTGTTTAACAGGTGTTTGTGATGTCACTGCTCAGTGGGAGGAGTCAGGATGCTTCTCAGAGGTCAGCTGATTAGTTTTCAGTGTTTGGTTTGTTTGTGATTGATCAGGTTGATTGATTGAATGATGAACCCGGACTTTCACAATAAAAGTCCACCCTGTTTGAACTGCGTGCGTCTTAGAGGGCGGTGATGTCATACAGTTTCAGGTAACAGCCAATAAAACACCTGAGAGTCAAACTGACATTAAAGACAACTAATGGACCAAAACGCCTGGAAACCAACCACAGAAATGTCAGCGATATGTCAGCGAAATGTCAATATCAGTGATCAGGAATTAATTACTGATCAATACCAGTGAGTGATTACTGATTAGTTCCAGTAATGAGCAGGCAGTTGGTCGTTTCCATGGTCCCTCCGTCTGAATCAATGGGCCTCTGTCTGCGAGTGGGCGGGAGAAGAATGCTGCTGCTGCCTTGCCATTGGCTGAGACCGTGAGTGGGCAGGAGCTGGCAGGCAGCAGCCAATCAGAGAGCAGAGATGTGTGGGAGTGACAGAGAACATGAAGATCTGAAGTCTGGACGCACCTTAGTCTGAAGACAACATCTGGATACAGCTGCTGACATTTACACACCTGTGAGCTCACAAGGAGGCAGCCAATCAGGGGCCACCTGGGAAGGCGGAGTCAGAGGTATTACGATTACCTTAAGCTGATTGGAGTTTGCTCTGATGGTGTGCTGTGATTAGTTGGTGCTCTGTGGTGAAGTTCTCACTGGATGTTTCCTGTTGTGCTGTGCTGTGATTGGACTGGGGTTTTTTTTCAGAGTGCTGTGATTGGACTGTAAAATATGTAGCTGAGTTCTGATTGGCTGGTGTTTCAGTGGGCCTCCATCAGCTGAAGATGTTTGTAGGTGAGAAGAAGAGGACCTGTCAAACACGTCCTCAGCGCCGTCTCCCTTCGACTCCGCCCCTTCCTCCCAGGACTCTGCAGCTTGTTGCTAAGCAACTGGAGCCTCCAGTTGTCTTACGGGATCATACAAAGGTCAAAGGTCGTGGCTCAGCTGTCAGGGAGTCCTGGCCAAGTTCTAGGACATCGATCCAAGAACTCAAACCACGGGTGACTCAGAGGCCCCTGACCCCTCCCTCCAGAGCTCAGCCTGTCACAGAGGCCCGCCACCGATCCACCAATCAACCACAGCCATCCCAGCGACCCCAGAATCCTCTGCGTCACACTGCCCCGCATCCTCATTGGTCAGTTCCTGCCAGGGCTTCACCCACCGGGCAGGGCTCTGAGGCCACTATGATGGCTCTGCTGCTGTTCTGCAACAGGTAACCACGGTAACCCAGGCGGGGTTCAGATTCACCTGCAAAATAATAAATATGTGATAGTACCTGTCCAGGGCACCGTCGTAATGGAGATTTATCATTTCAGTGGGTTTGTTCATGGTTAGATAAAGTAATAACAGGTGAGAAGAACATCTGTGCAGATTAGAGATGGACCGATCCGATATTACGTATCGGTATCGGTCCCATACTGACCTAAATTACTGGATCGGATATCGGAGAAAAATAAAAAATGTAATCCGATCCATTAAATATCACGAAAGCACCTCACAAAACTTGCAACACGCCGTAACTCGCCTCAGAACGTTAGCACGTCGGAGCAGTATGCATCACGTGATAGAGCGGCTGTGGCATGCGGGACCTGTCGGTGGTCTGGATAGCATGTGGAGCTTCGCTAGCAACCTGGCATTTCATCTCCGACAAAGTTATCCCCGAGAGAAGTAAAGCAAGTGTGTAAGTCCATCTCTGAATGTTTGTAAAGCATTCCTGCGTTAAGCTTAACAACTGATATATGGAGCGACTGCCTCTTCTGGCTGCTGCTTCAATCATGAAACTGCTTAATGATCAGCTGATCGGCTTTTCTGTCGCGAGTCCGTCTCTCTTGTTTGCTTTTGGCCCACTTTGCACCAGAAAGAGGAAACCAGCGGCTGAACAACAGCAGCACGTTTAAGCTTGATCAGCTGTTGTTAGAATGTATTTAATATTACTTTCTACACCAGGATCTTTTTCTACGTAGCTGACACTGGTAACTGAGCAGGGGCGGATCTAGCAAAGTTTAGCCAGGGGGGCCGATAGGGCATTAATGAATGAATAATGAATGAATGAATGAATATTCTTTATTGTCATTGTCACAAGTACAATGAAATTGAAAGATGTCTCCGGTCAGTGCAACATCACGAAAGATAAATACTTAAAAACTATAATAGATATGATATAAAAGATAGAAATACATATAAAATACAGTATTCTCATACAGTAAATACACCCAAGCAATCCAGGCCTAAGGCCCCATACAGACACTCAACATACGACCTAGTTGATATATCACTCAAACAATCAATCACTCAGTCAATTTGTTAGCGCATCCAACAAAACATGTCTGAAAGCATTCCAACATCAAGGGCACAAATGACAACAGGGGCAATGAAAGTCATCTACTTTTAGTAGCATTAACACATGATATTGCAATTGGGTAGAAACTGTGTTTGAGTCTGTTAGTCCTTGTGTATGTTGTTCTATACCGTTTACCTGAAGGCAGCAGTTCGAACATGGAGTGTCCAGGGTGTGAGGTGTCCTTTATGATGTTATGGGCTCTTTTGAGGCAGCGGGAACTGTGTAGGTCTTTCAGTTTGAGGAGAGGGCAGCCGATTGTCCTTTGGGCAGCGTTGATTACTCCCTGGAGTGCTTTCCTCTGAGCCACTGTGCAGCTAGCGTACCATATGCCTATGCGGTACGTTAGTATGCTTTCGATGGACATACTTTTCTTTCTTATTCTCATTTAAAATGTCGAGCTTTTAATAAATAATTATCTGACACCCAAAGTTTTAATTTGATGTAAAATGAATAGAAGTCAATTACTGTATATAGTGACTATTAAGTCTAATATATACACCCTAGTAAGCTATAGTACTTTTTCCTTTGGGAAGGTACCATCTGTGCAGTCTGCAATTTTGTTGAAGAAAGATGTTGAATCTATTTAATATTTCTTGAAAAATAATTGATTTCTGTGCATTTTTTTTTTTCACACTGCATCAAATTAAGGTTGATTACGTCGATTAAGCATCATGAGGTGGCGCGTGAGGGGTGGTTCCCTATTTTTTATTTATTTATTTTTGTTGTTGCTGGGAGTTGGAACCCTATTAGTTAGGTTGCTTAATATTTACGCTAAGTACTCTTTAAAATACCAGAATAGGGAGGATGGTGTAGGTCTAAGTTTATTAGATTGATCAGTATTGCTGAACTATGAAATATTTTTTTTTGCATACAGGTATAACAGAATAGCTTTAGTGTAGTTGTTGTTTTAAACTTGAGTATGAACTTCTACAAAATGCAGCAAGATATTTAAAAAACAGTTTTGTTGATTAAAAAACACTATATCGGATTCATATCGGTATCGGCAGATATCCAAATTTATGATATCGGTATCGGACATAAAAAAGTGGTATCGTGCCATCTCTAGTGCAGATGTGGATAAAGGTGCTGATAACGGTCATTCACCTGTCTCAAAGTCACCTATCAGAGAGTCACCTGCCTTTCTCACCTGCCTGTCTCAGCTGCCTGTCTCTCACCTGTCTGTCTCACCTGCCTGTCTCTCACCTGTATGTCTCTCACCTGTCTGTCTCACTTGCCTGTCTATCACCTGTCTGTCTCTCACATGTCTGTCTCACCTGCCTGTCTCTCACCTGTCTGTCTCTCGCCTGTCTGTCACCTGTCTGTCTCACTTGCCTGTCTATCACCTGTCTGTCTCTCACCTGTCTGTCTCACCTGCCTGTCTCTCACCTTTCTGTCTATCACCTGTCTGTCTCACCTGCCTGTCTATCACCTGTCTGTCTCTCACCTGTCTGTCTCACATGTTTGTCTCTCACCTTTCTGTCTTTCACTTGTCTGTCTCGCCTGCCTGTCTCTCACCTGTCTGTCTCACCTGCCTGTCTCTCACCTGCCTGTCTCTCACCTGTCTGTCTCACAGGCCTGTCTCTCACCTGCCTGTCTCTCACCTGTCTGTCTCTCACCTGCCTGTCTCCCACCTGACTGTCTATCACCTGTCTGTCTCACCTGCCTGTCTTTCTCAGCTGTCTGCCTCTCACCTGTGTGTCTCACCTGCCTGTCTCTCACCTGTGTGTCTCTCACCTGTCTGTCTCACCTGCCTTTCTCTCACCTGCCTGTCTCACCTGCCTGTCTGTCTCTCACCTGCCTGTCTCTCATTTGCCTGTCTGTCACCTGCCTGTCTGTCACCTGTCTGCTTCACCTGCCTGTCTCTCACCTGTCTGTCTCACAGGCCCGTCTCTCACCTGCCTGTCTGTCTCACATGCCTGTCTCTCACCTGCCTGTCTTTCACCTGTCTGTCTCACTTGCCTGTCTATCACCTGTCTATCTCACCTGCCTGTCTGTCTCACCTGTCTGCCTCTCACCTGTGTGTCTCACCTGCCTGTCTCTCACCTGTGTGTCTCTCACCTGTCTGTCTCACCTGCCTTTCTCTCACCTGCCTGTCTCTCACCTGTCTGTCTCACCTGCCTTTCTCTCACCTGCCTGTCTGTCTCTCTCTCACGTGTCTGTCTCACCTGCCTGTCTCTCACCTGCCTGTCTCTCACTTGCCTGTCTATCACCTGCCTGTCTCTCACCTGTCTGCCTCACCTGCCTGTCTCTCACCTGTCAGTCTCTCAACTGTCTGTCTGTCTCTCTCTCACGTGTCTGTCTCACCTGCCTGTCTCTCACCTGTCTGTCTCACTTGCCTGTTTATCACCTGTCTGTCTCACCTGCCTGTCTGTCTCACCTGTCTGTCTCACCTGCCTGTCTGTCTCACCTGTCTGTCTCACATGCCTGTCTCTCACCTGTCTGTCTCACCTGCCTGTCTTTCTCACCTGTCTATCTCACCTTCCTGTCTCTCACCTGTATGTCTCACCTGCCTGTCTCACCTGCCTGTCTCTCACCTGCCTGTCTCTCACCTGTATGTCTCACCTGCCTGTCTCTCACCTGTATGTCTCACCTGCCTGTCTCACCTGCCTGTCTCTCACCTGCCTGTCTCTCACCTGTCTGTCTCACCTGCCTGTCTTTCTCACCTGTCTATCTCACCTGCCTGTCTGTCTCACCTGTCTGTCTCACCTGCATGTCTCTCACCTGTATGTTTCACCTGTCTGTCTCACCTGCCTGTGTCTCACCTGCCTGTCTCTCGCCTGCCTGTCTCTCACCTGTCTGTCTCACCTGCCTGTCTCACCTGCCTGTCTCTCACCTTCCTGTCTCTCACCTGTCTGTCTCACCTGTCTGTCTCACCTGCCTGTCTCTCACCTGCCTGTCTCTCACCTGTCTGTCTCACCTGCCTGTCTCACCTGCCTGTCTCTCACCTGCCTGTCTCTCACCTGTCTGTCTCACCTGTCTGTCTCACCTGCCTGTCTCTCACCTGTCTGTCTCACCTGCCTGTCTCACCTGCCTGTCTCTCACCTGCCTGTCTCTCACCTGTCTGTCTCACCTGTCTGTCTCACCTGCCTGTCTCTCACCTGTCTGTCTCACCTGCCTGTCTCACCTGCCTGTCTCTCACCTGTCTGTCTCACCTGTCTGTCTCACCTGCCTGTCTCTCACCTGTCTGTCTCTCTGTGTCTTGCAGTAGTTCCAGTACCAGTTTGATCGCCATCGACAACAAAATTGAGCAGGCCATGGTGAGTCCTGTTTCTACGTTTCTAGTCGTCTATCAGGCGTCGATCTATAAACCTTTGTATCTGTTGCTGGTAGATTCTGTCATGAAGACATCAAGTCGTCTGTTGTTTTTCTAGTTGTATATTTACTCTTTGCAGTGAGAGAGAGTTTGTCTGTGACTCTGTTCCTGTGTAGATATTTCAGTTCTGTAGTTATTTGATTTCACCTTGATTTAAACGAGGATAACCTGACTCCTGAGGTTAAGGATCTGTTGTGTGAGAGGGTCCTGACTGAGAGACAGTCAGCAGTGGTTAAACAACAGCTGTAAAGGTTTCTGAGCCAACTCTGATGGTGGTCCTCCGTCAGGTCGGTCCTGGCTCAGTTTGTCCTCAATCTGAGGTTGAATGCATACATTCCAAGTATGCATGTAGAGCTGTTCAGATCTGTCCCTGCTGCTGACGACCATAAATGTGACACCGTTCTGTGGTTACAAACGTCTCTCAGTGAGGACATATGAGCAGGAGGTCTCCTCTATGCTGATGATGCTGTTAATCACACAATGCTCCCTCTGTGGGACGGGCTTTATGATTGGCTAGTTTATTTATGCACATCACGTGTGTGTGTGTGTAGGACCTGGTGAAGAGTCACCTGATGCTGGCGGTGAGGGAGGAGGTGGAGCTTCTGAGAGAACAAATCAGAGAGCTGCAGGAGAGGAACCGGCAACTGGAGAGAGAGAACCACACACTGAGGGCGCTGACCCACAGCATGCACACTCAATAACACACACACTAACACACACACACACTAACACACTCACACGTGCCGTCATGTCAGGGTTAACAGGACGGCGTTCCGGCTCCTGCGTTTTCTGATCAGCTGATGCTTCAGAGACACTCGCTGTGCCCTCCTGCTCGTCCTCCTTCATGTACCTGTAGTACTGTTGAACTGCAGTATTTGTGGTACTGTGTACTGATGAAAGGTGTGTGTTTCTGTGTGTGTGTGTGTGTGTGTGTGCAAGTACTTACAGCATCTGACAAAAGTGAGCACACCCTGACATTTCTGTAAATGTTGTGTTAGCTCCTTTCATGGGACAACGTTGTAGGTAACAAAAGAGAGAAGACCCGAGGTGAAAATGTCCAAACTGTGGCCAAAAGTATTATGTTTGGCCACCATTATTTTCCAACACTGCCTCAACTCTGTTGGTCATGGAGTTCACTGGAGCTCCACAGAGTGCCGCTGAATCCTCTCCCACTCCGATGACATCATGGAGCTGGTGGATGTTAGACCTTGCACTCCTCCACCTTCCATTTGAGGATGCCCCACAGATGCTCAGTAGGGTTTGGAGACATGGTTGGTCTGAGCACTGACAGGCTGACCCTCCACGCCTCTGCACCAATGCTGGCAGCACTCATACCTGTTTTCAAAGACAACCTCTGGATATGACACTGAGCACGTGCACTCAGCTTCTTTTGTCGACCATGTCCTGTTAAACTGCTGGATGGTCTCGACCACCGTGCTGCAGCTCAGTTTCAGAGTGTTGGCGAGTCACGTGACACCAGGGAGGGAAAATGGCTAATCGGGCTCAGTTTGGACATCTTCACCTATGGCTGTACTCACTTTTGTTTCCCAGGGATTCAGTCACTAATGGCTGTGGGTGGAGTTATTTAGAGGTGACACCAAATGTGCACTGTTGTACAAGCTGCTTACTTTACATTGTATCAACGTGTCAGATTGACAGTGTGTCCTGTGAAAAGATGTAACGAAATATCTCCAAAAATGTGAGGCTGTGCTCTGTGTGCGAGTGTGTGTCTGTGTGCGAGTATGTGTCTGTGTGCGAGTGTGTGTCTGTGTGTGTGTGAGTGAGTGTGTCTGTGTGTGTCTGTGTGCGAGTGTGTGTCTGTGTGTGTGTGAGTGAGTGTGTCTGTGTGCGAGTGTGTGTGTGTGTGAGTGAGTGTGTCTGTGTGCATGTGTGTGTGCGAGTGTGTGTGTGTGTGCGAGTGTGTGTCTGTGTGTGTGTGAGTGAGTGTGTCTGTGTGTGTCTGTGTGCGTGTGTGTGTGTGTGTGAGTGAGTGTGTCTGTGTGCATGTGTGTGTGTGAGTGTGTGTGAGTGAGTGTGTGTGTGTGCGAGTGTGTGTCTGTGTGCGAGTGTGTGTGCGAGTGTGTGCCTGTGTGTGTGAGTGTGTCTGTGTGCGAGTGTGTGTGTCTGTGTGCGAGTGTGTGTGTCTGTGTCTGTGTGCGAGTGTGTGTGTCTGTGTGTGTGAGTGTGTGCCTGTGTGTGTGAGTGTGTCTGTGTGCGAGTGTGTGTGTCTGTGTGTGCGAATGTGTGTGTCTGTGTGCGAGTGTGTCTGTCTGTGTCTGTGTGCGAGTGTGTCTGTGTGCGAGTGTGTGTGTCTGTGTGTGCGAGTGTGTGTGTCTGTGTGCGAGTGTGTGCCTGTGTGTGTGAGTGTGTGCCTGTGTGTGTGAGTGTGCCTGTGTGTGTGAGTGTGTCTGTGTGCGAGTGTGTGTGTCTGTGTGCGAGTGTGTGTTTCTGTGTGTGCGAGTGTGTGTGTCTGTGTGCGAGTGTGTGTGTCTGTGTCTGTGTGCGAGTGTGTGTGTCTGTGTGTGTGAGTGTGTGCCTGTGTGTGTGAGTGTGTCTGTGTGCGAGTGTGTGTGTCTGTGTGTGCGAATGTGTGTGTCTGTGTGTGCGAGTGTGTCTGTCTGTGTCTGTGTGCGAGTGTGTCTGTGTGCGAGTGTGTGTGTCTGTGTGTGCGAGTGTGTCTGTGTGCGAGTGTGTCTGTCTGTGTCTGTCTGTGCGAGTGTGTGTGTCTGTGTGTGTGTGTGTGCGAGTGTGTCTGTGTGTGTGTGTGTGTCTGTGTGTGTGTGTGTGTGTGTGTGTGTGTCTGTGTGTAGGTGTGGAGGACAGTGAGGATGATGGGTGGAGTCAGCAGCTCAGCTCCAGGCAGCAGAGGTGTTGTCAGAAACCGATGGACGAGTCAGAGCTGATGGTTTGAAACTCCTTCTTTGAGAGCCCCTCCCACCCCGAGGAGGTTACTTCCTGTTTAAAGGGAGTTTTTCCTCCCCACTGTCCCACCGTGTGAAGCACTCGGAGGCGACTGTTGTGATTTGTGCTGCAAAGTAATCGTCCAAGGTGTCCCGATGATGTGTTTCAGTGTGGCTGCTGAGGAAGGAGTTGCTTCATCAATTTGAACTGTAGCTCAGGATCAGCGGGCTCCGCCCTCACCATGGGTCAGGCTGGACCCACTGTGACCCCTGATCACTCACACACACAGACACACACACACACACACACACGCATCTTGTAACACAGTAACCCAGAATGTGCCTTACTGACCTCACCTGACGGTGTGGGCGTGGCCTAACGGTCGCACCTGGGACTGTTTGTATTAGCCGTCCAGATGCTGATGCTGATGATGAAGAGTAGAGTCTAATAAATTAATAAAGCCTTAC
>NC_137929.1:70676811-70919311 GCF_963969265.1 Rhamphochromis sp. 'chilingali' | reverse complement strand
CTCTCTCTCTTCACAGGTAGCCCAGCACTGAGGTGAGGTGTGACTGTTGGTTGCCATGGTGCCCAGGCCATCGTCAGGGGAACTATGGGGGCTCCACCTGATGCCCCCCCGGATCCTGGTGGACTGCTGCCTGCCTAACGGTACAGCCACGGGCGGATGTAAGCTTGGGTGTAGCTCTGTGACGTCATAATGTCGGACAACAGATGACATCATGACGTCACAGCTTTGTTTTTAAGGCTGAACACAAGCATCACTCGTACAGGCTTACCTTCGTCCTCTTTCAGCTCACCTGTAATATTTGTGTTTCTGTTGGATTGTATTTCCGTGGCGTTTCCATGGCGTTTTCATGCTGTTTCCATGACATTCCTCAGGTATGATGGTTAGCCTGGAGTGTCTGAGGGAAACTCCTCTCATCAGTATCAAGCAGCAGCTCTTCTCCGAGGCCAGGAAGTACCCCCTGTACCACCTGCTGCAGGTATACGCTCTTAACTTTGACCCCGCCCCTTCCTTCTATCTCAGTCCAACTATAAATTCCGGTCTCCGATTGGCCAGGAGGAGTCGTGCTACATCTTTGTGGGCGTGACCCAGGAGGCTGAGAGGGAGGAGTTTTACGATGAGACGAGGCGGCTGTGCGACCTGCGCCTGTTCCACCCCATCCTTAAGGTCATCGAGCCCCTCGGCAACCGTGAGGAGAAAATCCTGAACCGTGAGATCGGTAAGCGAACGCCCCATCACATGTAATCACACTATGACCTCATAGTCAGACTCCTCCCCCCACAGGTTTCGCCATCGGGATGCCGGTCTGCGAGTTTGAGATGATGAAGGACCCGGAGGTCCAGGACTTCCGCCGTTCCATACTGAGTGTGTGCAGAGAGGCCATGGAGGAACGGGAAGGAGGGGGGGCCCACAGCCAGGCGCTCTACGTTTACCCCCCCAACGTGGAGTCCAGTCCCCAGCTGCCCCAGCACATCTATAGCAAGCTGGACAAAGGTACTCCCACACCTGCTGGGCCCAGAACCACCCTGTACCTGTCTCTCCTGTGTGAGGTGCCGTGAGGGACATTATTACTGAAACACTGTCACTACTGAAAAACCTTTCAGTTGAACAGGAAGTTGTTTCAGTTGAACAGGAAGTTGTTTCAGTTGAACAGGAAGTTGTTTCTTGACAAGGAAACTGAAGGAAAAAGTGGTAGATTTCAAACAAACCACTGCACAGATGTCTACTCAGCAACCTGCCTAAGTGAAGCAGCTGCATTACTTAACACTATATTAGCCCCAGCATAAGTCAAATTTAGAATAACAGACGGGCATTATCCTGGTTATTTATTTGGCATGTGTGCTTTTTGTCTTTTTTAGCAAAGACAATCTTAAAATCATCAATAAAACCCAAGAGAAGCTGAGCGCTCCTCCATGTAGCACAATGATGTTTACTCAAAAGTATGATGATGTGAATAATGTCTGAGACACCCAATGCAGATGATCCATGTAAAAAATTATGATGTAATTCAAATAGTGGCACATCATTAATATTTAGGGAAATCCAATTTCTTAACTTTCTTTATTAGAAATTCTGCCACAGGATTAAAGTGTGTTTCTGTAACTTTAGGTAGAATAGGCTATTTCATAATTTTCAGTACGCTTTATCCAGTGTATATGAAACAACTACATTAGAACCATGTAACCATCCTGTTGTAACTATGACATATTTTGTCTTTGAAGAATCTACTAATTATACTCTTATTGCATTTTTATCAAACAGCTGACATTGCCCTGGCAATAAATTTGGGAGCACTGATGAGAAATTATTGTATATCATAAACTTTTAATCAAATGAAGCCGAGGCAGCGGGACCAGTGCACTGAATGTGTTATATTCTCTTTGAGTTTAGACAATATTTTTCTGAAAGGTCCGTGTAACTGAGAATGACACCGCTATCATCCACAAATCTGTCATGAATATAATCTTTTTGTTTAACCAGTCACTCTTGAAAATTGATTTTTGATTAAGTGTTATTACCCTATGATTCCATAAGGCTGAATTATGGGGAGAAGTTGTGGGTAAATCTCATTTTCCAAAAAAGTCTGTTTTGGAAAGTTTGATATCTTGATCAGGATTTTATTTGCCTCAAAATCACATTTCAAAATAAAGTCTGATCCTCCTATTTTATTAAACAAGGATCATGGGATCTATGTAGAGTCTGGCTGTGACAGACAAGGTTTTAACCATTTAATTCTAATGGTGCCATCCATAAATTCTAATTCTGGAGCTTTGATACCACCTGTATTGTCACGGTCTGTGTTGGCAGACCGTGGGGATGTGGGCAGTGTTTGCGGTACTCTGTGATGCAAACAGTGCTCTTTATTTACAGTGAAAACTGTACAGTAATACATCCCCGTGTGCTCCCGACTCCGTGTCTCCTCCCAGTGTTTGTGCCAATGTGTCTGCTGCCCTCTAGTTCCAGCAATCCTCCTGGGAAAACAGAGGCAGCCGTTAGTGCCCTCAGCTACACAGGTAGGCTCACACAAACAGACCAGCTGGAGAACTGCCAGGAAGTCTCACAAAATGATCCCACGTCAGCTCCAAGACTCTCTTAAGTAGCTCCCCTGACGAGGCCTGATCAGCAGCAGGTGCGTGGCTTCAGGTGTGGCCAGTCCCCTAGCAGGGCCACACCCACCAGGCCTGACGGCGCCTATAAACGAGTGCTCAGACACACAGCCACCCACACACACATATGTACAAGCATAGAGAAAAAGGGGGAGCAACACCAAAAATACATAAGTAACATGAGTCTATAACTGCTCAGGGATCTTTCTATGTCATGGGTTTTATTCCTCCACAAAAATTGGAAAATAACTGTGTTAATGTTTTTTCTCAAAGATATTTTTATTGATTTAAAGCAACAAAGAAAAACAGGTACACACAGAATTGTTCAACAACAGAGAAGTTTCACAGTGACTGTTTGGACTGAAATATTAGAACACAGATTAATGACAAACACACATGACTAGAAAAAAATAAATAAATAAAATAACAACATTTTTCTGTGTTAATGCTTTTAGAGGAGATATGTAGAGAGGGACAAGGATAAATCAATTTGGAGATGCCTCCAGCTTTAGATAGGATGTTTCTGCCAAAAATAGCGAGTCTCTGGTTAACCAGTGGCTGAGTGATGTCTTCATCTCCATGATACAGTTAGAAATATTAGTGTCTTCTCTGCTAATTGGGTTTTTTAGATATTATCAGCCCTATATATTTAACTTGAGGAGTCAGAGCTTGTATGAATCGGGTTCACATTTTTTGATACTGAGAGATAAACGAGCCCAGACCTCCCTCTCCACAGCCACCTGCTCCAGCTTATCCAGGGGAACACCAAGGCGTTCCCAGGCCAGCCGAGAGACATAGACTACGTTCACTCTGCAGGTCTTGATGCTCAATTCAGATTTTTTGATCAAATCCGATTTTTTTTGTCTGCTCGTTCACACTACAAATAAAATGTGACAGCAAACGCGCTCTAGTGTGAACGCTCAAAGCAGCCGCATGCGCAAAAGAAGACGTCACACACAACGCGCTCTGTTCAGACCCAGAGCAACAGGATGTTTGACTGATGGCCTTAATATAAAGACTTCGGACTTTACGTTTGCCAAGTTTTGCTTTAAGTTATTTTGTTATTTACATAATAATGTAAATAACCTAATAATGATCCTTATTGCTGTTTTAGAGGAGCGCTGCTTCAAAGGATAGATTTCTGTCAGAATCTGCAGATTATACAGGACAAAGAAAATGTTCACGTTTCTCCAACGTTGTCTTCCCAACAGTTTCACTGACATCTACACGGGATGGCCAGGAAGCGTTCACGATGTCTTCTCTGGCGCTGATAATTGGCGTCTGTCTTGTGTCAGTGACGTAAAAGACGGATTTAATGCGGCATGACCATCAAACAGCAGTCGCTTTCTAAAACATCGGATATGTATCGGATTCAGCACCACATACGACGGTGACCCAGATCGGATTTGATGCGCTTTCGCCTGCAGTGTGAACGTAGCCATAATCTCTCCAGCGTGTCCTGGGTCTGCCCTGGGGCCTCCTCCCGGTGGGACATGCCTGGAACACCTCACCCAGGGGGCATCCTTGTCAGATGCCCGAACCACCTCAGCTGGCTCCTTTCGATGTGGAGCAGCAGCTGCTCTACTCTGAGCCCCTCCCGGATGGCCGAACTTCTCACCCTATCTCTAAGGGAGAGGCCAGCCACCCTTCGGAGGAAGCTCATTTCTGCCGCTTGTATCCGCGATCTCGTTCTTTCGGTCACTACCCACAGCTCGTGGCCATAGGTGAGGGTAGGGACGAGAAGCTTTGGAGAAAATTTAGTTTTCTCTACCTCGCATTTATCTTTCAAAAAAATAGACTTATCATCTGTGAATTGACTTATTTTGAAGTCTTTATTAAAAATTGATATTCCTTGTATGTCGTGTTAACAACTGAGTTGCCAATATAAAAAGCTTAGGGGAAACAGGACATGCTTGCCGAATTCCCTGTTGCACCTTGAATCCATTTAAAGAAGCTACAGTATTGTTAAGTAATGCATCTGCTTCACTTAGGCTACAAGCACAGCCGCCCCCACCCCCAGGTCCTGGACCAGTACCGGTCTGTGAGTCGTTTGGGTCGCAAGAGTCGAGGCTTTCAGGGTTTTTATCGTTTTTATATCGTTTATATTGTTAGCTCGGTTTCCCTGGGTCTTTTCCCGATGTTATGAATAAATCTGTTTTTTGGTAGCGGTACTGTATACCTGTCTGACTTGCTGTACCTGTCTGTGCAGGGCGCCTGATTGTGACCATCTGGGTGATCGTGTCTCCATCAAACTCCAAACAGAAGTACACCTTGAAGGTAAACCTGGACACTGAGCTGGTTCCTGAAACAATCAGAACAGGAAGTGAGGTAGTCACCAGGTGTGTGTGTGTGTGTGTGTGTGCAGGTTAGTCACGACAGTTTACCTGAGCAGCTGATCGCCGAGTCCATCAGGAAGAAAAGCCGATCGATGCACCTTTCACCTCAGCAGCTCCGCCTCTGCGTTCAGGAGTACCAGGGCCAGTACATCCTTAAGGTACGCCTGTCTGTCTGTGTCTACCTGTCTGGCCCCACACCTGACGACTCACCTGTCTCCCTCCCTGTGTGCCTCTCAGGTGTGTGGCTGCGATGAGTACCTGCTGGAGAAGTTTCCTCTCAGTCAGTATAAGGTAACAGCTGATCCTGTGGCTTCACTGCACCTGTCACAGTTTGTCCTACACCTGACCTACCTGCTGCCCATAGTTCACATTAATGTCACGTACAGGACAGGTGAGACTGTCCAACGTGAGCTTAAAGTGTCATCCAGGATTAGGTGATCTTCAGTTCCTCACCTGTGTGTCTGCAGTACATCCGCTCCTGCATCATCGTGGGACGTCTTCCTCACCTGATGCTCGTGTCCAAAGACAGCCTCTACTCTCAGCTTCCCGCCTCAGGCTTCGTCACGCCTTCCTACAGGTATGGCCGTCACAGGTGTCACACCTGCAGGTATCACAGGACACAGGACAGGAGGTGACTTGAGCTGTGTGTGTTTCAGCCGTCGGACTCCTCAGCCGTCTCCCTGTCCAGGAGGAGGCGACGGTTCTCCTCCTCGCTCCTTGTGGGCCTTCAACACTCTGCTGAGAGTCCGGCTGCTCTGCGCCACGTACGTGAACGTGAACATCAGAGACATCGATAAGGTGAGTCGGTACTCGCTGCCTGGACCTGCCGCATCACATGTGGGGTCTAACAGGTGTTATCATGATCAAGCATCAGCCCTGACTCCAGTAATTATTACGTGCTTTGAGAAGCTTTAATGTTCAAAGAAGGACTCACAGGGTCGTAGCAGGAGGAGACCCAGGACTCTGCAGAGGTTCTGAGCACTGGGGGCCGGTTCACTGGACTGGATTAGATGTCTGGATGTTTGGGTGGATGGTTGGATCAGTCCCACCAAAACATCAGATAGGATTTTGTTGTGTGTGTGTAGATCTATGTGAGGACAGGGATCTATCACGGAGGAGAGCCGCTCTGTGACAACGTCAACACCCAGAGAGTGCCCTGCTCCAACCCCAGGTACGACACACCCAAACACACACGTTAAAACATCGGCCCCCCTCCTGTCGCTCCTTTTACCTGCCTGTCTGCAGCTAACTCTTACCTGTCTGTCTTCAGGTGGAATGAGTGGCTGACCTATGACATCTACCTGGCTGACCTCCCTCGTTCAGCCAGACTCTGCCTGTCTATCTGCTCTGTGAAGGGAAGGAAAGGAGCTAAGGAGGTAGGAAATAAGGGAGTACAGGTGATCTGTGTAGTAAGACTGCTGGTTGAACCTGTCTCAGGTCGTTTCTCAGTACTCAAGTACGCAAGTCCGTACTCGTCCCACTCGTGCTTCTGAAGTTCCCACGGGAATCTGGAGTTCCTGAGAACTGGAGGACGCGCCGATCGTTCTAATGTTGGAACGGGCGTGTACTTGATGACATCACAGCTCAGCTCCATTGTTTCCACTGTCACCACCCTTTAATTTAACTGTGATTGATATGTGCAATGGAAATTACACATGACATAAAAAACTGCACAAAGTAATAGATTTCTTTAAGGAAAAAATCTTTTTAAAGTATTTTGCAAAATGCCCTTTTACATATCATCTGCTTCACAGTCAGATGTGAACAGCTAAAAGCAGTACACACGTATGCACAGTTCATGCCTCTTATTCAATAGAAACAAAGAGGTTAGAAAGCTTTTATTTTATTTTAGTAGATACTAAAACCTACCACAGACAGCTGCTGGGGTTTGGAAGAGAACTGAACTAATACTCCAAATATAATCAGATCATTGTTGGAGCAGCCGTCAGGATCTCCTCGTATCAACATGCTGTTTTTGTTTCCTCCTGGATTTAATTATTTTTATTGTTAGATTCAATTCAGAGTCAGCTGTTTAAATAAGAACAGCACATTTTACATCAGGTGAAATGACCATCGATGCATGCTCGATAGAAGGGGAGGAGCCAAGACACATCCTCTGTCTCACCTGTCTCACAGGAGCACTGCCCTCTGGCCTGGGGGAATGTAAACCTGTTTGACTACAAGGACATCCTGGTCTGTGGTAAGGTGGCTCTCAGCCTGTGGCCTGTTCCCCATGGCCTAGAGGACCTGCTCAACCCCATTGGAGCCGCGGGTTCAAATCCCAACAAGGTACCCAACAAGTTCTCTCAGACAGTAGAAATGTGTCTGATCCTGAAGTAAGTATTTAATGATGGTGTTGTGGTCTGCAGGAGACCCCCTGCGTGGAGCTGGAGTTCTCCTGGTTCAATCAGATCGTTGTTTTTCCTGACGAGCAGCAGATTGAAGAGCACGCCAACTGGACCATCAGCAGAGAACTGGGCTACAACTACTGCCACGGCCTGGTAACTACAACATTAAAAACTCCCTCTCTGCCCCCCGAGGTTTGGTGTGTGTGTGAAATCCTCAGACCACGTCCTCTAAAGAGGTCCTATACAAAGATCCTCTACAGAGGTCTTCTACCAGAGGTCTTCTACCAGAGGTCCTCTACAGAGGTCTTCTACCAGAGGTCTTCTACCAGACGTCTTCTACAGAGGTCCTCTACAGAGGTCCTCTACAAAGGTCTTCTACCAGAGGTCCTCTACAGAGGTCCTCTACAGAGGTCCTCTACAGAGGTCCTCTACAGAGGTCCTCTACAGAGGTCTTCTACCAGAGGTCTTCTACCAGACGTCTTCTACAGAGGTCCTCTACAGAGGTCCTCTACAAAGGTCTTCTACCAGAGGTCCTCTACAGAGGTCCTCTACAGAGGTCCTCTACAAAGATCCTCTAAAGAGGTCCACTACCAGAGGTAGTCCTCTACCAGAGGTCCTCTACAAAGATCCTCTACAGAGGTCCTCTACAAAGATCCTCTACAGAGGTCCTCTACAGAGGTCTTCTACCAGAGGTCCTCTACAAAGATCCTCTACAGAGGTCCTCTACAAAGATCCTGTACAGGGGTCCTCTACCAGAGGTCCTCTACAAAGATCCTGTACAGGGGTCCTCTACCAGAGGTCCTCTACAAAGATCCTCTACCAGAGGTCCTCTACAGAGGTCCTCTACAGAGGTCCTCTACAAAGATCCTCTAAAGAGGTCCACTACCAGAGGTGGTCCTCTACATAGATCCTCTACAGAGGTCCTCTACCAGAGGTGGTCCTCTACATAGATCCTCTACAGAGGTCCTCTACCAGAGGTCCTCTACAAAGATCCTCTACCAGAGGTCCTCTACAGAGGTCTTCTACCAGAGGTCTTCTACCAGAGGTCTTCTACCAGAGGTCTTCTACCAGAGGTCCTCTACAGAGGTCCTCTACAGAGGTCCTCTACCAGAGGTCCTCTACAGAGGTCCTCTACCAGAGGTCTTCTACCAGACGTCTTCTACAGAGGTCCTCTACAGAGGTCCTCTACAAAGGTCTTCTACCAGAGGTCTTCTACCAGAGGTCCTCTACAGAGGTCCTCTACAGAGGTCCTCTACAAAGATCCTCTAAAGAGGTCCACTACCAGAGGTAGTCCTCTACCAGAGGTCCTCTACAAAGATCCTCTACAGAGGTCCTCTACAAAGATCCTCTACAGAGATCCTCTACAGAGGTCTTCTACCAGAGGTCCTCTACAAAGATCCTCTACAGAGGTCCTCTACAAAGATCCTGTACAGGGGTCCTCTACCAGAGGTCCTCTACAAAGATCCTGTACAGGGGTCCTCTACCAGAGGTCCTCTACAAAGATCCTCTACCAGAGGTCCTCTACAGAGGTCCTCTACAGAGGTCCTCTACAGAGGTCCTCTACAAAGATCCTCTAAAGAGGTCCACTACCAGAGGTGGTCCTCTACATAGATCCTCTACAGAGGTCCTCTACCAGAGGTCCTCTACAAAGATCCTCTATCTATCGGTAGTGGTTTCCTGTGTGCTCTCCTTCCATTAACAGTGCTCTTCTTCGAGGTCTTCCTCAAAGTGAACACAGTTGCTTTCCAGCTGTTCTCCAGCTGTTTTGCCTTTGGCTTCTTTTTGCCTCTTTGGGAATTGTGGTGTAATCTTTATAGGTTTCATCTCGACCGAAGAGCAGCAGCAGTCCTGTGCAGTTTGTGTTTCTGATGTTGTTGTGTGTTTTAGTTTGTCAGTGTTTACCTGTGACTCAGATCCAAATACAGAAGACTCAGCAATTGCCTCAGACTACCTGTCTCTCACCCGTCTCTCACCCGTCTCTCACCTCTCCCTCAGAGCAGCCGTTTGGCCTGTGACAGCAGTGTTTCGTCAGGCGATGCCGAGCAGCTTCGCTCTCTCTGCTCCAGAGATCCGCTGTACGAGCTCTCGGAGCAGGAGAAGGACTTCCTCTGGAGACACAGGTGAGAATGAATGTAATGGAGTGAACACCCTGCAGGTGTATTTTTGGAGGCATGTCCTCTGAACGCTGTGACGTTCTGAACCCACAGTTAAACCTCCGATCCAGGTATATTTGAACAGGTTTAAATAGTCCCAGATTTACCTAACGTGATCTTTGACACAGAAACTTTCTGGACCTTTCTGTCTGTCTGATTTTAGATGTCTGGCAGCTTCACGTGACTCTCTCTGTTTGTGCATGTTCCTGTCCACCGGCCTTGTCTACCTGTCTCTCCCCATTTGTCTACCTGTGTCTCTGCCTGTCTGTATCTCTGCAGACATTACTGTGTAAACATCCCAGAGTCTCTCCCTAAGCTGCTTCTTTCTGTCAAATGGAACTCCAGAGACGAAGTTTCTCAGGTACCGAACTTCCCATCACAGTCAGGGACAAATGCTTCAAACCCTCACTTTGACTCACCTGTCTCTCTGTCACCTGTCCCCTCCCTCAGATGTACTGTCTGTTGAAGGAGTGGCCTCTGATGGAGCCCGAGTCGGCTCTCGAGTTGTTGGACTGTAACTTTCCCGACCCAATGGTCCGAGAGTTTGCGCTGCGCTGCCTCGTGCAGGGCCTGACGGATGACAAGCTGTCGCAGTACCTGTTGCAACTTGTACAGGTGCGTGTGGTAATGGTAAATGGTAAAGGGTCTGCACACCTGCTGCTGTGTGCCTCACACAGTCCTCTGCAGCACACTGCAGACACACCTGGACTCCTCACCTGTCTGTGTACTGTCACATACATACACTTATCTTTCGTCTTTTGTCTCATGGTCTTTTCTGCAGGTGTTGAAGTATGAGATGTACCTGGACAATCCTCTGGCCCGTTTCCTGATAAAGAAAGCTCTGACCAATCAGAGGATAGGGCACTTCTTCTTCTGGCACCTGAAGTGAGTGCAAATGTCCTGGTGTTTACCTGAGGGATCTAACATGTCTGTTTGGTCATTTTTAATTTAACAGGAAGTGTTCTCACAGGTCAGAGATGCACAACAAGACGGTTTCCCGACGCTTCGGTCTGCTGCTGGAAGCTTTCTGCAGAGCCTGCGGGATGTACCTGAAGCACCTGAACAGACAGGTGAGCCCTGACACACCTGGTCTTCTGAGTCCAGTTCAACATGAGCTCCTTATCTAGTTTTTCTTAACCTAAGACCATCACCACACAACAAAAGTGTCTCTCAGCCCAGGATTTATCAGTCTACCTGTGAGATAGTTCACAGGAACCAGGAAGCCTTGGAAGACCAATCAGAAGCATGGACACATACTCACAGGAAGTATCATGCTGGAAAAATATTAGGTGGTTAAACACAGAATAGAGCGTGAAAATAACACAGAGCAGCAGAGTGAAACAGCAGTGTCAGTGATTAACGAAGCTTCTCTCACCTGGTCGTTTGTATAACTGAGCTACTAACACACCTGTATGTGCGTGTGTGTGTGTGTGTGTGTGTGTGTGTGTGTGTGTGTGTGTGTGTGCAGGTAGAGGCCATGGATAAACTGGTGAATCTGACCGACACACTGAAGCAGGAGAAGAAGGACGAGACTCAGAAAGTATGAAAACAAACAAAGCAACTTAAATCTGACTTGTGATTGGCTGACGGTGACATGTGTTTCTGTACTGCTATTGGTTGTCAGACTCAGATGAAGTTTCTGGTTGAGCACATGTCTCGTCCAGATTACATGGAAGCTCTGCAGGGATTCGTCTCTCCACTGAATCCAGTTCACCAGCTGGGAAATCTCAGGTAGGCATAACTGGTTAAATAACTGCATGACTTCCTACCTGACCGATCATTGCATGACCAGATCTTTTAGTGTGTGTGACTATGACTAAGATCAGTGTGGATATTTATAGCTCTTGGTAGTGAAATGTGGGGTTTTCTAAATATAAAAGTGATTCATCTGCATATTGACCGACTTTAAGTGTTTTATTCTTTAAAGAGCTTCCTGACTGCATCAGCGTGTTTTCAGGCTTGAAAAACAACAAAGTAAAACAATGTTTAAAAAGTGTCGTGTGCTTTTAGGCTGGAGGAGTGTAGGATCATGTCCTCGGCAAAGCGCCCCCTGTGGCTGAACTGGGAAAACCCTGACATCATGTCCGAGCTTCTCTTCACCAACAACGAGATCATCTTCAAGAACGGAGATGGTAACGAGTTTGGCGCTAACTGTATTACTGCTGTTTACAGCTGTGCCAGGGCACTGTGGGTAACGTAGTGTGTTCTGTTACAGACCTGCGTCAGGATATGCTAACGTTGCAGATTATTAAAATCATGGAGAACATCTGGCAGAACCAGGGTCTGGACCTGCGGTGAGAGCCCGTGACATTACCTGTGACATCACACCGACACCTGGCTAACGGAGCGTGTGTTTGTGTATTAGCATGTTGCCCTATGGATGCCTCTCCATCGGTGACTGCGTGGGTCTGATCGAGGTTGTGAAGAACAGCTTCACCATCATGCAGATTCAGTGCAAGGGAGGCCTGAAGGGGGCGCTGCAGTTCAACTCCAACACGCTGCATCACTGGATCAAAGACAAGAACCGCGGCGAAGCGTGAGCACACCCCTCTGCACACATGTTTGCATGAACACCTGTCTGCCCTCTGCTCACTTCCTGTCTGTCCCACAGGTACGATCGGGCCATCGACCTGTTCACGCGCTCATGTGCTGGTTACTGCGTTGCCACGTTCATCCTGGGAATCGGAGACCGCCACAACTCCAACATTATGGTGAAAGAGAATGGACAGGTGAGCCTCTGACCCCACGCCCTGACAGCTCTTCCTGGGACTGCAGCCGCCTAACTCTTTGTCTGCCTCCTCCAGCTGTTCCATATTGACTTTGGTCACTTCCTGGATCACAAGAAGAAGAAATTTGGCTACAAGAGGGAGCGTGTACCCTTTGTCCTTACTCAGGACTTCCTCATCGTCATTAGTAAAGGCATCCAGGAATCCACCAAGACCAAGGAGTTCGAGAGGTGCCCTGTCCCTCCTCTTTGCACCTCCTCCTGTCTCCCTCTGAGCCCGCCTCACTCTCTGTCTACCTGTTTAGGTTCCAGGAGATGTGCTACAAAGCATACCTCGCCATCCGTCAGCACGCCAGCCTCTTCATCAATCTCTTCTCCCTTATGCTGGGTTGCGGGATGCCTGAACTGCAGAGCTTTGATGACATTGCCTACCTGAGGAAAACCCTGGCCCTGGGTAAGACTGGAGTGACGGACGGGCAGGAGACAGGTGGTATTATGATGCTGTAGATGTCTAGAACTCCACCAATCCATGGTGGCAGCAGAGTGCCTGTTCTAAGCAACCATCTCCTGTCCATCACAGGGACAGTTCAGTACTTGGAACTGTCTGTAACCCGTCTGTCTCTAAGCCATCTGTCATAGACTGGCCTGTCTAAGGTCATATCCCAATTCATGGGTTGGATCCTCCTGAGGACCCGGCCTTCGTGGTCTACGTGGGCCGGGTCCTCAGAAGGTCGGGTAGGCCGGAAGTAAACGGCTGTGGAATTGAACGGTCTAGCCTTCAGATTAGCATCACCGCTGTCTTGGTGGAGTTTAATAAACTCGGCGTAAATTCTTGACCATCTCACACTTCTGTTTAATCAGTTTTCTGTTTGACGTTTATTCAGCTGTGTGAAAACCACCCAGGGTATTAATAAAGTGTTATTTTATCTAATCTAATCTAATAACTTTAATCTCAGCCAAACCGATTGACTCACGAACAAATAAAACACTGAAAAAGCCCAACAATAACATTTTTAGGTTGTCTAAATGACTCTTATATTACATTTAACCTGAGTAGCGAAAGTCCGCGGTGATCTGAAAATGATGTGCCGGGAGTTGTGTCGTTCTCGGCGGCTTCAGTGACCCTCGAGCTCTCAGCTAGCTATCGAGCTGGTGGGTAACAGACGTCTCCAAAAACGTCGAAGCACTTTTGCAAATATGCGATATCTTGATAAACTGAGCAGATATTAGAAGTTTACACGCCCACATTCTCGCCTGAAAATATGTTAAAAGTTTATTTTTTGGGGGGTCCTTTGTCCCTCTTTGGGGGGGGGAAACTCCCACTAGGTTTAAATCTGGGACTCTCCACTATTTGACCCTAGAACTGAAGAAGGTGAAACATCTTCAAGCAACTTAAACAAGTCCAGACGCTTTTCTTTCCAAGCTCCTTAGATTAATACCAGTAATTTTAAAACTTAGTAGCTGCCGCCATTGCCGGAAACTGGAGTTTGGCTGGGCCACGCTATGATTTCTGGGATATGGTGGGCCATGATGGACACACCTGACCCATCCTTCAAATTCGGGTAAAAGGAGGCCACACTTGTCGGCTGCATTCAGAGGAGTCTACGAATTTGGACAGCCTTCGGCGCGTCGCTGTGACGTAATCGGTCTACAAATGTGTCCTCAGGAGGATGCAGCCCATGAATTTGGACACGACCTGTAAGTCTTTTCTTTAACCAGTCTGTCTCTAACCCATTTGTCTGTCATTCAGAGAAGAGCCAGCAGGAGGCACTGGAGTACTTCACCAAGCAGATGAACGACGCTCACCACGGCGGCTGGAGCACGAAGATGGACTGGATCTTTCACACCATAAGACACATGCCCAATGAGCACTGACACACACCTACCCACACTGGTGTGTTTGTTTACTGCACTACTGTGATGATTATGATACTAATGATGATGATGATGATGACGACAGACTCGTCATCTGATGTCATAGATTTTCTTTAGAGGTTTTTTGTCCTTGTGTCTTTTGGACGGTTGTCATAGAAATATGAATCTCAGGGTCAAAGGTCAGTGGGGTTTTGATGATGCCAAAGGCAGGCTGGGAAAAAATGACGATGCTGATGATGAAGGTGACGTCACAAAAGTCTTCCAATCGGTGCTACTGTTAGCTTGTTAGCTGCTGTACTTTTCAAAAACAGTCAAACTTTATTGAGTGAAATTTTATTGACAAGCAGCTGTAACTTCATAAAATGTTATTTTTGAGTGACATAACTTTATTGAAACCAGCAAAGTGAACACTGTGGTCACTGTGAGAGCAATAAAACTTCCAATAACCAATCAATATTTAGATTATGACAATCAGTTCTGACCAGTAGGAAGGCAGAGCTGACCAGCTGTGGGCGGAGTCATTGTGATGATGCAGTCTAGAGACTTAAGATACCTTCAGAGTTTATTGGAAGTATCTTTTGGAGTATTTTGTTGATTTGAACCCACTTAAACAGATTTTTACGATCAGCATATCATCCTCGTTAATCAGGGATCAAAGTACTCGACAATCTGAACCAATCAGCTGCTGCCGTTAGCCCTTAGCTAGTCTACTTAGCATTGTTAGCTGTTGGCTCATGAGTCATGCTGAGATAGTTAGCATTAGCCTGTTAGCTATTAGATAGCTGAGTTGTTGCACTGGATAAAGGAACTGTGGGTAGGTTTAGTTACCATAGTGAAAACCCCGTCCCTCTAATCTCATTGGCTGCCAGTTCCTAGGGCAGGGCTACATTCAAATAGTTTTATGTGAAGGTTTTTTCCTGTTCAGGTGAGAGATCAAAGCCCCGACCCCTGCTGCATGCTAATCATTCATTGCTGACATCATCGACTGTGATGGTTACTATAGTGACTGATAACACACGGGGAGATGTGATGTGTTTGTTTCCATGTGATCAGTATTGATTGTTTTCTGATGTATTAATGATTTTTAACTAATTGGTTTCTTCATGTATTGATTTGTGATGTTATTGATTCTTCTTGACCCTCTGACATAGGAGAGCAGGTCACCTGAAGGGCGGAGCCTGATGTTATAACACCATGCCCAGGTGTTAAAGCACTTATTGATCAGTGTTATTATGGATTATTGTTGTTTTGTTGTTTCAAAATAAAAGTTTAACTGGTGTGTGTGTGTGTGTGTGTGTGTGTGTGTGTATGTGTGTGTGTGCTTTACTCACCTGAGACATGTTCAGTTCCTCTGACGTCCAGCAGGTGCTGCTGTGACCTTTGAGTCCTAACTGCTCTTTTTTTAAAATGAAATAAATAAAACTAAAATAATAAGATATTTCACCGTATTTCAAGGAAAATAAATGCAAATAACTCTGGGTATTAATCAATCCATGATATATGACATCTTTTTTTTCCAAGCTCCTTAGACAGCATTTGACACTGTTGACCACACAATCCTATTAAATTAGGGGTCCCCAATCCCAGTCCATGAGGGCCGGTGTCCCTGCAGGTTTAAGATGTGTCCTTGATCCATCACAGCTGATTTAAATAGATAAATAACTGTCTTGTCTCCAGAGGCCTGGTAATGAACTAATCATGTGATTCAGGTGTGTTGACCCAGGGTGAGATCTCAAACCTGCAGGGACACCGGCCCTCGTGGACTGGGATTGGGGACCCCTGTATTAAACCATCTAAAGACATGTGTTGGGTTTGCACTTGTACAAACGTATACATGTATTATGTTCACATATGTGTGCTTGTGTGTGAATGTGTACACTCTTGTATATGTATGTGCATATTTGCATGTACACATATATTTTTACAAACATATGGGATGTCACAATGTTTTCTATTTTTTCATCTTTCATCTATTTTAATTCTTTTTATTTGATTATGCTATCCTTCTGTTCAGCACTTTGGCGGACACTTGATGCCCTTTAAATGTTCTTTATAAATAAAGATCACTTGACTTGAGAAGTGTACATTAATGCAGAGAAGTGTATTTTCGTTTATCGTTTTTTTAATGTATTGATTGTGCAGTGTTGGTCCTCCATATATTAATAAATATAATTTTGTAGTTTATGCACTATGGGCCCGCCATAATATTTATATATCACTTATTATTATTTTTAATGAAGTCAATTATCCCGCGTTGATCCTCCATACTTATGGACATAATGTTTCGCTTTTATAACCTTTCGTGAAAGTGCGATTAGTGACAGCTATTATATTTGTCCCTTCGCGCCTTCCGTCCACTGTTCCGCCGTAAGCATGCGCATTGACAGAAGCCGTCACCGCAGTCCAGTGTGTTGAGTAGAAGCCGAGTAGGGACAATAGATTAAAAATAGAAAAGTACAGGTGATACAGGCGGAGATAAGGAGCAGAACGAGAGACGGAGGAGAGATGGATCAGTTGGAGCGGTAAGGCTCACCTTTGACCTGGAAATAACTGCAGATAACGCTCGAGCACGTAGAGCTAGCATCCAGTGTGATTCATTCAAACTTTATTTAAACAGACTGCGTGAAATAAGAGTTAGCCGTTAACAACAGCGTTTTTATCCAGGCAGTCGGGGTCTAAACTTTATTGACACAGCCTCCCTGAACAGTCCGTTTGTTTCGGAGCGTGAGACGGTCGCGTGCGCTGTTGTGTACAAGTGAGAGGACCTGTGGAGGTGTGACGTCAGCGCAGGGCTCCGTCTTTTAAATGGAGTTTAGGAAGGACGTGAGATAAAGGGGCGACTTCACCTGTGAGTAGTGACGGTGCGGTGTGTCGAATCTTTCCAGCCAATGGTTTCGGGCGCACGAAGCCCCGTTTAACAGCTCACTGCTGCCATCTGCTGGTCGTTCGGTGTACAGCGGCCCTGCTGTGATAACACATGCAGGCTACATATCAGTGGAAAAGCAAACGTAAAGATGACTCAAGCATTTTAGCTGTTCGTCCACCATAAACCATGGGCACGTCCCTCAGGTGACACCTGGGATTACCTGCTGAGTACTTCCTGTTTGTCTTTCAGTCCCCAAGATGACAACGCACAGGAGACAGATTGTCACGTTGACAATGCCGATGGAAACAACAACAACAACAACCGGCGCAAGGTAACCTGTTCCTCTGTTTTACCTGGTTACCTGTTCACGTCGTGCTCGTGTCTGTAGGCACGTTATGTTATCCCAGGTGGAAGTCTCGCTGAGACACGTGGCGTTAGAGGACAGACAACGGTTGTGTTTGTGGATATATGACTGACTTTAATTATGCATAAAATCATCACATCTCTGTAGGATTAAACTGAACATTATAAGTGCTTCATAAAAACAATGTCACGTGACTTTGCTGACAGGCAGCTAAAAGTATTGTTTAATGTTCCTGTTGGAACTTTTGTATCGCCGCATAAATAAGAGTCATAAAACTCAGCACTTACTTTTAAATGTTTACTCTTCGGCCGCCCCACTTTATCCTCTGCTGTGCTATGAATCCTGGGATATGATGTGCCAACCCACATCATAACCCATCCTTGAAATCTGAGGGAAAGGACGACGCATTTGCAGCAGCCTTCGTCACGTCACTGTGACGTAATCGGCCCTCTGAAGGACAGCCTTGAGTTTAGACACTCTTAAAACCCTCAGACTGTGAGGGCCTGATTGGTCAGCAGCTGTGATGTGTGTTTTGTAACCTGCAGACGGTGTGTCCAGGTGCAGGTGAGCACCCCCTGCAGTATAACTACACCTTCTGGTACAGCAGGAGGACCCCGAGTCGTCCCGCCAGCTCTCTGAGCTACGAGCAGAACATACGACAGATCGGCACCGTGGCCTCGGTACGTATGGACAGCTTTCTGTGAGGACACGCCTCCTCTGAGACCACACCCCGTCAGCTTTACTGATAGTTTCAGTCTGACACGATTTTATTTCTTCTCTCTCTGATTCAGTCACATGATCAGTCTGACCGGATCAGTAAGTCTGTGCGATCGATCGTTCTGATAGCCAATAATGTGTGTTCAGGTGGAGCAGTTCTGGAGGTTTTACAGTCATCTGGTGAGGCCAGGTGACCTGAGCGGGCACAGCGACTTCCACCTGTTCAAGGAGGGCATCAAACCCATGTGGGAGGTAACTAAGTACCCAGTACTCCTGCAGTACTCTTGCAGTACTCGTGTAGGACAGATTTGTGCTGCTCAAATGAAAGTACAACAATAAAATCATCATAGACACACAACACATGCAGGGCTGCAGTGACATCACCACGAACCAGACACGCCTGTGTGAGGCCACACCCACACCAAGAAAGTACTAATGAAGGAAGCATCAATGAATTCTTAGTGAAGTGCTGATGAAGATGAGGGGTATCCATCCATCTTCCTTCACTGGGGGGCAGGTCACGGGGCAGTAGCCTGAGCAGAGCGTGCCAGACCTCCCTCCTGCTGGCCTCCTCCTGGAGAACACGACAAGCACACCTTGCCCAGGAGGCTCAGCTCTCTCTTCACCACCATGGACCGGTGCAGCATCACTGCAGCCGCTCCAGTGCGCGCTGGAGGACACCACCTGATGAAACCAACAGAACCAATCTGCACGAAAGCCAGAGATGAGATTCTTGGCTGTGCCTGTAAATTCTGTACATGAAGATTCTGAACAGAATCGGTGAGAGTACCATGTCCCACCAGGAACTAGTCCTACCTACTGACGGCTCTGCGGACCAAGTTCTTGCAGTGGTTGCTTAAGGATTAAATGGCCCGTAGTACGGCGATGGGCCCCTGTCCCTTTCCCTGGCTGTGCCCAGCCACATCCTGGGCCTGGTAACCCCAGGCAGGGGAACTGTTTCCTGGGTGATCTTCTCATGGAGGTTTTTTAATAACTCTTTGTCTGGTCCCTAAACCCATGTCCAGAAAGGTAGCGCTTCACAGACGAGCGGTCCCACAGCTGTACACAAAAGGCTAAAAGTAACATGAACGTTAGGTCATAGTCAATACAACAGATTAAATAAAACACGTGAAAATAAACAATACATAATAATTCAACTAAGAATTCTTAACAGAAAAGCTGTTTTAACAGAAAAGTATTAACTGCTCATCAGTGTACTCGAGTACTGCAGGAGTAATCCTGGAGATGTACTCATGCGCTAAAGGAGTACTGATACTGCAGCAATCCCGTACCGCCCCCTGCTGTGCTGCTCGTACCAGTTGTCCCAGATAACTTCCTGCAGTGATGTTAGAGCTGTGTGGTCACATGACTGATGCACTCAAACTCCCCCCTGTGTCTCCTACCTGTGTCACCTGTTGTCTGTCTCACCTGTGCAGGACGAGTCTAACCGCAGTGGGGGGAAGTGGATCATCCGGCTGCGTAAGGGTCTGGCGAGTCGGTTCTGGGAGAACATCATCCTGGCCATGCTGGGCGAGCAGTTCATGGTGGGAGAGGAGATCTGTGGGGCTGTGGTCTCCATACGCTTCCAGGTAACCACACAACCACTGCAGTGCTGTGCTACTGCAGGGCTGCTGCTCTGAGTCGGAATGAGGCAGAGCGGAGACCTTCTCTACCTTAGAGATCAGGGCTCAAACTGGGATTCGGTGCTGTCGAAGTAAAACACAATAGAACTGTGTTACTAAAGTGCAGCTAGTGATGACTGTGGAAGTCTGTGGAGTCAAGCAGAGAGAGGACTTCTGTGATTGTTACCAGGGTTACCCAGTGCTGGTGTGCTGGTCCCCTTTTTTTAATAAGAATGAAACTACACTGAGCGTCATGCTCAGTGCTGAATTCCACTTTCAGAGCTCAGGGACCTCCCACGACATCTTTCAAAGTAAAAGTATTTCCAGTCTGGATCATGTGATCTGATCAGTGGGTAGCGTGGGTTCAGCTGGACGGGTGGGGTCTTGTTTGGCCTCAGTGTGTCCTGTATGGAAGACTGTGGCAGCAATGTTGTCGAGCTGTGTTCACAGACCAAATCAGTGAGTCCGATATATGAGCGCTGGAAGTGAGCTCAGAGGAGAGCTGCTGCTCCTCCACTGACAGGAGTCTGCTCCTTTAGCCTAAGCTTAAAATTAGACGGTCTGTCTCCCAGATCCAAACTGGTTCCCCGAGTTGTGCTCTGATGCATCCATCGGAGTATGTGTGTAAATATTAGATAGGAAAAAGGACTTGTGTGGATGGGCGAACCAGGCACGCTGTGTAAAGTGCTTTGATGAGAGCTCAGAGTAGGAAAGTGATATAGGAGAACCAGTCCATTCACCATTTCCTGTCAGAGGCCATAAGAAGATCATTTGTAACCTTCACTAAAGCTGTTGCTGTGCTGAGCTCTGAAACCTGACTGAAACTCTTCAATAAGCCTCTGCAGATGATCTGTTAGCTGTTGGCCTATAATTAGCTAAGATTAGCTGGGTTTAAACAAGCTTGAAGGCCTGTGGTACGTTTATGATAGCATCTGACCTCTGACCTGTCTGTAACCCGTCTGTCTGTCAGGAGGACATCCTGTCGATCTGGAACAGGACGTCCAACGACCAGACGACGACGTCCAGAATCAGAGACACTTTGAGACGAGTCCTGAACCTTCCAGCTAACACCATCATGGAGTACAAGACCCACAACGACAGCCTCAGGTACTACCACTGTGCTAGCACTGTTACTGCTGCTACTGTTACTGCTGCTAACACTGTGCTGTCAGGTTGGTTGATGCTTTGAGTGTATTCATATGAACCTGACGGTGATCAAAGTCACCTGTCTCAGCTCTAAACCATCTGTACTTAACCCTTTAAAACCAGTTAGAGCGGCACGCTCCGTTTTGCCTAACCATTTTTAAATCCCGGTAGAACCGGAACCGTGTAAGCTAGCGCAATAATTTTTTTTGCATATGAAACCAGAGGAGTTGTACTTACATCTTATGCCATCAGCTTGTCCTCGGTCACAGTTCCCTTCCACATATAGCTTTGCAAAAACTGCATAAAAAGCACTTGCAGCAACAAAAACATAATATTCCAGAAACACGCTTTGCCGATCCGATCAGCTGTTCGTAACACTTCCTACGTTAGAATAGACGTCAGCATGAGCTATCGCATGTCCGCCATTACCTGCCCGAAACCGGAAGTGACTTCATTTTCTCAGAAAATGTAGTTTTTTACTTGTAGGCCTTTACCGATGTTTTTAAAAGTCATGTTTGACTTCATGCTTTTCTGAATAGTTGCTGGGATGCTTAGGACTCAAATCGCGCTGCTTTAAATAGTTTATTTTGACGCACCTGCTGTTTTCTCTGCAAATTTGCATTATAGGATTGGTTTTCGTTTTTCCTGCAGTATATAAAAATTGCTGTATCTCAAAAATAAAACTATGAAGACACAAAATAAATTCCCTGTGGTGGGAAACTATTTGTGCAACTTTTTGGGATTTACAGTTTTGAGGGATAAACCTCTTAAATTTCTCTATTTAGAAATATATGTTAAAAAAATAAAAACGATTTTCAAATTTTTTGTACTTTATTGCAGCGGTCCCCAACCGTTTTTGCGCCACGGACCGGTTTATGCCCAACAATATTTTCACAGACTGGCTTTTAAGGTGTCAACAAAATAAAACTAGTACCGGTACCGAAAAAAATAAGATTTATTCATAACACATGTGAAAAGATTCGATCCCTATACAACAGTTGTAAGAGCTTGGTTCGCATTGCCGGCAATAAGTCGGACTCGTTCCCGGTGGGTGATGGGCTCCGCCAGGGCTGCCCTTTGTCTCCGGTTCTGTTCATAATTTTTATGGACAGGATTTCTAGGCGCAGCCAAGTGGCGGAGGGCTTTCGCTTTGGTGGCCTCAGAATCTCATCTCTGATTTTTGCGGATGATGTGGTTCTGTTGGCTTCATCGGGTGAGGGCCTCCAGCTCGCACTGGAACGGTTCGCAGCCGAGTGTGAAGCAGCGGGAATGAGGATCAGCACCTCCAAATCTGAGGCCATGGTTCTCAGCCGGAAAAGGGTGGAGTGCCCACTCCGGGTCGGGGATGAGTTCCTGCCCCAAGTGGAGGAGTTCAAGTATCTCGGGGTCTTGTTCTCGAGTGATGGGAGAAGGGAGCAGCGTAAATAAGCTTCCTCCGAAAGGTGGCTGGCCTCTCCCTTAGAGATGGGGTGAGAAGTTCGGCCCTCCAGGAGGGGCTCAGAGTGGAGCAGCTGCTGCTCCACATCGAAAGGAGCCAGCTGAGGTGGTTCGGGCATTTGACAAGGATGCCCCCTGGGCGCCTCCTGGGTGAGGTGGAGAGACACGCTGGAGAGATTATATCTCTCGGCTGGCCTGGGAACGCCTTGGTGTTCCCCCGGATAAGCTGGAGGAGGTGGCTGGGGAGAGGGAGGTCTGGGCCTCTTTGCTTAGGCTGCTGCCCCCGCGACCCGGCCTCGGATAAAGCGGATGAAGATGGATGTGAAAAGACCAGGAAAACCGAGTTAACGATAAAAACGATAAAAACGCTAAAAACGCTAACAAAATAACGCTGAAAACTGATAAAAACCCTGAAAACCATACATTTCACACCTGAGCCTCAACTCTCGCGGCCCGGTACCAAACGACTCACGGACCGGCACCGGTCCGAGGCCCGGGGGTTGGGGACCGCTGGTTTATTGCACTTTTTTGCAATTTATGTAGTTACTATGGACTTAATGCTAAAATATTGGCTATAACAGTTGTATTGATGTATAGCAACTTGAAATGCTTCCAAAAACTGCTCCACAGCATATAAACATATGTCGTTCTTAGTTCTATGGCAGGTCTAAAGGGTTCATGATCCTCTAAACAGGGTTTGTCCTCTGTTGATGTTTGGGACATGAGGTGGAGCCACTTTTCATCTAATGAAAGGAAATCAGGACATTTGTTTTCTTTAGGTCAAAGTTGAGATCAAATGTACGTGTTCTCCCTGTCCTCCCTGTAAACCCTCTGTTACCCCTCTGTCCACTCTGTAAACCCACTGTTACCCCTCTGTCCACTCTGTAAACCCTCTGTTACCCCTCTGTTACCCCTCTGTCCACTCTGTAAACCCACTGTTACCCCTCTGTCCTCCCTGTAAACCCACTGTTACCCCTCTGTCCACTCTGTAAACCCACTGTTACCCCTCTGTCCTCCCTGTAAACCCACTGTTACCCCTCTGTCCACTCTGTAAACCCACTGTTACCCCTCTGTCCACTCTGTAAACCCACTGTTACCCCTCTGTCCTCCCTGTAAACCCACTGTTACCCCTCTGTCCACTCTGTAAACCCACTGTTACCCCTCTGTCCTCCCTGTAAACCCACTGTTACCCCTCTGTCCTCCCTGTAAACCCACTGTTACCCCTCTGTCCTCTCTGTAAACCCACTGTTACCCCTCTGTCCACTCTGTAAACCCACTGTTACCCCTCTGTCCACTCTGTAAAGCCACTGTAAACACTCAAGTGTGTTTAGAGAGCAGGAGGATTGCAGCAGATGGTAAATGGCTTGTATTTGTATAGCGCTTTATGTAGTCCCTAAGGACCTCAAAGCGCTTTACACTACATGCAGTCATTCACACACATTCACACACTGGTGATGGCAGCTACATCGTAGCCACAGCCACCCTGGGGCGCACTGACAGAGGCGAGGCTGCCGGACACTGGCGCCACCGGGCCCTCTGACCACCACCAGTAGGCAACGGGTGAGGTGTCTTGCTCAAAGACACAACAAACCGTCAACCTTCCGATTACAGGACGAACTGAACTCTTGAGCAACGATTGCCCAGATGACACTAATTCTGTGTTTAAACTAACAGCTGTGCTTGTCACTGCTGACTGGTGAAATGCATTGTGGGAAACGATGCTGATAAAGCAGTGAGACCTCTTCTGTCTTCTGTTTCAGGGACAACTCGAGCTTCAGGAACACCAAGATCTCTGTCTGAGGTCACCGGGGTCAGCCCAATGGCCCTCTGACCAAACAGGAACTGCCGTGGTGTTACTCTGCTCTCTCATTGGCCAGAGGATGGCCACATGGACCAATAAACTGACTGAACTGGACTGACGGTGTTAGTTTGTATCTCTGAAGTTTGTGCTGGTGTAAATAAAACTGAGTCTTCTTTAAACTCTGAGTGTGACTCTTTAATCCCAGCTGGCACCTCCGGGTCCCAGAGCAGTATAAAGACCTGTCCCAGGATATTCCAGGATGGTAGCTGAGACTAATCTGGGTCTATTCCAGGCTGCAGTCCAGCAGGGAGCTGAGCAGATGGACTTGATCCAGGCCGGGATTAGCAGATCGGAGGTACCATCATCGGTACCTGATCCAGCTCACCTGTCTGATCGCATGATTCACCTCCCCTGCTGCTCCTTACACAGGAAGACGCCCTCTTACCACAGGCTGTGACACTACAGCGAGGTGCTGACATCATCAGCAGGAAGTGAAGACGTGACAACAACACAGGTGGATGCAAAGTTCCTCTCTCTCCACTGTAAGTGAATGTAGCTCGACCATGATTCTCTCTCTCCACTGTGAGTGGATGTAACTCGACCATGATTCTCTCTCTCTCCACTGTAAGTGGATGTAGCTCGACCATGATTCTCTCTCTCCACTGTGAGTGGATGTAACTCGACCATGATTCTCTCTCTCTCCACTGTAAGTGGATGTAGCTCGACCATTATTCTCTCTCTCCACTGTGAGTGGATGTAACTCGACCATGATTCTCTCTCTCTCCACTGTAAGTGGATGTAGCTCGACCATGATTCTCTCTCTCCACTGTGAGTGGATGTAGCTCGACCATGATTCTCTCTCTCTCCACTGTAAGTGAATGTAGCTCGACCATGATTCTCTCTCTCTCCACTGTAAGTGAATGTAGCTCGACCATGATTCTCTCTCTCCACTGTAAGTGAATGTAGCTCGACCATGATTCTCTCTCTCTCCACTGTAAGTGAATGTAGCTCGACCACGATTCTCTCTCTCTCCACTGTAAGTGGATGTAGCTCGACCATTATTCTCTCTCTCTCCACTGTAAGTGAATGTAGCTTGACCATGATTCTCTCTCCTCTCTCTCTCTCTCCACTGTAAGTGGATGTAGCTCGACCATGATTCTCTCTCTCTCCACTGTAAGTGGATGTAGATCGACCATGAATCTCTCTCTCTCTCTCTCTCTCTCCACTGTAAGTGGATGTAACTCGACCATGATTCTCTCTCTCTCTCTCCACTGTAAGTGAATGTAGCTCGACCATGATTCTCTCTCTCTCCACTGTAAGTGGATGTAGATCGACCATGAATCTCTCTCTCTCCACTGTAAGTGGATGTAGATCGACCATGAATCTCTCTCTCTCTCTCTCACTCCACTGTAAGTGGATGTAACTCGACCATGAGTCTCTCTCTCTCTCTCTCTCTCCACTGTAAGTGAATGTAGCTCGACCATGATTCTCTCTCCTCTCTCTCTCTCCACTGTAAGTGGATGTAGCTCGACCATGATTCTCTCTCTCTCCACTGTAAGTGGATGTAGCTCGACCATGATTCTCTCTCTCTCCACTGTAAGTGGATGTAGCTCGACCATGATTCTCTCTCCTCTCTCTCTCTCTCTCCACTGTAAGTGGATGTAGCTCGACCATTATTCTCTCTCTCTCCACTGTAAGTGGATGTAGATCGACCATGAATCTCTCTCTCTCTCTCTCACTCCACTGTAAGTGGATGTAACTCGACCATGAGTCTCTCTCTCTCTCTCTCTCTCCACTGTAAGTGAATGTAGCTCGACCATGATTCTCTCTCTCTCTCTCCACTGTAAGTGGATGTAGCTCGACCATTATTCTCTCTCGCTCCACTGTAAGTGGATGTAGCTCGACCATGATTCTCTCTCTCTCTCTCTCTCCACTGTAAGTGGATGTAGCTCGACCATGATTCTCTCTCTCTCCACTGTAAGTGGATGTAGCTCGACCATTATTCTCTCTCTCTCCACTGTAAGTGGATGTAGCTCGACCATGAATCTCTCTCTCTCTCTCTCTCTCTCCACTGTAAGTGGATGTAGCTCGACCATGATTCTCTCTCTCTCCACTGTAAGTGGATGTAGCTCGACCATGATTCTCTCTCTCTCCACTGTAAGTGGATGTAGCTCGACCATGATTCTCTCTCTCTCCACTGTAAGTGGATGTAGCTCGACCATGATTCTCTCTTTCTCCACTGTAAGTGGATGTAGCTCGACCATGATTCTCTCTCTCTCCACTGTAAGTGGATGTAGCTCGACCATGAATCTCTCTCTCTCTCTCTCTCTCTCTCCACTGTAAGTGAATGTAGCTTGACCATGATTCTCTCTCCTCTCTCTCTCTCTCCACTGTAAGTGAATGTAGCTTGACCATGATTCTCTCTCCTCTCTCTCTCTCTCCACTGTAAGTGAATGTAGCTTGACCATGATTCTCTCTCCTCTCTCTCTCTCTCCACTGTAAGTGAATGTAGCTTGACCATGATTCTCTCTCCTCTCTCTCTCTCTCCACTGTAAGTGGATGTAGATCGACCATGAATCTCTCTCTCTCTCTCTCTCTCTCTCTCTCTCTCTCTCTCTCCACTGTAAGTGGATGTAGCTCGACCATTATTCTCTCTCTCTCCACTGTAAGTGGATGTAACTCGACCATGATTCTCTCTCTCTCTCTCTCTCCACTGTAAGTGAATGTAGCTCGACCATGATTCTCTCTCTCTCCACTGTAAGTGGATGTAGCTCGACCATGATTCTCTCTCTCTCTCCACTGTAAGTGGATGTAGCTCGACCATGATTCTCTCTCTCTCCACTGTAAGTGGATGTAGCTCGACCATGATTCTCTCTCTCTCCACTGTAAGTGGATGTAGCTCGACCATGAATCTCTCTCTCTCTCCACTGTAAGTGGATGTAGATCGACCATGAATCTCTCTCTCTCTCTCTCTCTCTCTCTCTCTCTCCACTGTAAGTGGATGTAGCTCGACCATGATTCTCTCTCTCTCCACTGTAAGTGGATGTAGCTCGACCATGATTCTCTCTCTCTCCACTGTAAGTGGATGTAGCTCGACCATGAATCTCTCTCTCTCCACTGTAAGTGGATGTAGATCAACCATGAATATCTCTCTCTCTCTCTCTCTCTCTCTCTCTCTCCACTGTAAGTGGATGTAGCTCGACCATGATTCTCTCTCTCTCTCTCTCTCTCTCTCTCTCCACTGTAAGTGGATGTAGCTCGACCATGATTCTCTCTCTCTCCACTGTAAGTGGATGTAGATCGACCATGAATCTCTCTCTCTCTCTCTCTCTCTCTCTCTCTCTCCACTGTAAGTGAATGTAGCTCGACCATGATTCTCTCTCTCTCCACTGTAAGTGGATGTAGCTCGACCATGATTCTCTCTCTCTCCACTGTAAGTGGATGTAGATCGACCATGAATCTCTCTCTCTCTCTCTCTCTCTCTCCACTGTAAGTGGATGTAGCTCGACCATGATTCTCTCTCTCTCTCTCTCTCCACTGTAAGTGGATGTAGCTCGACCATGATTCTCTCCACTGTAAGTGGATGTAACTCGACGTTGACGCTCTCCCTTCCTGGTCTCTGGTCCTCCCTCGTTCACCCTGACATCATCTGCTTGGTTTGCTGGTTTCAGGACTTTCGGTGTAAAGTTTTCCTTTGGACAGATGAAGCTCTGAGACAAAGGTAAATAGATCATTGATCGCTCGATTGATTGTTCTGATATTTGAGCTTCTGATGCTCAGACAGTCTTAGACTCTGTGTGTGCAGACAGGTTGTGTTTTGTCCTCTCTGATTTCCGATCCGTTGGTGCTCTCTCCCTGTTAAAAAGGAGTTCTTCCTTCCCACCTTCGATTGCCCCTCTAATATTGTAGGCTCTTTGACTGCTGCTGTAAACCCGAGCTGTATACATAAAGTTAAATTTTACCTGAATATAGGAAGCACGGGACCTGAGTGATTTAAGTAAATCTGTTAATGAGCTTGATCTTCTTTAAAACCAGCCAATCAGAGAGCTGCAGATCAAGTCTTGACCTCTCAGGTGTGTGTGTGTTTCCATGGTTACCATGATTGGATTAAAGGTGTCAGCGGATGCCCTCTGTGGGTTCAACCTGAGCATGTGTGGTCATAGTTACATACTCTGCTCTATCTCTCCTGATGCCATGACTGAGGCAACACATTTGCACACACCATCATCGGTTATTGCACAACATGCATGTCTCTGGACAGCCTCTGGTGGCAGCCAGACAAACCAGTGAAAGCCTCCACCTGCTCTTCAGTTGCTGTACCTAAGGGTCCAAACTTTAGGATTTATGTTCTCTGAGGAGAACCAGTCACAAATGAGCTACAGCTAAGGGTCCTGTTTCAGAAAGCCGGTTCACTGAGGCTCAAGTCCTGAAGGGGGTCATGGTTCATAGTGGTCCTACACAAGCGGTCCTAGTCCCTTAGGAGGTTGAAGGTTTCCAGTGCCTGGTGGTTTGAGTGTTCAGCTTCAAGTCATCACAGTCTCTAATGTGGACTCAGACCTACCTTCAGATTAATTATCCCCAGAGGGAATCATCTCTGTGACATCACCTGGAGACTCATCACAAACCCCACAGAGTCACAGCTGCAGGAGGTCAGAGGAAATGTGGTCGTTTCAGAGGTTTTGACAGTCAGCTTTCAAACGCTGATACAAGCAAGCATCCTACGTGTGGTTAACTGCATCTCATTCATAGTTACTGTGGAGATGACACTTAAGTCATGTGATGTCAAACAGAAGGTCTTCTTCTGAGGGTTTATTGAAGTATTCTCACCTTAAAACAGAGCGTGGTCCTCTGTGAAGGGGCCAGCAGGTCCCTGTGACCTTATCACCTTGGAGCTTCTACATTGTCATTTTTTAACGAAGCACTACGTAGGCCTCTAAATTCTTAATCTGTTATTCACTTTAATACCTAACAGGAGCAGATGTTAAAGGGTAAGATGTTACATCATTCAGGTGGCAGGCTGGTCGTATAAACTTACAGATCATGTGATTCTGGCTACCCACAGTCCACAGTGACGCAGTGGTTAGCACTGTTGCCTCACAGCAAGTCCTGAGTTTGATTCCACTTTGAATTTGACTACATGTTCTTCTGCTGTCCATGTAACTGTGACATGTGACTGCATTGCGTCCAGAGGAAGCCAAACCCCGTAAAAGCATCAGTGTACATAAGCAATGCTGGTCTACAAAATCTATTTAAAACAATAGCTTGCTCTTCTGTTTTGACTGGTAAATGTGTGTAAATGTGTTTTCAGTGTTACAAACAAGTGATTCATACAGATTTCTGATGCTTGTCTCCTCTGAGTTGTATGTCCAGCATTATTAAGTCTTATTACAGACTGCCAGAGCCAGTCCAGTGTTCCACAACCAGTGGATTCAGCCTTCCTCCTGAATCCGAGGGTCGACTACAAATCTCTTTTCCAGAACACTGGCACACACTTTCCCAGGAAAGCTGTTGAGTGTGATCCCTCTGTAGTTGGAGCACACCCTCTAGACCCCCTGCTTAAACAGGGCAACCACCATCTGGTCTGCCAATGTAGAGGCAATGCAACACTGCAGAAACGTAACCTTCAGCACCTTCTCAGTCCCCCAGCAGGACAATAGAGTTCCTTATTGGAGAGTTACTGAGCGTTATTACCCCCACCCAGTGACTCTAAGAAGGCTGGATGGGGTGCTGGAGAACTCTGTAGGGTCATTTGGCTCATACACACAAACAAAAATTAGGACTCATTCCACGACCACAAGGCGCAGGGAACCACCGGGGGAAACTCCAACAGCAAAGGCAGCCAACCGTGGCGATACATGTAGTACCACTCTGTCCGTGCCCTCACATCGAGGGCAACTCCAGAGGGGAACAGAGTCCAGGTCATCTATAGGAAACTGGTTGAGAACCAGAGCTATGCACTGAGGTCATCACATCTTAACCTCATGCACCAGCTCAGGCGCCTTTCCCACCAGAAAGGCGACATTCCATGTGCCACAAGCCAGTTTTGGAAGCTGAAAATCGGAGCGCCAGTACATCAGACTGTCTGGGGTGGCTGTAGCTCAGGTGGTAGAGCGAAAGCTTGGTGGTTCGATCCCTGGCTTCCTCAGTCTGCAAGCCAAATATCCTTGGTCAAGATCCCAAATTGCTCTCCGATGCATCCATCGGAGTATGAATGTGTGTGAATGTTACTTAGAAAGCACTTGGAAAAATGTGCTTGTGCGAATGGGTGAATGTACAAGTTGTGTACAGCGCCTGAAGTGCTCAGAAAGAGTAGAGATGCGCTATATAAGAACCAATACATTCACCATTTACCATCTAAGCACCCAACCCTACAGCCCCTCGTGTGGGTGGTAAGCCCACAGTCTTAAGCCCTGTCTTTAAAATGAACTGACATTGCAGGTTAAGTAATTCATTACGTGGAGGTTTCAGGTTCCTTGTTAACAGACAGTAGTTTGACAAACCTGAATCAGTTTTTTTTGTTTCATCTTTGTTCAGACGAGTTTGTGTTCTTGTTGACTTTCTAAAAATCTGTCTGAATCTCTGGCAGGTTGTCAGGATGCAGCTTCGATGGTTGCTAGGGGCGTGTCTGTGGTTGCTATGCATTGAAGAGGTTCGGACAACAACCTTCAAGATCGCCTTGGTCGGTCCGTGGTCATGTGACCCGTTGTTTTCCCGGGCGATGCCGACAGCAGCGGTCACGCTGGCGTTGTCCAGGTTACGGACTGACACCAGTATGAGCAGAGGGTACTGGTATGATGTCAAAGTGCTGGACGAGGACTGCTCTGCCTCCAAAGGTCTGTTATCCAATCAGCCAATAGGACCTTAAAATAAAGTTCAGTAAAATATTTAGAAAGAGATTACCAGTTACAGTTATGGTTAGTTACACTAGAACAAAGTGCTACAGGGTTAACCAATCACACAATGATGAGTTAGCAGCCAATTATTAGACCCCCTGTTAAAAGGGTTTTTTTCTTTCCCACTGTTGCCAAAGTGCTTGCTCATAGGGGGTCATGTGATTGTTGGGTTGTTCTCTGTATCTGTTATTGTGCGATCTACTGTACAATATAAAGCGCCTTGAGGTGACTGTTGTTGTGATTTGGAGCTTTATAAATAAAATTGAATTGAATGAACAATCAGAACACATTTAATAAAACCTTTAATTTGAAAAGTCTGCTTGTTAGTCACATATTAGACCACCTCCAAAGGATCATTAGACATTTAATCAGTCTTATCAACACACGCTTATTTGAAGTGTGTTTATCAGCTTACAGACTGGAGTAAGTGAACAATTTTTTATTTTCCTTATTTTTATTTGTGTGATATTTATTTGACCTTTGACCTTTTTATTTTAGCTCTGACCAACTTTGGGGACTTTGAAGGTTATGGCTATGCCTACATTGGACCCTTTAATCCCGCCCTCTGTCACTCTGCCTCCCTAATGACTGAGCATTGGGAGGCTGGACTCGCCTCTCCCGGTTGTCTAGATGCTGACTGGCCAAACCTGCCGCCACTGACTCCTCCCACCAGAGTCCTGTTCACCGTGCTCAGATTTTTCGGCTGGGCGCATGTCAGCATCATCACAGGTGAGGGTTTGACATCACAGTCAGAGTGGTGGGGTGGTTCTCACCATAATCTCTTCATTCAAACTTGTGTTACTTTAATTTAGTCTGAGCCGGTTATTTGATCTGAGCTTCACCATTTTAGACTGTTACACTCATATATTAGGCCCCCTTTGTTTGATTTTGGTGGTTTGACTTTTACTGCCCATCGGACTATAACTGCAGTGGTTCATTGGGACATCACAGAAGTGGAGGTGTTTTCTGTGAGGGCTTTAACTTAACCATTGTTACTTATGAGCTTCTGAATGGAGATAGAAGTGAGAGCTAGACCCAGTTTAACAGTATTGACATGTTCACCAGGACTCTTTCACCAAGGAAACTTCTTGCTGACATGAAATCCTCTCTGCCAAAGTAAAGTACAGAGATAGACAGAGACAGCTGGAGGTTCAACAGATCCACTGACCTTCTGATCCTCCAAGTCTGATTTCACCATTCTGAAGGAAAAAGGAGACATGGACCGAGCCCTTCTCTTTATGGACCCATCCAGGAGGACCTCAATTGTCCTGGTTGTCTGATTCCAACTTATTAAGGACAGCTTCTTAAAAGCTCAGATGATCTCCACGATCTTTGGTTCTTCATCATTTCAAACCAACCATCAACTAAATGATCCACACGAAACCTTGATGTCAGGGGGCACTCATTCGATTAATGTCCAGACGGCTGTGATCATCTCGTCTTCTCTGTGAGAGTAAAAAACAGAGCAGTGTCAGGTCAAGTGGCTTTATTGTCATTGCAACCATGTGCAGTATGAAACGAGACAGTGTTCCTCACACTGTTCCTCTCACTGTTCCTCACAGCGTTCCTCACACTGTTCCTCACACTGTTTCTCTCACTGTTCCTCTCACTGTTCCTCTCACTGTTCCTCACACTGTTCCTCACACTGTTCCTCTCACTGTTCCTCACACTGTTCCTCTCACTGTTCCTCTCACTGTTCCTCACACTGTTCCTCACACTGTTTCTCTCACTGTTCCTCACACTGTTCCTCTCACTGTTCCTCACACTGTTCCTCACACTGTTTCTCTCACTGTTCCTCTCACTGTTCCTCACACTGTTCCTCTCACTGTTCCTCACACTGTTCCTCACACTGTTCCTCACACTGTTCCTCACACTGTTCCTCTCACTGTTCCTCACACTGTTCCTCACAGCGTTCCTCACAGCGTTCCTCACACTGTTCCTCACACTGTTCCTCTCACTGTTCCTCACAGCGTTCCTCACAGCGTTCCTCACACTGTTCCTCACACTGTTCCTCTCACTGTTCCTCACAGCGTTCCTCTCACTGTTCCTCACACTGTTCCTCACACTGTTCCTCACAGCGTTCCTCTCACTGTTCCTCACACTGTTCCTCACACTGTTCCTCTCACTGTTCCTCACACTGTTCCTCTCACTGTTCCTCTCACTGTTCCTCACACTGTTCCTCACAGCGTTCCTCACACTGTTCCTCACACTGTTCCTCTCACTGTTCCTCACACTGTTCCTCTCACTGTTCCTCACACTGTTCCTCTCACTGTTCCTCTCACTGTTCCTCACACTGTTCCTCACACTGTTCCTCACACTGTTTCTCTCACTGTTCCTCTCACTGTTCCTCACACTGTTCCTCACACTGTTTCTCTCACTGTTCCTCTCACTGTTCCTCTCACTGTTCCTCACACTGTTCCTCTCACTGTTCCTCTCACTGTTCCTCACACTGTTCCTCACAGCGTTCCTCACACTGTTCCTCACACTGTTCCTCACACTGTTTCTCTCACTGTTCCTCACACTGTTCCTCTCACTGTTCCTCACACTGTTCCTCACAGCGTTCCTCACACTGTTTCTCTCACTGTTCCTCTCACTGTTCCTCACACTGTTCCTCACACTGTTCCTCACACTGTTCCTCACAGCGTTCCTCACACTGTTTCTCTCACTGTTTCTCACTGTTCCTCACACTGTTCCTCACACTGTTCCTCACACTGTTCCTCACACTGTTCCTCACAGTGTTCCTCTCACTGTTCCTCACAGTGTTCCTCACACTGTTCCTCACACTGTTCCTCTCACTGTTCCTCACAGCGTTCCTCACACTGTTCCTCTCACTGTTCCTCAGACTGTACCTCACACTGTTCTTCTCACACTGTTCCTCTCACTGTTCCACACACTGTTCCTCACAGCGTTCCTCACACTGTTTCTCTCACTGTTCCTCACAGCGTTCCTCACACTGTTTCTCTCACTGTTCCTCACACTGTTCCTCTCACTGTTCCTCTCACTGTTCCACACACTGTTTCTCTCACTGTTCCTCACACTGTTCCTCACACTGTTCTTCTCACACTGTTCCTCTCACTGTTCCACACACTGTTCCTCTCACTGTTCCTCACACTGTTCCTCTCACTGTTCCTCTCACTGTTCCTCACACTGTTCCTCTCACACTGTTCCTCTCACTGTTCCTCACACTGTTCCTCACACTGTTCCTCACACTGTTCCTCTCACTGTTCCTCACACTGTTCCTCTCACACTGTTCCTCACACTGTTCCTCTCACTGTTCCTCACACTGTTCCTCTCACACTGTTCCTCACACTGTTCCTCTCACACTGTTCCTCTCACTGTTCCTCTCACTGTTCCTCACACTGTTCCTCACACTGTTCCTCACACTGTTCCTCTCACACTGTTCCTCACACTGTTCCTCTCACTGTTCCACACACTGTTCCTCTCACTGTTCCTCTCACTGTTCCTCAGACTGTTCCTCTCACTGTTCCTCTCACTGTTCCTCTCACTGTTCCTCACACTCTTCTTCTCACTGTTCCTCTCACTGTTCCTCACACTGTTCCTCTCACTGTTCTTCTCACACGGTTCCTCACACTGTTCTTCTCACACTGTTCCTCTCACTGTTCCTCTCACTGTTCCTCACACTGTTCCTCTCACTGTTCCTCTCACTGTTCCTCACACTGTTCCTCTCACTGTTCCTCACACTGTTCCTCTCACTGTTCTTCTCACTGCTCCTCACACTGTTCCTGACACTGTTCCTCACACTGTTCCTCACACTGTTCTTCTCACTGTTCCTCACACTGTTCCTCTCACTGTTCCTCACACTGTTCCTCACACTGTTCTTCTCACACTGTTCCTCTCAGTGTTCCTCTCACTGTTCCTCACACTGTTCTTCTCACACTGTTCCTCTCAGTGTTCCTCTCACTGTTCCTCACACTGTTCCTCTCACTGTTCCTCTCACTGTTCCTCACACTGTTCCTCTCACTGTTCCTCACACTGTTCCTCACACTGTTCTTCTCACACTGTTCCTCTCAGTGTTCCTCTCACTGTTCCTCACACTGTTCCTCTCACTGTTCCTCTCACTGTTCCTCTCACACTGTTCCTCTCACTGTTCCTCTCACTGTTCCTCACACTGTTCCTCACACTGTTCCTCTCACACTGTTCCTCTCACTGTTCCTCACATTGTTCCTCACACTGTTCCTCTCACACTGTTCCTCACACTGTTCCTCACACACTGTTCCTCACACTGTTCCTCTCACTGTTCCTCTCACTGTTCCTCTCACTGTTCCTCACACTGTTCTTCTCACACTGTTCCTCTCAGTGTTCCTCTCACTGTTCCTCACACTGTTCCTCTCACTGTTCCTCTCACTGTTCCTCACACTGTTCCTCTCACTGTTCCTCACACTGTTCTTCTCACACTGTTCCTCTCACTGTTCCTCACACTGTTCCTCTCACTGTTCCTCTCACTGTTCCTCACACTGTTCCTCTCACACTGTTCCTCTCACACTGTTCCTCTCACTGTTCCTCACACTGTTCCTCACACTGTTCCTCTCACTGTTCCTCACACTGTTCCTCTCACACTGTTCCTCACACTGTTCCTCACACTGTTCCTCTCACACTGTTCCTCACACTGTTCCTCTCACTGTTCCTTTTGTGAACCTGCACGAGGTCTGGCTGACAGCTTTTACCCAGCATTTGCGTAAACATATGCATCACCCCGGCAGTTTGTTTAAATTGTGATCATCTTTGTTGTCTTAATTGTTTATCAGTGTTTCCTTTCTCCATCTCTTCTCCTCTGTTGTGTAGCTGCCACCGACCTTTGGGAGAGCACCGGACAGGAAGTGGCCTCTGCGCTCCGGGCTATGGGTTTGCCGATTGGGCCGGTGGTTACCATGGAACCAGGCAGCAAAGGCGGGGCTCGGGAGGCGCTGAACGAAATCAGAGAAGCCGACAAGGTCAAAGGTCAGAGCTAAGAGGTGATCGTTAAGCTGCATCCCTGAACTGAACACATCAGATCAGAGAACTTTTTATTTCACCTTCAGTGGTCATCATGTGCATGAGCTCTGTCCTGATTGGTGGAGAGGATCAGAGGGAGGTACTGCTGGCCGCCCTGGAGATGGGGATGGTTTCCAATGGTTACGTGTTCATTCCCTACGACGCCCTGCTGTACGCGATGCCCTATCAGGTAACGACCAACAAGTTCTCAAGGAGGTTTTATTCCATTTTCTCCGATCCTCAAAAAGAAAACTGAGTCAAGCAAACTTTTCTTATTTACCACCCATACACCACCCCACTGTGTTTACATATTAACTGATGACATGTTTAACTAAAGGCTGAGTTCTGATTGGTTCCCTCCCTCTCTGTTTTATCCAATCAGCACACAGTCTTCAACCAGCTGACCAATAGCATGCAGCTACGTCACGCCTATAGTGCCGTCCTGACTGTTACCATGGCATCCGACCAGAGTTTCTATGAAGCTTTCCGCGAGGCTCAAATGAGCCGAGAGATTCACTCGGCTGTCTCCGCCACAGAGGTAAACAAACGAACAACAACATAAATAACGTGTAAACAATGTGTACGTCCCCAGTAAACGAGAGAATCTAATGTGACAAAGTGTTGTCCTGTGTCTGCAGGTGTCTCCTTTGTTTGGGACTATTTTCAACATGGTCTACTTCGTGGCAAAGGCAGTGGAAGAGCGCCGTCAGGCGGGGAGTGGACACTGGGTGACGGGCAATCAGCTCATGAAATCAGATGGAGGCTTTGATTTTCAGGGTTTCAATCAGGTCACACAGATTTCAGCACTCGCTAGCTGAGTAACTGATGGAGTTGCTGCTTTCAGTATCAAAGCTGAGATAAAAGACGTTCTCCTCGTTTCCTTCAACAAACTGCTCCAGATCAGATAGACTCGTGACACTCAGAGGGAGAGAGGCAAAAACTACAACAAGGCACACTTCACGGTTTTTAAAACTATGACCTAAAACTCAAGTTTTGTTTTGTGGCAGTGAAGAGTTACTCGTGACTGAACCTTCTAGTGTCAGATGACTCTGATCTGGGAACAGTTCGTTCTGATTAAGTTAGACAGACTAATTGAGTCTCTGTGTCCACAAACGCAAGAGTTTTAATAATTGTTTTTCATCACTTAATACAACATAATCACATCTATCCCGTCGTTAAGTGTTTGCATGAAGTTCTCTAAGGAGCTTGGAAAGATTTTCAGTGCACACTGAGAAGAATAGAAACCTCAACACTGAAGTTTACCGGAAACCGACACACATGGACCAGAACCTTTGACTCTGAAGTTCTCCAGAGGCAAAGAGGTAAAGAACTAATCATTTGACCCCGATGACCCAGGGTGAGAGCTAAAACCTGCAGGACCCCGGACCTCGAGGCCTGGAGTTTGAGAGGATCAATAATGGGTCAACAACCCTCTTAAGGGACACTCCCACAGACGCTTTTCTTTCCAAGCTCCTTAGACCATGATGACCTGGATGACTAAGAAACGTCACAGACATTTAGAATAAAGTTAATAAATTAATAATTTCTGAACCACAGAATTTGATTTGATCTTTTTTGTTTTGCATCATCATCATTTTCATCATGTCCTCACCTTAAACTCAATGGTACAATCAGCTCCTGTCTTCTTCCCTTTCAGGTGTTGTATGGAGGTACTGAGGGGCGTGGCCTGCAGGCCAGCTACGTAGTGTTGGACAGCGATGGCGACCGCCTCGTCCCAACACACTCACTCTCTCCGACGCACACCGACGGGACGACCGGAGGTCTGAGACCGCTGAGCCGTTCCTTTGTCTTCCCGGGAGGAAAACCCCCCTCAGCCAGCTTCTGTTGGTTTAATCCAGATGAGGCCTGCAGTGGAGGTGTGTTTACTGACCCACAGAGAGGGTGGGAGCTTTGTGCTTCAGTTCAAATGAGGTCTTAATTACACCTGTAGTTTCTGTATGTGTCGTGATTTAGTGTTCATGTTGACAAAAGGTTGCTGTCTGGCGTGGCTATAAATGTGGAAGTTAACCTCTCCACTCCCTGCAGGTATGGGCGCTGTAACTGTGCTCTTCCTCTTCCTGTTGTTCTGCACTCTGCTTGGAGGCCTTTTCTTTTGGAACAGGTTAACACACAGGCTTAATCTCACACACTCCTCTCTAACGTACCTGGTGCTTATTCTGCTTTCAGTCTGGTTCTCGGTCATCATGGTCATGGTAGTCTAAGAAGCTTGGAAAGAAAAGCGTCTCGACTTCTTTAAGTTTCGTGAAGACATTTCATAGGCAAAGCTTCTTGAGCTCTAACACCAAATGGTGGAATGACCGAGGCTTTAAGCCCTAGTGGGAGTTGTCCCTGGAGAGGGTCGTTGACCCATTATTCATCATGTGATCACATGAGCCGATGTATTAGTGATGTGTCAGTCGTGAACGAAACGGCTCTTAGAGCCGACTCTTTGAAGTGAACGACGCGAGCCGGCTCCTCATTGGGAGCCATGTTTTTTTTTCTTTCTCTCATCCTCTCTCTCGCACTTTTTCCCGCTTCACTCTGCACGCGAGCCTTGTGCTTTGCTGGGCAGAGGGGGGAGGGGCGGTAGTTACACTCAGTAGCAGTGTTGCCAACTCCTCAGTAAGGAAAATCGCTATTGGCTGTCCTAAAAGTCGCTATAAGTCGCTAAATGACATCATCGCCTAATTTGCATAATTGGTCATGCTAATCTAATTGTAACCTACGTTGTTGGAGAGAGAAATAACATCGTGGAAGAGACATAAAGTGAGTAAAATACGTCCTAAATGCATTTAGAATTTACTTTTGAACTACAAATTTAATTTATTTTAGCAGTTATTGTTTTTTTTAATGTCACAATTCCAACCCTGCTCCTTCACCCGGGCTTGGAGCGGCAAAAGTGACCCGAAATAGGCGCTCTGGTGGAGTTACTTTGTGTGTGTGTGTTTATAAGTAGTTTTAAACCTCGTGATTCACAAAACAACATAAGAGTAAAAGAAGAACTGACTGCGTTACAGTCAGTGCGGGAGCAGCGGCTTCGCTCGTGCGCGATTCATTTGCAGTTGTGACGCATAGGTGTGAACATCTTCTGCCCTGATAGCAGCTGGGGGAGGACTATCCTCCGCCCGTGAGCGCTTTGGAACGGGTGAGGGCCCCACAGCAGCCCCGCTGCTTGTTGAGAGTTGGCAACACTGCTCAGTAGCACAGGAACAGAGCGGGAGGGAGAGAGAGAGCCAGGGACAACAACGTCACATCAGAAAGGTATAGTAATCATCCACAACTATTTTCAGTTGCAGATGATAAAGGATTCAGAAAGTTTACTCATGCGGGCCCATATGACAGAGAATGTGCATCTTCTTTTTGTTTTCATATTATAAGTTATATTTAATTGTGTTGTGGTTTGAAGTGTTTAATGTTGTTTCGCTTTTAAAAGGGAAAAGCTGAAAATTTAAATAGTTAAAAGTTGAAATGTAAATAGTTGATTTTTGTATTATATGATTTATTTATTACATTTTATGTGGAGTGAATAAATAAAAGTATATTTACGGTGGCCCCTACAGACAAAACACGTACAAAACACAACAGAAGTGCTCCAGGATGCTAGGGGGCAGTGTTGAGCTTTTGTTACCTCGTGGCTACACAAGCCAGCAAGTACCAACGACCGGATCTGGTGTGTGGTAGTAACAGGTAAATGAACATTTGTTTAAATTATTTGAATATATATGAGTGCCTGTGTATAAATACACAAACAATACACACATGGTTTCAATTGTGTAATTTAAGTGATCTAGTAGCTCTGCTTTGAAGTTCAGTTCATGCTAGAAATGTGTTTTGGAGTTTGTACGTGTTTTGTCTCTAGGGACCACCGCATATATTTATATATAAACATATATAAATAAAACCACATTTTTTTTACATTAGTAATTTCTTTTGTGCATAATTTTATATTATTGTTAATAATAAATTAATTAAAGCAACAAAACAACCTGAAGAGCCGGTTCAGAGCCAAAAGAGCCGGCTCTCTAAAAAGAGCCGGAAATCCCATCATTACGAGGTATGAGACAGAGTCAGGGTCATTTTTAGCAGACGTAGCCAACCTTTACATGGAGGAAGTAGAAAGTATGACTCTTGGCAGCACCTCGCCACTGGTGCAGACACGTGTATGCCACCTAACAGTTTGCTGTTTCTGGACTGTGCCGTGCACATTGAGGAGAATCGAAATCTCAACATTAAAGTTGACTGTAATAGAGAGAAGATGGATGATTTGAAAGAGGAGTGAAAGAAGCCATCTATGTCCACTGTGAATGACCATCTTTGAACAGAGGGTGGGGCTTATCACACCAACTGCCATCTGTAATCCAGTCTCTGATGCTTCCCAGGCGCCTTAAGGTCTCACAATGGGTTCACCCAAAACCTCTGCTTATAATGACTCACACCCACCTTGGCTCATGTAATGAGGCCATGATCAAGAGTGGGCCAGTGACCCTTTTAAGAGGCCACTCCCACTAGGGCTTGACTACCTGGGACTCTCCACTATATAGTCTTAGAGCTAAGGAAGGTTTCTCAGACAGAGCCTCTTTAAGAAACTTGAAGAAGTCCAGTAGTTTTTCTTTCCAAGCTTCTTGGATTTCTGCTGCTTAGTTAAAACAAACAAACACACAAACAAACAAAAAAGCCATAACCACCCTGAACTCACTGACGACATAGTTCTACCCCCCAGTCCAAGGACTTCCCTCCATACACAATCGACCATCACCACTGTGTAACACTTAATTTATGTGCAATGACCCACACTGTAAATATATAACACTACTTATGTTTTCATGATATGTGCATATTTTATATTGTTTGAATTGGGGCTGTTCATATGTATATAGTGCTGCAGAACTGTGCACCTTTCTTTTCTCACGTGTCTCTGGACAGGAGTACTAAGGGAGCAGTGACAGCAACCAAAATGATCCTTACTCTGGACGACATCGTCTTCATCGATACTCAAGTCAGCAGGAAGGTCAGAGAATGTTTACTGGTGGTAACTACTGTTCAATCTGGTACCATTGCTGGTACTGGTGCATCTGTAGTTCTGTAGAAAACTGGGAGCAGCGGGAGTACTAACAGCGAGGCATGTTTGACTAATGAGCTAATCGATGAGCTGATCAATGGGCTGATCAATAAGTTGATCAGTAGGGCTGGGCCATATTATACCGTTCACGGTAATACCGGTATAATGTTAGGCAACGATAGGAAAATGAAATATCGCGATAGAATATGAGTAAAACGCGCATGCGCAGTGCCTTTGTTTTCATACGCACATGGCCGATTGTTGAGTGAAACAGATGAACCAGAATTGGTTTGTAAAAATGGTGCAACTTCCGTGATGTGGAACTGGTTTGGTGTTTGTCCGTCAGATACACAACAAAGCACATTTTTTTGCAGAACATGCAAGCGGCCGTCGTTATTGTCGTATTTGTCGGACTAAGATGCTCTTAAATCTGGGAGTAATCTGGGTCCTAAACTCCGTATGCTTCAGGTCAAACAACACTGCAGCATCACTTAGAGTTAAAAACTGTCTAAATTCTTTCATCTTTAATAAAACGATCAGCATTGCTGCTTTACCAGGTGTAACTATAAAGTTTAACTTCCAGGCATCCATGAAAACAAAAGTTATTACATTTAACGGAGTTAGAAGTTAGCAGGAAGCTAGCGGAAGTTAGCTCGCTAGTTTCGCTAGTTACCTAAGCATGATATTGCATGTTCTGACGGAGAGATTTCTGAAAAAAATCAAAGGTACAGCTCTGCTATCACTTCCAACATAAATGAAGACAGGAAACTAAACAGCAGTGACGTTTGTAGGGTTACTGAAGTTGGGCTAGCTGGTATATAATGATGTGCTACGTGATCGCTAGCGACACAGCTATGTTAGCATAACATAAACAGTGAAGCTGGAGGACGAACGCTAACACTTTTCCACTTATAAAAGTTAACGTGAAGGTTCTTCATGGTTAGAGACAAATGCAATCGCATGGCAGGATACTGTAAACGGACCAAACTTCAGTCAGGAGAACAACTGAGATAATCCATCCACAATACGAGGTTAGTCATTAATATACTGCAACAACATGGGAATAGATCAGCTGCCAGAGAATTCAACATTAATGAATCAATGGTACAGAAGTGGAGGAAGCAAGAAGAATGAGTTTAATAAAGTTTGATTTATCTGACTGCTTTGTTTCGCTTAATGTGCCTTATAATCCCGTGCACCTTATGGTCCGAAAAATGCATACTGCACACTGCAGTTTAATGTTGCAAAGCACCTCTTTTTAACTTCAGTGGATATTATACATGGTTATGCTCAGGATATGTCAGCCCATTTCTACTGGAAATGCCTTTTGGTTAAACTTTCAGCAAGGAATTTGCATTTGCACTGTTACAGTTTTATAAAGCTTTAATGTACATAAAAACCAGCTTCTTGTTTAAGTGAAAATAAATGGAAGGTTGTCTTTTTGCGCTAGTAATGTTGTGGAGTTGTATTTTGTCTCGCATCAATTATATCGTCGGTTATATCGTTATCACAAATTTTCAAATATATATCGTGATAAATATTTTTGGCCATATCGCCCTGCTCTATTGATCAGTGAGCTGATCAGTGAGCTACCTTTGGTCAGATTGTTGTTGTTTCCATAGAAACTCAACGATGAGTCCATCATGAAGAGTCTTTTGGAAATGAAAACTCCATTGCGATCGCTCGCTCGAAGTTATATCCTCACAACACCGGAGAGCTCCAACATCGGGATACTGGAGGTATTACCTGCACCTGTGTGAGCCTACCTGTCCTGTCACATTCCCTGATTGGCTGTGCTGTTTTCAGGGTGACTGGGTTTGGCTGAAGAAGTTCAGTACTGGAAAAACACCAACAGAAGCCAATCAAACCACCCAGAATATGTTCAGCCAGGTATGATGAGCAGAAAATCTACAATAGAAAACAACAGACACAGATTCTATTTGTTTCTGTGTTTTCTGTTCTGTTGTATGGCGCTACCATCTGTACGTGAAACAGATTAACAGTATTGCAGTATTAAGAGTATTTTCTGCCTGGTGTTCAGTTGCGGGAGATGCGACACGAGAACCTAAACCTGTGCCTGGGTCTGTTTGTGGACTCGGGGATCTTCGCCCTGGTGGTGGAACACTGCCCCCGAGGAAGTCTGGCAGACCTGCTGGCTGACGGCAACGTGAGGCTGGACTGGATGTTTAAATCCTCACTGCTCATGGACCTCATCAAGGTACTGCCGAACCCCCTGTCCCTGGTGTTCACTTATATTTGCTGTGAATAGTGGTGGTCGGGGGATGAAACGAAAGAAGTGAGTTCATTAGATAATCACTGTTTGTACAATGCTGCTACTTATACAACAACTGGTGCTGTGAGCATTACTCACACTAGTACTCTCTTATTATTAATAGTGCCATGATAAAACACTGCTGTCCTAATGAAGGATCTATGAACTAGTCTGATAAAGCTCAGGTTTCACGACTCGACTTCTAAGTCAATTAATTATGCAGCTCTATTCGACTTTATCTATGATCTCTTTAAAGACTGTTTCATTTCTGATCAGACCGATCAGGTTACTGATATTTGTGTTTGTTTCAGGGCATGAAGTACCTTCATCTGCGAGGTTTGACTCATGGCCGTCTGAAGTCAACAAACTGTTTAGTTGATGGTCGCTTTGTTCTGAAAATAACAGATTATGGACTTCCTATGATCCTGACATCCCAGGGGATCAGCATTCCTGAGGATCCACACGGTAGAAACATGAGCATGTTCAGATGTTTGAAGTTTATCTCAGACGCTGTATCTCTGCTTACACGTGTGTTTATGTCAGAGGGCATATTAAGACTCTCCATCCTAACCCTAACATTAACCCTAATCATGAACAAAACACAAACCTGTTCCAATAAAAACTGCAGCTGTGTTTCTCTTCCCGTCTCTCAGACATGCTGTGGACAGCTCCGGAGCTTTTGAGGAATCCAGTCTCAGGAGGTTCGTTTGCTGGAGATGTCTTCAGCTTCTCCATCATCATACAGGAAGTGATCTCCCGCACACTGCCATATGCCATGATGGACATGCCGGCTCATGGTGAGGGAGGATGTCTGATCAGCTGTGTCTCTTATAAACCGCCTGTCTCTTACCACATGTCTGTCTCCCAGAGATCGTGGAGCGTCTGAAGCAGCCTCCTCCTCTCTGCAGGCCGATCGTTTCGGTCGATGAAGCTCCTACCGAGTGTCTCACGCTGATGAATGAATGTTGGAATGAAGACCCGAGTAAGAGGCCGAGCTTTGATGACATTTTCAAACAGGTGAGCCGAGTCTCACTGCTGCCACCTGCTGCCTTCTACAGGCTCGGGGTTATTTTCTGATTTCATCTCGACTCCTTCGACAATCTGTTTGCAGTTTCGAGATATCAGCAGAGGCAGGAGGGCCAACATCATCGACTCCATGCTGCGGATGTTGGAGCAGTACAGCTCAAACCTGGAGGATCTGATCCGAGAACGAACGGATGAATTGGAGATTGAGAGAACCAAGACAGATAAGCTGGTGGGGCAGCTCCTGCCAAAGTAAGACTAAAACAGTAAATTACTAGTAATAATTAGCAGTAATGTGAACTGGAGGTGGGGTCAGAGTCTCTGATGGGTGGGTGGATAAGAGTCCTTGAGAATAGAACTGTGTCGTTGGGCCTCGTTAATGAAGTTCGCTGCAGACAGGAATGAAGGGTCCTCATGATGCAGACTTTGGTCCTGATGGGACGCCGACTCCCGAGAGAGGAGTGGCCATGCTGGGAGGGTTTAGCCTGGCTCGGGGTTGTGGAGTTGCACAGGTGCTAATGAGAGGGCATGCTGCAGCCAATCACTCCTCAGGTTATGAATGATGAGCTGCATTGTGCATTTGGAGGAATGCCCCAACATGATCTTTGGTGAGTTTAACTTGTTGCTGTATCACAGGAAGTTCGTCCTCTGTTGTGCTCTTTTGATTTGAGCCTATTTAGCTCTCTGAGGACCTGTGAGATGATAGCTGCTGGCAGGCTGAAAGGTAGCCCTGTCATAATGGAATCAGACAGGATCATTGATATGGTTGGTGCCAAGGTTTTCAACTCCACTGGGGGCAGATTCTGACACCAGGTCACCAGATAGTGACTCTTTCAACTGTAGTTGGATTCATCCCCATTCAGCCAAAACATAGCAGGTTGAGCATGGTAATCAGGTTCCAGTCTCCTGGACTGTCAGCACTGGTTATCTTCCAGGCTGTTTCGCTGTCAGGCAGCAAGTCTATGATCCCCCTGCAAGAGGAGTACATTTAGGCAGGAGGATTTGTTCTTTAGCAGACCAGGATGATGATGGCGTTAAAAGTGGAGCTAAACTGGAATCCATTATTGGTTCCTGCGGAGTCCTGGGTTTGAAGGATGAACTGGAGAGCCATGTTAAACTTCTGGCCTCTAGTTTGGCTGTTTGCTGCATGGTTACACTAAGCAATGAAAACTTTGCGAGTTCCCATTTGTTCCAGGTCTGTGGCTCAAGCTCTGAAGAAAGGGAAGCCAGTGGAACCTGAACATTATTCGGACTGCACCCTTTACTTCAGCGACATTGTTGGATTTACAACTATTTCTGCTCTGAGCGAGCCCATCGAGGTACAAACTGTTTGAACTTGTTTTTGTGCATTTCATTTTTCAGTGTTTCACTAAACCCGTGTGTGTGTAGGTGGTCGACCTGCTGAATGACCTCTACACCATGTTTGATGCCATCATTGCTCTCCATGATGTGTACAAGGTAACACACTTCCATTTAAAACACGTGTCTGACCTAAACAGTAAAGATTTCTCTTAATTTCTGGATTATCTGAACAAAGACACATGAAATTTGGTTCTGGTTTTGTTATAGGTGGAAACTATTGGAGATGCCTACATGGTGGCTTCAGGTGTTCCCAACAGGAATGGGAATCGACACGCAGCTGAAGTGGCCAACATGTCTCTGGACATCCTGCACTCGATAGGAAACTTTAAGATCAAACACATGCCCGAGATTAAAGTCAAAATCCGCATCGGACTGCACTCAGGTACACCTGTCGACCGTTATCTGCTCATTCAGTACCAGGACGTCAGGAGAGGGTTCATTTATCAGTGTAACTACTATACTATCAACTTTCCTCATCTGAAGAATCCAGAGTATGTTCAATGTGTCTCAGGTGTAAGTCACTCTTACTGTGGACACGTGTGGATGAGATTAGTGAAGCTCGACGTCTGTGGGCAACTGCTGAAAGATTTAGAAATGTCAGGAGTAGTGAGTAGAAGTGTCTGTTGACAGAACTGTTTTGGGAGACCTCAGGGCTGGCTCAAGGTCCTGCCTCATCAGCAGCTGGTGCTCAGACCACAAGGATGGGAATGATATTTGAACCAGTCAGACTGGATTACAGTACCAGTTTTGGACAAAACAGTTTAATGGTTTTTCTTTTTAGGTTCTTGCTGAAGGCATCAACTAATAATGAACACATGTTGAATTATGTAGTAAATCAAAAAGTGTGAAATAACTCAAAACACGTTGTTTGTTTTATATTTTAGATTCTTCGTAATATCCAGACTTTGCTTTGATTACTGTGTAACCTGGACGTGTGTCCCTCTATCCTAATGAAGGGATCCACCCTACTGGCCCCAAGTGTAATATTTACAATGTTCGGGTCTCGGGCCTCCCAGTGAGAATCACCACAAGGCTACTCCGAGGCGCACTCACTGAGCCTCTAGGTTCTGAAAGGAGATTGGCAGCAGCAGACTAAATGGAAGCACATAAGGCCTCCAGCCCACACAACACTACTGATGGGAATTCTGAGTCTTTTTAGAGAACCGGCTCTTTCGGCTTGGCTCACTAAAAAGAGGAAAACCATGACTGACCTTCAGTTGTTAAAGTAATGATGGACTGTTGTTTCTCTTACTTTACTAATATGAATGGTAAAGGTTGTCAAATATGTCTGTCAGCTGTGTACCAACCTGATTTCTGCACAACACAACTGATGGTCCCAACCCCATTAAGAATGCAAGAACCATTCTTAATTAGGGGGCGACCGTGGTGCTGGGGGTTGGGATGTGCATCTGTAACCGGAAGGTTGCCAGTTCAATCCCCGGGCTCTCTGTCCTGGTTGTTGTGTGAGGGGCCGATGGCGCGATATGGCAGCCTCGCTGCTGTCAGTCTGTCCCAGGGCAGCTGTGGCTACACCTGTAGCTTCCTCCACCAGTGTGTGAATGTGAGATTGTAAAGCACTTTGGGTGCCTTGAAAAGCGCTATATAAATGCAATCCATTATTATTATTATTAGAACCAATGAACCCTGACAGGCTCACCTGTGAGGTGAAACCATTTCAGGTGACTACATCATGAAGCTCATGGAGCAGGATAAGGGTTTGCAGCGCTGTCAACAAAGCAAAGGGCAGCTACTTACAGGAATCTAAACTATAAAACATATTCAGTGTTGTTTTGCTGTACCCTCAATCATCCAGGTGAGTAAATCCAAAAGAGTTGATTCTGTTCATCTGAACGTTCTCAGTGAGAGAAACGTTTCATCATCATCAGGTGACTTCTTCAGTCTCAGCTGACTGCAGGTTTCCGACCTTATAAACATGCATTTGCATAATGACTGAAACCAGCCCACTGAAGGAACACTGGGCTGGGAGGTCAGTTCCTTCATCATTAATATTCACGTTGTCATGTGGGCTGCTCCTGCCGGGAGCAGTGGAGGAGCTGCTCCAACCGGAGATAGCAGATGAGGGGCGCAAGGGTCCACACCGACTGGAGAAAGAGGAGCTGCTCCAGGAAGGGCTGTTCCAGCCGGGAGTGGTGGAGGAGCCTCATAAGCCAGAGGTGGATGAGGGGCGAGAGGGGCTGTGCCTGCTGGAGGCAGAGGCGCCGCACGGGGAGCTGTGCCAGCCGGGTGGCTCCCCAGCCTCAGTCGGGCGATGGGGGTATTTGGCGGGGCGTGGCCTGCGGTGCTGTGCAGGGAAGGTGGACACACCTGCACGGCATCGGCAATCTTGCCCCGCCAACTTAAAAATGGGACTGGTTCCTGACTGGGGTCTGTTGGTGATGTGCATTGAGGAATAAACATATACAGAACACAACTGGGTCATGGCCCATTGTTCATTCATGCTGGTTTCAGTTACTGTGCAGATGTACTGTTTATAAGGTTGGAGAAAGCTGAGACTGAAGAAGTGACAAAGCATTTCTCCCACTGAAAACTACATCCTGCATCCAGCTGAACATAATCAACTTTCCCGGCATATTTAAAGTTGTTAATCAATTTTTTCTTTGCTACATAATTCCATATGTCGTGCTTCATATATATGAGGTCTTGAGTTTGTATCAAAAGTAGTAAAAATAAAGAAAAACCACTAAATGAGAAGGCGTGTCCAAACCTTTGACTGGTAGTGTATTTGTGTTCCCAGCTAGTTTGAATGTAACCCTACATCTCTGATTAAAGTATGGTAATAATGGTTCCTGAGGTTGTCAGTGGTGTTAGTGCCAGGTAAAGGTCTGGCCCTTCCTGTCTTCAGGTCCCGTGGTAGCAGGTGTGGTTGGACTCAAGATGCCCAGGTACTGTCTCTTTGGAGACACGGTGACCACGGCCTCACTCATGGAGTCCTCTGGGCTACGTAAGTAAAATCTTTGATCAATGGTTGGATCACTGAGAGACCACCCTGAAGTCTCTCCTGTCTGTATTTAAATTATGTCAGAATCACTAGCTTCCTCCTGAGTTGCGGTGTGACGATGTGTTTGTGGTCTGCAGCTTACAGGATCCACATCAGTCTGAGTACGGTCAAAGTCCTGACCAGTCTGAAAGTGGGATACCACATAGACACCCGGAAGGCACAGGTATGCCAATCTAAACAGACCTGAAGCAAATCCAAATATAATTGCATGACGCAGTAGCTGTGGATGCTGTTAGAAAACACGCAAAATGGTGATAAAGGCAGCACGCTGGCTCGGGTATTAGCACTGTTGCTTCACATAAAGAAGGTCTTGAGTTCGATCCCACCCCCTGCCAGGGCCTTTCTGTGTACTGGGTACTGTGGCTTCCCACAGTCCAAAGACATGCAATTAGTGAGGTTATGTTAATTGGAGAATCTAAACTGGTCATAGGTGTGACCACGAAGCTTAGCCTTGAATCAGGCTGGCGACCTGTCCGGGGTGTACCCTGCCCCACCCCTGCGACCCTGATGAGGATGAAAGAGAATGGATGGTTTACAAAACCTTATCTCAGAGGTCAGGTTATTACCCTCAGGTTTACTGTAGTCCAGTCTGACAGGTTCAGAGTCTGGTCCAGATCCCACCCTGTCCACAGTTAGTCAGCCTGATGCCAGTCCGTGGTGGGACTCGTTGATGTTTGGATGCTTGTGTTGCAGGTTAAGGGCACAGAGGACACGTACTGGCTGATGGGTCGAGAAGATTTTAATAAACCTCTTCCTGTTCCTCCAGACCTCGCCGGAGGGTAAGAACACACAGCGGTCATTATCGATTACCAATAAAGTAATCCTTAAACTGAAACTCGCTCTCCACCTGTCTCTCTGTCAGGGCCAGCAACCATGGAATCAGCCTGGATGAGATTCCAGTCGACAGACGACAAAAGTTTCTGGACCGACAGAACAAGATGAAGAAGTGACAACACACACACAGTGTCATCAGCTGATGAGACCCTCTCAAAGACATCTGAACCCTGGAGATCTTCAGCCTCCCGAAGGCTGTAAAGTCTGAGTGCACAAACCAATCATCATCATGGGCGCTAATTTCTACTTCCTGATTTAACTGGAAGTCCTCTTTGATTGGTCACTGACATCGCTTCTGTCTGACTAGTGGAATTTGTCCCTCACACTGTCTGATGTTTTACAGTTGTATAGAAACTGACTGTTACCATGGTGACTGTGATGTGTTAGTGACCTTGAAATAGAATCAGGGTTGTTCATGTCCAATGAATGCTGGGTAAATGACTGTTAAAGAGTGGATGCGTGACAGATGTTGTGTTGATCAATAATCGGTTCTGCGCACTGACGCTGGCTGCATGCTGTCGCTGTTCCTGATGCTTCTTTAAAATGTAAATGTTCCATTAAACTCTGAGGTAGACTCAGTGCTTAAATATGGATTTTCCTGGATGCTCCTGAAGGCACCGTCTTCCTCAATAAGTCAATCAAACGTGCAGTTCAGGTCTATTTTCTTCACTACCAGCTGAGTTTCACATAATAATCTGTAAAGATAACACACAAACACCCATTGTTGTGTAAGTAATAATACTTTTTTAAAAACAAATGAAAAAAATCCTAAAAAGAGTGAAAAAACAAACAAAAGTGGAAACAATTTAGTTCAACTATTGTCTGAATTAGACAGAGGGCGGCTGCTGAGATGCTGTCTGCTGACAGGTGAGGGCTGAAACGAGCCACTGACTCCTTTTAAACCTCCCTCTCAGTCTCAGTTTATTCCCTTTCCAATTTTCATTCGTCTCATGTTTTGTGCATTTTGAATTAATTTCCTTGTGCTTCCTCTTCTTAAATCCTATTTTTAAGCTTTTCACCTTCTAAATTCAAAAATGGATATTCTCTGGATTATTCCAGTTTTACGTTAATTTAATTAAAGTTGGTTTAAAAGTATTAAATTTTTTTGATATAACCCTTAACCCTCTCTTCTCCTCAGAGTGAATGCTAAACATAAGCAGCTGTACTCCAGTTAACCTGGGTTTCGATAATCGATTTTAGCTTGAATAAAGTGATATCGATTCATTAGATCCTGAATCAGTTTTTAAATATAAATGTATTTTGCCAGAAATGCCAGAATCTCAGGTTAAAGCTCACAAAACTAGATCCCAGATCTGAACGAATGAAATATTCTTATTAAATACTTAGTTAGATTGTTGATAGTTGATATTTAGTTGAATGTCCTGACAACAAAATCACACAAACATTTTCAATGGAAATCAAGCTTAGCAACCCATGGAGGTCTGGATTTGGAGTCACACTCAAAATGAAAGTGGAAAAACACAGGCCGATCCAACTTTGATGCAATGTTCTTAAAACAAGTCCAAATGAGGCTCAGCAGTGTGTGTGTGGCCTCCCTACAACACCTGGGCATGCTCCTGATGAGGTGGCAGATGTTCTCCTGAGGGATCTCCTCCCAGACCTGCACTAAAGCATCTGCCAACTCCTGGACAGTCTGTGGTGCAACACACCTAAATGATGTCCCAGATGTGCTCAACGAGTGGGCCAGTCCATATCATCAACACCTTCGTCTGGCAGGAACTGCTGACACGCTCCAGCCACATGAGGTCTAACATTAGCTGTGTCCCAAGTCAGGGGCCTCATTCTCCAGAGGCATTTGAAGGCCGATCACGTCACAGCCAGGCGATGAAGGCTGCTCCAAATGCGGCCTTCATTTCCCCTGATTCGAAGCATGGGTCAGGTGTGTACTTTGTGGCCCAGCCTATCCCAGAATTCATAGCGCTGCCTAGCCAGTTCAGTTTCTAACGATGGCAGCAGCTACAGAGACGGTAGAAATTGTTATTGTTAAGATATTAAAGTTAATGGAAGTTTCATTTTAAATATTAAGGTGATTTATTTTACATTCATTAAAGTTACGTGACTGTAACTGCACAGTGCCGCTGGTTTTAACACAAGGGTTGGCTTTAATATTACTCTTATTATTCTTTCTGGGTCACAAAATAAATGTTTAAAATATTTTCAGGTGAGAATGTAGCCGTGTAAACTTCAAATATCTGCTCGGTTTATCAAGACACAGCATATTTGCAAAAGTGCTCCGACGTTTTCTGAGACGTCTGTTACCCACCAGCTCGATAGCTAGCCGGGGGCAAGGCTCAGTAGAGCTGGCGAGAACAGCGAACTCCTTGTTCTTTAACCCCCCGCGGTCTTTGACTACTCAGGTTAAACGTAGTACATAAGTCACTTAGATAACTTAAACATGTTATTGTTTGGCTTTTTTCAGTGTTTTATTTGTTCCTGAGTAAATCGGTTTGTTATAGTAACTTATAGTTTTCACACAGCTGAATAAACGTCAAACAGACAGCTGATTATCAGAAGTGTGAGATGCTTGAGAATCTACGCCTGTGTCCTGTTATATTTTAGATAGCAAGGAGCAGACGGCGAGTTTATTAAACTCCAGCGAGACAACGAACACCTTTTCACCAGTGTTAAAACGTCAGCCACTGTGGGCTGCAGGTGCAGCAATAGTATGCAGTTCTTACTCTGTTACGTGTGAGGCAGAGTGATGTTTTTGGTCTTGTGGTCCTAATTTAGTACAGTTTGCTGTGGATGCTGTTCAGGGACTAACATGAGTGGGATGTTCTCTTATATTCTGTCTGTTAGGGCAATTCTTATGAAGATGGGCCTGGTGGGAAAAATCACCCCTTTGCAGGCCAACAAAACAAAACAAAGTATGTACAGTAGTGTTAAAATATGTATTGTTAACTCTAGTCTTTTGAACTTATTCGTGTAAACCTGTACTGTTGCTGTTTTTGTCCATTGCCACTTGTGATTTCCTCTGCTGTTAGGATTGCAAGTATCCAGGGTCAGGCGAGGGAGTGAGTGGGAAGCCCACGGCTGCTAAATGGTGCTGGTCTGTATTATGGATGAGGTGTTGGGACAGAGCCTTCTACCAGGGCTCCAGTCCTAATTGTCTCCATCCAGGAGGACACTCCAGGCCCAGTTCAGCAGTGGGCCAGCTGGAGCCAAGAGTGGACAAAAGAAAGACAGGAAGGATGAATTCTTGGACTTAATAAGAGAGGGCATGAGACTGCAAATGGAAACGGAGGAAAGAAGAGCCGGAGAATGGACAGGCTTCTTCACAGTCATGTCTCCCGGGGCCAGCTGGCTGATCCTTTGCCACTTTGCTGTGTCAGTGTGTGTCAGAGCTGCTGCTTGCAATAAACTGAAAGTGTTTGAGGAACAAAGAGAAACAAAGAAGCTGATGATCCAGCAAAGACACTCTGAGCAAAGTGACTGAATTAAGCAGATTTTATTGAGGATTGACAAAAAAGTGCATCGAGCAGGAGACGATTCATGTGGACGACCCGAACATAGAGAATCTGAACAGATCAAGTCCAACATGAAAGGATCCAAATGTTTCCGCTCGGCCTGAGCCATCACAAATATCCAGCATGAACACATGAAGAATCAATCGAGGCATCGATCAGCTGGAAGAAGATCAGATTTCAGGACTGGGCTCAGAAACACTGAAGAGTCAAAGTTGGATTATTTCCACACTGTGTCTGAGTTCAGTGTCTCCAACATCCTCTGCACTCACTGAAAGACAACAACATGTTGGACTGTCTCTGGATCGTGTCAGTGACACGTTACTGTCCCACAACCAGTTTACTGAGTCAGCATGAGAGGAGCAGCAGGATAAAGCTCACACTGACAACAGTAGAACAACGTGACAGAAACACATGTATTTGTGGAGATAGTGACGTCAGAGGAGCTGTTCTCACACACTGTTGTACTGATCATTAAACAGCAGGGGGCGCCCTCACTGCATTTACAGCACAGCTGGCAGCTCTGCTCTGCATAATAACTGACTGTGGAGTTTATGTAGTAATATTTGTCATGTGCATAAGTACAAATATCTGTGTGAAATACATGTATATTAATAATAAGTATTTTTTAACACGAGAATTGATATTTTTAACTGGATAAAATATGAAAGCATACATGATGTTCCCGTCTTAGAAGGAGGCCCTCATGTCCACATCAACAATCAGCATCTGTGTACATCTGAACATGTAGCAGCATCAGTACCATCTGCCTGATGCTTCTTTACATGTTTCACGTATGCCAGAGGAAGAGTCTCCCAATGTTGGTGATGGTGTTCGTTTAAGCTTGCACTGCTTCTTTGGTTCCTCCATCCTCTCTCCTCATCTCCTCCAGTTTCTGGACCTTCTCCGTGTCTCCTTCCTCCTTCATCTTCTCAATCAGGAAGTCCAAGTGCACAACAGTGGATGCTGAATCAGCTTTCAGAGCGATTTCCTCCAGTCTGACAGCATGCTGGTAGGAGTCACTTAGCCACTTTTCCTTTTCTGCTGTCAGCACTTTCATTTCCTTTTCAAGATTTTCCAAAAGACTCAATATTTTCTCAATTTCCATTTTATTTCTGTGATTCGTCTGCTTCAGAGCTTCTCGGATCTGTCTGATTTCTGTCTGTTTCAGTTCAGCCAGCTCGATTCTGTCTTCCAGGTTTTGGATGCAGGCTTTCAGTCTTATTCGTTCATTTAACACTTCGGCTGTTTTCATCAGTTTCTGAGGATTAGATTTTCCCAACAAGTTTGTCAAATGATCCATGTTTGTCTGTGTAAGTTCCCATGAATTTCTAAAAATTGTGTTTTCCTCCATTCGCTCTTCAAGCTGGCAGTTATTAAACAGGAAGTGAACAGGCTGACTGTCCTCATTTTTGGCACATTTAATGTTTGCAGCTTCAAGAGCTTGAAGAGGGTTTTTAGGCCTGCTTCCATCTGAGTGTGTGATCAGAGCTATGATGTTTTTCTCCACATCTTTTCCAAACAGAGACATCACTGAATCAAAGACGTACCTCAATGGCTCACTCAGTCGATTCACACTCGCCTTCATCACCAGACCCACTGCATGAACTTCATGGACCCCATCCTCTGATTGAAACAGGTCCAATAATCTGTGACTGATGGTGTCATCATGTTCGATCCCTCTGGTGTCTCCATATCCAGGAGTGTTGATGATGGTCAGAGAGTAGGGCAGAGTTACATCTTCAAAACCAAAGATCTCGTACACGATCACATCTGATGTCTGACTTCTTCTCTCCTCCTCTGAGATCATAAACCAGACTCCATCCTCCCACTTCACTCCCATGGTGTAGTTGAGCAGAGCGTTGATCAGAGTAGATTTTCCTGCTCCTGTTTCTCCCACCAGTAAGATGGTTCTGTTTGGCTTGTTTGGACGTTTTTCTCCAACAGTCATTCTTGTCAGAGTTCCAGTCTTCTGTTTCTTTGCTCTCAGCTGGTAGACAGCAGGAGGTCCTGACCTGATGAGAAAACTGTCTGAGACGATGTCTTCATGTGGTGATGAGATCAAACTGATCCTGCACAGAAAAGCATAGAAAGTCTTCAGCAAACATGTAAACATTATGAACAGGTTCCTGTTTAACACTGAAACCTGAGCTGATCCTTTTCTGCTCAGGGTCAAAGGTCACATAAAATTAAACCTTTTTGTTTTTTCTTTTTTCCAATTAGATTCTTATTTTTGTCTGTCTGCTCTCCCAAAGCATTAGTGGTCACTCTGATTCTTTTTATTAGACTTTTATTTTCCCTCAACCTTTGATTGGATTGGCATGACATCATCTGGGTGAGCCATAGCTGCTGCTACCCTTCTCCCTCCAGTCCGTCACCTGCTGTGTCACCTATTGTGTCAGTGTCCGTCTCTCAACCCTTATATAGTCCCTGCGATGATGGGTTGGATGATAGGCACAGCTCTGTTTCCGGTGCACGTCTGGCTGACTTGGATGTCTATTTAGCACATCTGTCTGATCCTGCCAAATCTGATGTCCGAGAGCTCATTAACAATTACCCAACTCTTTTTGGTGATATCCCCACTCAAACGCATGTGCTAAGTCATGATATTGACGTGGGTGATCACAAGCCAATAAAGCAACATGCCTACAGAGTAAATCCCACTAAGCATGCCATAATGCAGCAAGAAGTCCAGTATCAGCTTGACCATGGTTTTGCCCTTCCCAGTAATAGTTCTTGGAGCTCACCATCATTGCTCGTTCCAAAACCCGATCAAACCTCCCGTTTCTGTAACGATTACCGAAAGGTAAACGCTGCTACAAAACCAGACTCTTTTCCACTCCCACGCATGAATGACCTGGTCGATCGTGTGGGCTCTGCAAACTTTGTGACCAAACTCAACCTCCTAAAAGGATACTGGCAAGTCCCATTAACCAAACGCGCATCAGAAATCAGTGCCTTTGTTACACCCAACCACTTTTTGCAATACACCGTCATGCCGTTCGGGTTAAGAAATGCTCCCGCCACATTCCAATGACTGATGAACACTGTGTTACCTGGAGTCATAAACTGTGAAGTGTATCTGGATGATATAGTGGCCTATTCATCCACCTGGACTGAACACCTCAAAACTCTCAGTGAAATATTTGACCGTTTGCGTGATGCCTCTCTGACACTGAACTTGGCTAAGTGTGAGTTTGGAAAGGCTGTTGTAACCGACCTAGGGAAACAAGTAGGACAGGGTCAAGTCCTCCCTGTTGCTGTGAAAGTGCAGGCCATATTAAACTTCCCAGCTCCGCAGACGCTTCGGGAGCTGCGGCGTTTTCTAGGCATGGCAAGTTATTATCGTGGGTTCTGCAAAAACTTCTCCGAGGTAGTAGCCACACTAACCAGTCTTGCCAGTCCAAAATCACCATTTGTGTGGTCAGAGACATGTCAGTTTGCTTTCGAAGCTGCCAAAGCTCTCCTTTGCAGTGCTCCTGTGTTGGCCGCCCCTGATTTCGCACGTCCGCTCAAGCTTGAGGTGGACGCCAGTGCTTTGGGGGCTGGTGCAGGAGGATGGAAATGGCATTGACATTCCAGTCTGTTTCTTTTCCAAAAAATTCCTAAAACACCAATTGCATTAAAGCACGATTGAAAAGGAAGCCTTAGCCTTATTGCTAGCCTTGCAGCACTTTGAAGTGTACCTTGGGTCCAGTCCTGTTCCAACTGTCGGGTTCTCTGACCACAACCCTCTCCAGTTCCTAACTCGGATGCAGAACAGCAACCAGCGCCTTATGCGCTGGTCCCTACTCCTCCAGGACTTCAACATTGAAATCCAGTACAAAAAGGGCTCAGAGAACATCATGGCTGATGCCCTCTCTAGGTCTTGAATCAAACATTTCATTTGGGGTTAGATGTTTGATTTTTGGGTGGGGGGGAAGTGTTATGATCTAATGTTTTCAGTGTTTGCTTTATGTGTGAGTCCTCCCATCAGAGGATGGCTGTGGGTCTTTTCCCTTTTCTCTCTTAGGAGGTGGACACCTGGGCGTGCCTGCTGAGTAGCTGGGTGGAGTCTTTTCCTGTCCTGGGATTGGATATTGGTTGATCACCTCCAATACTTAACTACCGGATGACAGCCACCTGGCCCCCTCTCTCCTAACCTCCACCATCCAACAACGAACCTGTGTTTCTGATTCGTTGCTGTGTAGAGTGTCTTTGCCAAACTGATCTGCAGGTATAACCTCGTGTGTGTGTGTGTGGCATTAGTACCTCAATTTTGTAAATAGCTGTAAATAGTTCTGTCAAGTAGCAATCGTGTATTTTGTTCACCTTGTATATATCCTTCACTGCAGCAGCCTAGTAGGCGTGAGAAGCCATTTTTGTTGATTAAGTTTTCTCCTGTTTTTCATGTAAAAAGTTAGGTAAGAGAATTGTCTTTTGTTTGGTTTTCATTTGTGTAGGAAAGCGTAGGGACCATTAGGGAGTTTTGTTTGTTATTTTTGGCACTGCTCACTGCTGAAGCAAATAAATGGCTGCTTAGCACTTTAAAAGATACGACTGTTTGTGTTCTTGCTTTGGTGGAGCGGGAGTGGGGCCAATTTCTTGTTGCGTTCAATACACGCCTAGACAAAGAACGTAACAATACAGTTTTAATTTCATTTTTATTGTCAGTATTAGAATATTGGGATGATTTAAAAATTTGATGTTAAAGTTAGAAAAAAGTGACACTTCATATCTATACTTATTTATTTTGTTTTTATTTATTTATATTTTACATTTGTTTTATTTTTATAGTTGGACTCTATATAAAATGATTTTAAATTTCTTTTCATTAACTAAAATAGTTAACAATAACCTCCAGCTGTAACCCTCTGTCTGTAGTGAAGGGGCTGGCCTCAGACTCAGCACTGCTCAGTCTGAGGCCATGATTTCCAGCTGGAAATGGTTGAAGTGCCCATCACAGTTTGGGGATGAGATGCTGGACTAAATAACTTTGCAGTTATTTATGTGTAAGAAATGTTTGGAATCATGTATGACTTTCGTTCCACTTCTCACGTGTGCACCACTTTGTGTTGGTCTCTCACGTGGAATTCCAATAAAATTGATTCATGTTTGTGGCTGTAATGTGACCAAATGTGGGAAAGTTCAAGGGGGCCGAATACTTTTGCAAGCCACTGTATAGCTCGTCAACCAATCAGGCCATTGATCAATGGCCTTTGATCAGTGGTCATGAGAAATGCATATTAATGATCATAAGCTGACCTCCCAGCCCATTGTTCCTTCAGTGGGCTGGTTTCAGTCATTATGCAAATGTACTGTTTATAAGATTGAAGCCTGCAGTCAGCTGAGACTGAAGAAACCTGGATGAATGAAGAAACGTTTCTCCCACTGAAAACACTACGTCCAGATGAACAGAATCAAACTTTGGGTAATAAATCCATGTTTGAATATCACTTGAATGTGGAGAAAAACATTGTAGCTCTCATCACACACTCAGATGTAAGAAACCCTAAATATGCTCTTCAAGCTCTTGAAGATTCAAAAATTAAATGTGTCAAAAATGAGAAGAATCAGTCTGTTCACTTCCTGTTCAATAACTGCCAGCTTGAAGACGAGAAAGAAAAATACCTGAAACTAAATTTTGGAAGCTCAGAGAGTTCACAGCCTTCCTGAAGGAAACTACACCTCTAAAGCCAGAGGCAGCATTTAAAGTGTTAAAGGAAAGAATCAGACTGACAGCCTGCATCCAAAACCTGCAAGAAAGGATCAAATTCACTGAAGTGAAACAGAGAGAGATGAAACAGAGTCAGGAAGCTCTGGAGAAACATGACAACATGAAGAATGAAGAGGTCACTCCATTTGTTGCTGAAGCTTTTAAACATAAAGAACCTATCAGAGATGCCTGGGCCGGGTTTGAAAGCAGCTGTCAGCTGTACAGTCTGTGAGGAGAACTGTCACTATCCTGGATGCACGGTGCCCTTAAATCACTGTGAGGTCTTTAGAGATGGTCTCTGCACGTCATGCACCAACAAGTGTCCTGCATCAGTGCATGTGAAAGGAAAGAGGAGATATGTGACCAGGATAAGGAGCGGTCAGGAGAACGAACCACCAACAAAAGAGAAGGATGTTCATTTACTTGGAAAGGAAATGAAACTGCTGACAGCAGAGAAGTCCCAGTTTCTGGATGAGTCCTACCAGCATGTAGTCAGACTGGAGCAGATCGCTCTGAAAGCTGATTCAGCATCCACTACTGTCCACTTGGACTTCCTGATTGGGAAGATGGAGGAGAAAGGAGACACAGAGAAGGTCCAGAAACTGGAGGAGATGAGATGGAGAGAGGATGGAGGAATCAGAGCACCTCTGAGGTATGTCAAACTGACACTCACAGAACAGTGACTGTAAGAGAGAGAGGTTCAAAGGATTGCAGAAGTTCACCCTTGGAAATTTCAGCAGCAGCACCAAGGGCAAACTGTCCTTGTTGCACTTGGATTTGACTCTATTCCTCCTCCTCACCATGATGATTATCATCATTATTATCATCATCATCGTAATTGATGTGTTGGATTATAATTCTGAGAAGTATTTGGACGTCCAAAAGTATCCTCGGGCAAGATGCTGAACCCCAGGTTGCTCTCCGATGTTACAATCAGAGTGAGCACTTAGGTAGCAAAAACAACAAAGTGCTTGTATAAATGGGTGAAAGAGGAAAGTTGTATAAAGCAGCCTAAGCAGAGAAGCCCAGACCTCCCTCTCCCCAGCCACCTCCTCTAGCTTATCAGGGGGAATACCAAGGCGTTCCCAGGCCAGCCGAGAGATATAATCTCTCCAGCGTGTCCTGGGTCTGCCCCGGGGCCTCCTCCCGGTGGGACATGCCCCGAACACCTCACCCAGGAGGCGCCCAGGGGGCATCCTTGTCAGATGCCTGAAACACCTCAACTGGCTCCTTTCAATGTGGAGGAGCAGCGGCTCGACTCTGAGCCCCTCCCGGATGGCTGAACTTCTCACCCTATCTCTAAGGGAGAGGCCAGCCACCCTTCGGAGGAAGCTCATTTCCGCCGCTTGTATCCTTGATCTCGTTCTTTCAGTCACTACCCACAGCTCGTGACCATAGGTGAGGGTAGGGACTTAGATCGAACAGTAAATTGAGAGCTTCGCTTTTACGCTCAGCTCTTCACCACGACGGACCGAAAGCCCTCTGCCACTTGGCTGCACCTAGAAATCCACCTAGACTAAACTATTCTTGATTTTTACTGAACAAACAAAAGTTCATGTACAAAAAGGGGTGTCGAGTTGGAGACACTGACTGATTTTGATTGAGTGACCTCACCGTGTTTCAAGGAGAACCCATATCTGGACCAAGCCATGAAAACATTCAGATCATACCTTTGTTCTTTCCCATCTCTGAAGTTTATATCATAGAGCGTGCTGACTTCTTCTCTGACTGCTGTCTCCAGCTCGGCCAGGGTCTCCTGAATCATAAACTGGTCACTGGTTACAGTCACAGCAGACCAGTCCTGCAGCTGGGGCTTATTGTAGGTAAGAGAGAGGACGTTCTCCAGGAAGCTGAAGGGGTCTCTGATGAGCGAAGCTTCATGAAACTGCAGCTTCTTCTTCTTCATGTGTGTAATCTCTGCCTGCAGCTCATCAATAAAGCTTTCTGCCTCTGTCTCATTTATTTCCTGCTTCGTCTCGATCGCCTCAGACAGTCTGGTGAACTCTGTCTTTATGTGCTGCACCAAAGCGGTCATCACCTTCCTGCTGTACGATAACGCCTCCTCAGCTTTACTTCTGCTGGTCTTCACTGACTGTTGAAGCTCCTGGATTTTCTGCTCACGCTCCTGGATCATCTGATCCATGCTGTTATTTTCTAATCTCAGCTGGGATTTCCTCATTTCAGCCTCGTCCTCCAGACTCACTGTTTCATGTGTTTTATGGTCACTGCATTTACAGGACTGACACAGAAACCTTTGATCCAGTCTGCAGATCAGCTCCAAAGGCTCACCGTGATCCCGACATATTCTGCTCTCCAGGTCCTGAACTGGATCGATCAGCTTGTGCTTCTTCAAAGCTGAAATCCTCTGATGAGGCTCCAGATGTGTTTGACAGTAGGACAGTAAACACATTAAACAGGACTTCTGGGCGCTGACCTTGGACCCTGCACACATGCTGCAGAGCACGTCTTCATGTCCTGCTCGTTCAGCTGAACTCAACAACATTTCTTGAAGAGATTTTTTAACCTTTTCTGCCATTTCATCAATGACAGGGTTAACCCGAAGCAACGGCCTGGTGTAAAACGTCTCTTTGCACAGTGGACATTGGAGTACAGACAGGGTGCTCCAGTACTCTGTGATACAGTTCATACAGAAGTTGTGTCCACAGGGAATCGACACAGGTTTAGTGAACACACTCAGACAGACGGGACAAAGAAGACTGTCCTCAGACACCAGAGCCGACGCCGCAGCCATGACTGCAACATACAAGCAGAGCTAATATTAGCACAGTGTAAAGTCAATGTAATCCTCATTTATCATTATCAGAGTTCAATATACAAAAAAGCAACAGTGATACTGAAAAAATGCGACTGTACCTTCTGTATGAAGACTTCACCAAGCCTGAGCGGTCAGAAACAGGCTCTTCTTCTTTTTAGTTTCTACTGACACACTGACCACATCGTCTCCAAGCACTTCCTTGTTTGAGTAGAACGAATGAACTCTTTAGAAAACAGACCATGAAGCCCTCACAGGTTAAACAGGTTCACTGGGAAGCTGATCGGCATGACAACTACAGCTTGAATATTCATGAACATTTAAGAACAAATGCTTAACACGAGCTTGTCTCACATGCTGAAGAGGAAAGTAGAAACTGAAAGCCACAAAATGAAACTACACTGGCAACTCCTGCGTTAGCCTTTAGAGCTGTGTCTGCATTAATTAGTCACATGAAAAATAATTAAGAGAAAAATTAAGACATCAGACTGATGGAAAATCTGAGCAAATAAAAGCATCTGCATCAGAAATCAGAGTCATGGTGATATTCTAACATGAATCCACACCGTCCAGGGGCTGTCAGTGAAAATGAACGTCCCTCAGAGTGAAGGACAGTGTCCAAGAAATAAAAACCTTGTTTGCTCTTTAGGACAAAAATGCAGACTGAAACGTTCCTAAAGAAGTCTGATGAATAACTGGAGCAAACTGGAGTCCAAATTTGTTTGTCTTAGAAAAGTTCCAGTATATTTGAGTTGAACCTGTCCGAGAGTGTCACATGCAGAGTCCTGACAGAGAAGCAGGGTGTGATGATTTGGGACTGCAGGAGTCTGGGAGATGGAACCATGCATTCCTGCAGAGAACCCAAAAACGTGACAGGATGAATCTCAGCCTGCAGAGGACTAAGGCTAACTAGACTCTAAATGAGGAAACACTGTAACTGTTCAGTTTATATGACATGTGATTAAGAAGCCCCTTTTGAACGTGGTCGGGTTGCTGAACTGTCAGCGATGGCTGACAGGAGACTTTACTGAACGCAGTGATCACAGGACAAAACAACTTAAAGCTTTTACACAGATCACATCTGACACAAAGTGAGCTGCTACACAAACATACTAGGTTGGCTACAGGGACAGTTTCTCCTGCAGGCTGGACTCATGTGGACCACACATACCTGGACTTTGGTTCTGTGTGTCTGTAACGTTTGTAAAGACTAATGATGGAGCTGAACTGATAGAAACAGAAAGCCCTGCATCAGTGCGTCTGTGTAAATGCCATTCTCTATATGAGGCTATGAATGAAAATGAAATGGATTCAAGTATAGTGATACATTACACAGAACACTGACATACTGTCACTGACTGCAGGGCCCTAATGCACAGGTTTATTTCCAACGGTAAGGACAACAAGTGCAGATATCCAAACAGCATATGTCATTATAAACAAGCTTCAGCACACTACAGGGACAACATCTTCACACTCAGGTGTTTTCAGTCCCACTGCAACACTGCAGCCATGCAGTCTACCTGTAGAAACATAGCAGAGAGAATGGTCACAAGTCAGGACTGCAACATTTCATTATTCTACCATCCACTGTAAGTGCTGTTATTATTGCCATTTAAGTGGTAGAGCTTAGTAACCACACAAAGTGGCAGAGCACATATATTACCGCGCATAACAGCTGCCAACACTCTGCTGACTCGGTGACTTCAGAGTTTCAAACCTCCTTTGGCATCAACAGATCACCAGAAACATGCCAGCAGGAGCTTCATGGTTCCCATGGATGAGCAGGTCCTGCACTGATCGCTGGCCCAGCACGCTCGTCTACTCAGCCTGAAAGGTTCCAGAGCAGATTGCCACGTCAGCAACAACACCAGATATGATCATCAAGAAGCTTTACTGATGCAATGCTGACTAAACATGAAAAAGCACAAACAAAGCGACTACAGTGAAGTCAGTGAACACAAGTATAGTGTAATATCTATACTGTCCACTTAACCAAGAGGCAGACTCAGGATTTCCACCTTAAAGCCCAGGCCTGCACTTTGAACTGCTGGCACACTGAGTCCCACAAACTGAAGTTCATTACTGGTTTCTATGCAGCCACACACAGGTAGATCCCAGAGCCGTTTCATAAAAGCCTTTTAAAAGTCTGTATATGAGCTGACAGAGAGCCGGCGTATGCACTCAGACTGCACAGCTGGTTCATAACACTGTCGGGTAAAGCACACGCTGAACATCACAGTGATAAGTGAACGTTATCCCAGTGCGTCTGTGTGTTTGTGGGTGTGCTGAGCACCAGCTTACAGCCATCTTCAGGCCTGGTGGGTGTGTCACACCTGCCAAGGAGATTCACTTCCACCTGGAGCTGATCAGCCTTGTCGGGGAGCTACTTAACGGTGTGGCTGAGCGCTCCTCGACGCTGGACCGTTCCCATCAGTTTCTCAGCATCTGTTTGAAGTTGGAGGTGCTCACGGCTGCCTTCGTGTGTTTCCAAGGCGGATTTGCAGAAACGAGGTTGTACACAGGGAACAGAGACACGGAGCACGGGCGCGAGGACATGAAACGGGAGATGGGAGCGCGCAGGGATTTATTGTTTACCTTTTATTTTACTTTACTGTAAATAAAGACACCTTTTCATCGTAACGGTCCTGCATTGTGGGTCCTGCTTCCCCACATCCCCAGACTGTGACAGTTTGGGATTATTGTCCTACTGAAAAACAAAGCCAGACTCTTTCCAGCCTGAGCATGGCTTTAAGCAGCACTTATGAGTGAAGCTGGAGAGCTGGTGACACAGTGTGAGTCCCTCTGAGGCAGCGTTTCAGTGTCACCTTCTCTGTTCAAACGTGCAGTGAAATCACAGCCTGAATGGCTGCGTGTAAAAACAAAGAGCTGCCCTCTGCTTCTTCCTCAGCTACAAACACAGAGACAGGAAACGTCCCTCTGCTGAGCTCCTGCTGATCAAACTCCACATGTGTGAGAGTTTTCCAGCATTTCCATCAGCATCACAACTTTACACCATAAAACGCAACAGCAGCTTGTTTGTTGCTCTGAAAATGAAAGCTGTGAATGTGAGCCCACATCCACCCTGAGCCTCCACGTTCTCATTTCTGTTAGCTGCCTCAGAACTGGAGCCACTCTGACTCAACGTGTCCTCAGCCACAAACACCAATCCTGTGGTGTTTCATGCCTACTGCAGCTCTCACCCTTCACATGAAGACTTTGGAGATAAAGGGGACGTTCCACTGGAGACTATTATCCTGTTATTGGACAAATGCAAACATGCATGCAAACTGCACAGAGACCAGGTGGTGGATCCAGACTCAGACCTTCTAGCTGTCAACAACTGCAACACTGTGCTGCCCTGTTAACCAGGTCCTGTGGACAAATACCATGAAGTGTATTTGTTAAAAGATGGATGTGGTCGAAAAATGGAAGCCAATGTGGAAGTGCCTTTAACCTGCAATCTTTCTACCGGCCAGCAGGGGGCAGCTCTGAGAGCTGCAATGAGCCTTTCCCGATGAGTCTCACAAAGTCGTACAGCCTCGTCTTACTTTGCTCCTCAGTCACTGAATAACACAGCTCACACAAACACTTCTGTAACTGCTCCTCAGAAACCTTTGTTGTTTCCATGTTATGTTTGATTTCGGGTTCACTTTGGATTCCTTTGTTTTTAAAAACACCACAGTCTGTCTGAGTGTCAGTGCTGACCACGTCAGCCTGGGGTCACTTATGAAGGCAGTGTTGACTTGACTCACATCTTCTCTGTTACAGGAATTATCAGCTGCTCTTTCACTCGTTGCGGTCTTTAAATGAGACTCCTGTCAAAGAGCAGCATAAACACAGGGATAAATCCTGAGCGTGTGATGAGCTGCTGTATGGACTGTACTCACAGTGAGGCTGGAGCCCTGTGAGGTCACTGTGAATGACCGCCCAGAATCCCAAAGCACTGGGATAATGGGCAAACACAGTGTGACAGTAGCAGCTAAGCTAGGTTAAATAAAAAGAGTCACATGTTGCTTAAATTAAAGCATCAGTTTTTTCTTCCTTCAGCAGCGATGTCCAACTCTTTCAATCTTGGCTCATGTCTCCATGGTTACCATTACAAAACTAACCCAACGGCCAATCAAAACTGATGACGACTGATGACATCATCTAGTCAGAATAAACAAAGCTCAGTCATCAGCATGTCTCTGCAGTGGTTCCAGTGTCTCCTGTGTGTCTTTGCTTCATGCTTCAGTTCTTCACATTCAGTCAGTTCAAAGTGGTGCAAACGGCAGTAGAGACATGAGAGATGTTGTTGGCAAGAGAAAATCTCCTTCACATCCCAACACGTCCCAAGTGTAACCGAGGCCTGCCGATCCACAAAGACAGCAAACCAAGGTCAGAGCTTACGTCCACCTACCAGCCAGCTTCAGCCTTACTGGGACGAGGCAGACCAGTCGATATTAGCGTTCCCCAGTGTGCATGCATCACATTTACAAAGGCCAATAAATGAAGATTTAAAGTAAAGTGGAGACAGCAGAAAGTCTCAACCATCACATGGGTTTGACACCATGTTTATTCACCAGTGGGCACTTTGCAACTTCCTGTTATCAGCAAGTGTTTGTCACGAAGCCAACGACTCGTGCAGAAATCCACGATTTGTTGGGACGATCAAACAAGTATCAGCTGGGCTCCATCGATCTATCAAATCACTACAGTAACCTGTCAGTTATTTCTGACGGCAGCAGCAAAGCATGCCTGCATGTCTCGCTGCTGCACTGATTAATGGACAGCTCGCCGCTGCTGTCAGCAAGAATATACACAGAGCTCCATCGAGCTGTGGCTCGAGGCCGTCCCCACCACAGGAAGACTGTTTCCAATAAACTGGAGGCATTTAGGTGGAGCATCAGAATCCCGTCAAATGAAAGAGGTGGGACTTGTTCCCAGAGCTGGATGCTGTGTAACCTCCTCACAACACAAGCTGCACAGCAAAGGACACAAAAACCTCCTGTTGACTAAACTAAACCCTCCCAACAGCAAAGACAGCTGCTGTGCATGAACGTGTGCACATTGGTGAAAGCTGCTACAGCGCAGCACTGTCAGCACTGCAGGAAAGGTCCTCTCTATTTTCAACAGAACTGCACATCACAGGTAAAGTAATGTGTTCATGGAGACGCCATGTTGGATAGCTCATCTCCAGCCTGTCGAACCATTACTTGAAAACACGGAAAGCCAAATATTCCTGGACGTGTTGTTGGAACATGTTACAAGGTGCTGCAGCCGAGTAAATGCAACAAAGACATCTTCAACCTCGGACTGAGAGCAGAAATGTGACAGTTTCCAGAAACATCTTCAAACTGGCCTCACAAAGACACGAGTGCACACAGACTGGGATCATCTCCATGTTCGACTCCATGTTAAACCAGCTTCATTGATCCAGACACCACAGCGGCCGTCACGTCCTCCCTGGTCCCACAGGCTGCACACAAGAGGCTCACCTCTGCTACCTGCTGCTCCACTCCCCTCAGGGTTTTGGCCACGCCTCCCATTGGTCAGCAGGTGAAGGTGAAGCCTGGGACATGGAAGCGTTTACAGCAGAGCTTCATGGGCCTGACAGCGTCCAACAGCAGACTGAGGAGAGAAAGGAGACAGAGTTCAAACATGCTAAAGTTTCTCAGCTCATCTAAACAGGTTCTTTTGTGTTAAACTCAAAATGAAAGGAGTGAGCACATGTTCTCCCTGAGGAAGAACTCAAAGCTGAGGAAGACGAGGATCTCCACCCACTCACAGCCCCTCTCCTGACCTCCTCCCAACAAACTGACCATTTGAACTGAACCTTTAACACTTGTTGTCAGTTCTTGTGTCAGTCAGCACATCTCAGCTGTTTTTCTATGCTTCTGAATGTCTCCCTGTGATTGGCCGTTCACAGAGACATGTCTGACTACATGAATCAGCTCTACGTGTACGTCTCAGGTCTTTGCTGGATTCGTCTTCCCCTTTCTTAAACTCATGCCTTTCCCGTACTGGTCTGTACAGCAGTGATGAGCACAGTGTGGAGCTTAAAGTGATCGTGGGCAGCTCGAGTGTTGTTATAGAGGGGTCAAACCTGTGGTTGCTTCATCAGTGTGGACATTTAAAGATGGATGCAGACTGCATGGAAGTATGATGTTTTACTGCTTTTCTAAACATCATATGAAGTAAAACATTTACACACACATGAAACATGAACACTGTGACATCAGCAGCTGCAGCAGTGCATGAATAAACAGACTGCACAACAACTCTCCTCATTCCCAGCTGTGCCTGCTCGAGCCAAATGTCCAGCTCCAAATTCTCCTGACCTCCTGTGGAGTTTGTGTGGATGACCTGGAGCAGGGTCCAGAGTCCAGGTGCAGGAGGCAGTGCTGGGTCAGCCACTGTGACAAAGGGCCCCTCCTCCACTGTGGGAGTCATCCAGGGGCTCCAGGACAGATCCACAGTGGGACCAGGGCTGATACTGTAGTCACAGCAGGGACCTGCAATCAGCTTATTTCAGGACACGTCACTGCAAACATCTGCTCACCTCCACAGCTGTGTGTTGGGTTGAAATACAACACATGCAAACACATGTATGACTGTGTGACACAGACTGTGCAACAGTAGCAGGTAGTGCACTACATTTCCCTGCAGGCTTTGCATGCACAGAGCAGCAGTGTGTGTGCTGCTGTCCTCAGTGTGTCTAACACCAGCATTTAAATAACTACTAACATTTCTTATCACTTAGAACCAAAGACAGAGCAAGTTCCATCCAACTCTTCCCCTTCCTGCTGTTCATGTAACAGGAGGTGAACACGCTGGGATTAAAGGTTCATCTCATCAGTAACAAAGCAAACATGCCTCTGATGTGAGTTTCTGCTGTTTCCACAGTTACAGCTGGTACCTCAGTGCAGCCCTCACTGCTACAATACAACACCATCACATAGACCAAGCCTATTCAAATGGCGGCCCGCGGGCCAAATGCGGCCCAGAAGCAACCCGCGAGTGGCCCTGCCTGTGGTCCTGGCAGAAACACAGAGAAAACGCAAAAAATTAGTTAATTTAAAAAAAATTAAAAATTCCTACAGCGTAGTGTAGACTGTGAATGCAACACTCCTAGTAGCCTAGCAATATTTAACCCACAATGCACCGTGATGTAAACATATTAAACAATCATCGTAATATATGATGCGACAACAGCATGTCTCTCTCACTCCAAAAGTGCAAAATTGACAATGAAAACTGTCGGTTTAACCCTGCCCGGACTGACAAATACTTGTTCATTTTACCGAGTTCAATAATCTTACAACCGGAGTTGTACTACCATGGTGAGGGTCCTGTACAGCCCAAGAGAGAGCTGCAGCTTCCCTTCGTGTTTGCTTCTGGGCGAAGAAGAAAAGGCCTTTCACAGATTCTGAAACAGCGAAATACTGCATGCTGGCCGTGGTGGATGCGGTGAAAAGTAAGTGTGACATCTGCTAAACGTACCCCTGTAGGACAGTTCAAATATTCGTAGAGTTGAAGTTCTGGCGTCAGACGAGTTTGAAATGCTGTTAGATGACCTGAAGAAAACTGATGTAATGTCTATAGCAGGAGATCACAGACAGAACTGATAATGACAGTTCTGTCATTATCAGAACTGATAATGACAGAACTGTCATTATCAGTTTTTTGGATTGGAAATTGCTCGGCTTGCTACCGTTAGAGGGACACACAGCTGGTGAAATGATGTTTGAGAAGATTTCAGCTCTTTTTGAGGAAAATGGTCTGGATATGAAGCGTGTCGGTATACTTGTGACCGATGGGGCTCCATCCATGGCAGGAAAAGTGAGTGGTCAGCGAAATATTTATTTTAATTTGAAAGGGAATTATCAAAATGTTTTTTTGTTAATATTATTGTTTCAAATGTGCAAAAAATAGTTTAGTTATAGCTCCCTTTTTTTTAAATGGACCTCTTGGTGTGCATTTGTGAGAGGTCACCAGATTTACAGGGGAATAGGAATAAAAAAATTACTTGTTTTTCAATACAGTTGTGTGGGTTTGAAATTGATCATGATCTGCTGCTTACTGGCTTCAAAAAATATATCTGGCCCAGATAAATTCCTCGGTTTGAAAATCTGGCCCAACTAACTTCGTAGTTGAATAGCCATGACATAGAGTCTCCACTGTGACAGCAGCAAAGACTGTTTGAGGCTAACTGACCGTTACAGTCGGCTGTTACAAAGTAGCAAAGCTCATTCAGTTACTCTGAACGAATAAACAGTTTTTGTAATCATTGCAAAATTGGTTTTAAACTAAATGTAATGAAAAATAACCTGTTCCATTTAACTTCTAACACCATTAGACTGTTTTAGCCTGTTGGCTGACTAATATGAAAACAGATGAATGTATGAATGTTATGTTACAGTACCAACGATCTGCAGCAGCCTGTAAAACAGGGGGAGGAGTTACTGGAGGTGTCATCAGGTTGGGCTGAGACGTCTCAAACTTACAGTGCTGTGCTTCGTTATTGATCACAGGGCAGTCCAACCAAAAGGCTTCACATGGCTTTAATACTTTAAATTGTTTTCTATTCTCATCGTCATCACATTTAGTCTGCAAATTCACAATTTGTCTTAAATCCTAGTCTGACTTTCTGAGCCTCCACAGGTGAGTGGGAGTGTCCTGGGAGCTTCTGAATCACTGGAATCGATCCACATACACTGTGATCACAGCGTGTGGTCAGGTGGGGAAACTCTTATTACACTTAAACTCAGCTGCGTGGTTTAACGTTACAGCTCTCGTCATCTGTCTGACTGTATTCGCTCATCGATCCTCTGTAAACTCCAATGTTTACGCTTCTCTCAAAAACAAATGAATAAAATCTGACTGCAACACATTTACAGATGTACGAGAAATAAGACTGACATTAAACTCAAACAAGAGTCCTTCTGTTTCAGCATCAGCTGGATTCAACACTATTATAATGCATTCATCCATTCACTGTCACAGTTCCTGAAGTGCATCGTGTGCACAAAGCAGACAAAAGATCCTGCAGTGGTTTTAAGGCCAGCACAGGTCAGAGAGTGCAGACTGTTATTAGCATCGCAGCAGATTCAAACATTCGGGGCAGGGGTCACATAAAATAGTCAACGTTAGTGCATTCAAGCAGCTCTCCGACCCGCCGCAGAAGGACGAGCACTTCCAAATAGCCTCTCTATTAGAGGTGGGAATCACCATACATCCCACGATACGATATTATCACAATACTTAACGCACGATACGACATTATTGCAATTTTTAAAAATATTTTGCGATATTCAGATTCTGTCCATAAAGGTAAACTTTATCAATATTCATTTTCTCTAATATCAAAGTCTCGCACTCAGTCTTTCTCTCATTTCAGTTTTATTGTTGACAAACTGAACGGTTTGTATTACAGTCTAGTCCAACTTAACTGAAACCATCTGGTACAATTATAACTATTCTGAACTATGCAATATGAAAACTATGCAGCCCCTTCAGCAACTGAAGAATTTGAAAGTAAATTAAAACAAAATATAATTTTACATTAAATAAAAAAGTTTTAAACTTAATTAAAATAAAACATGTCTTAAATTAAAATAAGTAAACTGTCATGTTTATTGCTGCCAAAAAACAATTAAACACATTTGGACAGTGTCAGGATTCTTGCTCAGAAAAAGGATCAACATAAGATAAGATAAGATAACCTTTATTAGTCCCACACGTGGGAAATTAGTTTTGTCACAGCAGGAAGTGGACAGTGCAAAAGTTATGAGGCAAAAATTAGAATACAATAAGAATAAATACAGTACACAGCTGTACAGAATAGAATAAAATACTATATACAGTAGAATAAAATAAAATAAATATACAATAAGATAAAAATAGAATACAAATACAAATACTATATACAACTGAGTAAAAATACAACGATGACAGAAAGGATTATTGCACTTATTATTATTGCATATGTATGGATGTGTGTGCTTGATCAGTTAAAGTCTTTATTATGGAGTCTGACAGCAGTGGGGAGGAAAGACCTGCGAAATCTCTCCGTCCCACACCGTGGGTGCCGCAGTCTCCCACTGAAGGAGCTGCTCAGTGCTGTCACAGTCTGCTGCATGGGGTGGGAGATGTTGTCCAACAGGGATGACAGCTTAGCCGCCGTTCTCCTGTCACTCACCACCTCCACTGGGTCCAGAGGGCATCCTAGAACAGAGCTGGCCCTTCGGATCACCCTGTTCAGTCTCTTCCTGTCCCCAGCAGAGATGCTGCCGCCCCAGCAGACCACGCCATAAAAGATAGCAGAAGCCACCACAGAGTCATAGAAGGTCTTCAGGAGTGGGCCCTCCACCCCAAACGACCTGAGTCTCCGCAGCAGGTACAGCCTGCTCTGCCCTTTCCTGTAGAGGGCGTCTGAGTTATGAGTCCAGTCCAGTCTGTTGTTCAGATGAACACCAAGGTACCTGTAGCTGTCCACAGCCTCAATGTCCATACCTTGGATGTTCAGTGGTTGCAGTGGAGAATGCTTGTGCCTGCGGAAGTCTACCACCAGTTCCTTGGTTTTACTGGCGTTGATCTGGAGGTAGTTCAGCTGGCACCAGTCCACAAAGTCTTGGGTCAGACCTCTGTACTCCTTGTCGTCCCCATCAGTGATGAGGCCGACTATTGCAGAGTCATCAGAGAACTTCTGCAGGAAGCACTGGGTGGAATTGTGGGAGAAGTCTGCAGTGTAGATGGTGAAGAGGAACGGAGCCAGAACCGTTCCCTGTGGGGCCCCCGTACTGCAGACGACCCTGTCCGACACACAGCCCTGAGTCCTCAACACAACACAGGAGGTTTTCCAGAGCTGTGGGACTCTTCCCAACCTCAGGCTCAGGTTGAAGATGTGCTCCATCACCCCACACAGTTGGTCCGCGCAGGACCTGACGACCCTCGAGCTGATGCCATCTGGGCCCGCTGCCTTCTTGCCATTAATCCTCCTCAGTTCCCTCCTAACCTGGGTGGTTGAGAGAGACAGGCTGGAGCCTTGTGTTGAGTGTGTATTGGATGCTGTTGTTGGGGGTGGGGGGGAGTGAGCAGGGTGAATAGAGGAGGTGTGAAGTGTCTGAGGTGGAGCAGCAGCAGTGGGGGTGGGTGAGTCTGCAGCCGATGTTGCAGACTGCCTCATGGCTGAGTCAAATCTGTTGAAGAAATGATTCAGTTCATTTGCCCACCTCACATCCCTCCCAGGCAGAGAGTTCTGCTGTTTGTGGCCCGAGATGGTGCTGAGGCCTCTCCAGACTTCACCAACGTTGTTTTGCTGAAGCTGGTTCTCCATCTTCTGCCTGTAGCTCTCCTTCCCTTTCCCATTCAACATGCTCTGAAGTCAGAGCACAAAAACCTTTTTGTAACAAAATATCGATTTCTGCTGTCCCTGTATCGATACATTATTAGCAAACAAAATATCACGATGCTACACAGTATCGATTTTTTCCCCCACCCCTACTCTCTATCCTATGGCTGGGATTTTACCACAGGTACACACAGCTGTGTTAACGGGTGCAGACGAACAATGCAACTGAACTTAATAACAAAGTTCAAATGACACAATTGTTCTTTTCTTAGTGCAACACAGAATGACTGATGTCTTATATTGTTAAGCCTGTACATACTTATAGTTATAGAATATTCACAACATACTTCATACCGTGTACATTATAACATACCATAATAGACCCATTTCTGTAATATACTCACATATCTATATTATTGCTAATATATATTGTAATATATCTATATCACTAAAGCACTTCTGGATGGATGCAAACTGCATTTCGTTGCCCTGTACCTGTGCATGTGCAATGACAATAAAGTTGAATTCTATTCTATTCTATTCTATTCTATTCTATATCAGGTTGGAAAATGTTGAATCAAAGGTTTAAATGACCTCCAGAAAAGTCAGACAGTGTTGAAAGTCCCTGAACACAGACCTGAGAGGGTGAAACAGGCAAGGAGAGCTACTGTCTGAGGTCAAAGGTCAGACTGTAAGAGAGTCGTCAGGTTCATATAGCTCCATAACCCAAAGCTGCCCCTCCTCACATGGAGACATGGTGATGTATCTTCATCATCCTCTGTATCCACTGACCCTCTGTGCACAGGTACAAACTTTCAGCCTCTCTGCTACACCTGAGCTCATGTTCTCATTTCTCATTGGTCCGTCCAAACATTAGAAATAACCAGTAAAAACAGTGTTCACTGTTTCTACTCCAACATGTCCTAAACTGGACCTCAGGTCCTGTCAGGCTAGTCCTTACAGCAGTGTGTGACCTTTAACCTTATTCATTCATCATAAATGTCTTTAATGACACCTTTAGTCCTCCACAGCCTCCACACTGAGTGCTGTTGCAGTTATTAAACCCTTCTTTAAGCCTTTTCTACACCATTAAATAAACCCACCATATTATACTGGTCTGTGACGTCACACAGCAGTGAACCCTGTAACCTCTGCATCGCTGACTAACAGGACCAGTTTACCGAGAGCGCCCTCTAGTGGCCAAACCTAGCTGTTACACTTGGCAGCGGTCGGCAGCTTTGTGCTCCGTGAAATAACAAAGTGACATTTCCACGACAAACTTTCACAGCAGCCTTGTTCCCTCATCGACCAGCTGCTAACGAAACGTTTGTGACTCACAGTTAAACTTCAACAGTCTTTTTACCTGTTTACTAACCAATCAGCTCCCTGCGCATTCAAACTCCCGCTGCTGCTGCTGCTGTGCGCTTTACGGCACCTGGTTTACGGCACTGTGTCGTTCTGTACCTTTCAAAGTAAAAGCATCAGGTCGGTCCAAGCTGCAGCAGAATAATAACCACTTATGAACCAATTTACCAAAAATGAATGATGTCATTTACAACACTGAGTTTGGACTTGAACGGTGTTTTCAGTGTTTTTGCCTGCAGTTGAAGAGTAACGCTGTCAATGATGGCAGAAAGGCACGAAAGCAGAGAGGAAACAAACTCAGCACAGACCAGGCTCAGGGAGGGGCGGGGCCATCTGCTGTGGACGAGAGACAGGTTAATAACAGATATGATTCAATGCAGAGAGGGTTTTTTTGTTTGTTTGTTTGTTTGTTTGTTTGTTTTTTTATGCAGGGAGGTCTAGTGAGTGAGAACGGTGACTGAAAAGGAAAAACTCAATGCATCATGGGAATCCCCCAGCAGCCTACAGCTATTACAGCACAGCTAAGGGAGGATGGAAGTCTATTCTTAAAGGTCGAGATAGTGTCTGTCTCCTGAAAACTGATGGTTTGTGTATATATTTATGCTTATATTCATATTCTCGTATTCCCCTTTATTTTATATCCTAACTCTGTGCTATGCTGTCTGTGTTCTGCTACGACAAACTGGATTTCATGGAGGATAAACATAAAGTTCTATCTCGCTATTAAAATCCCCCAAAATAAATGAAATGTGAATTTCAGGCAGACATGTTTTTAAAAGAGTCGCTTAAATGGAAAAATGTCAGCTGGTGGGAACGAGCCTCATTAAGACCTCCAGTGACTGTGTTGTTGTTGTGTTTTTAAATCCAGCCAATGGGAGCGTCTGTGGATATCAGCTGAGGCTGAACACAGGAACAGCATCACATGTAAATACACAAAACACTATCATTAAATAAGGATCAAATCGACATGCCAGAGGTCAAAGGTCAGTCAGAAGAGGTGTGGTTAAACACTGGCAGTGCAGCGATCAGCATATCCAGGAGCAGCAGGTCAGAGGGGGCGGGGCCATGCCAGGACTTATTTAAGTGAAGTTAAAAGTGGAGCGACGGCAGGAGTCACACAGCAGTAACCAGCTCTGTCTGCCAGGGTCAAAGGTCAAACAAGTCCTGCAGCTGACCCACACACAGACTTACACTGATCCACAGAGAGTGATGAATCCACAGACTCACTGCTTTAACATGAACATTAGAATATTGATTTTTCTATCTCGGCTGGAGGAAGCTGGGTTTCTGCACCATCCAATCAGAAACCAGCATCCACCCTGAGACCTGGGTCTGTGACAGGAAGTCCATAAACAGGCAGACCCTCAGCAGCAGGCTGACCTCTGACCTCTGAGACAGAGGGAGGAGTTTGTGTCAGCAGGGGACGCTGCAGCATCGCCTGAGAGCTTTAACAACAACACCAATAAACAGGAAGTGAAAGTCACACTTCTGTTGGTGTGTGTAGCAGACCTCCACCCTCTGCAGGAAGCTGAGATAAGAAGCAGCCAATCACAGAGCAGAGAGCTGTGACTTCCTGTTTTTGTACTGTGACAACAGCTCCTGGACAGAGAGCAGCTTTCTAAAGCAGAAAGAAACACTCGGTCCCTCCGTTGAGGGACGATGCTGTGAATGTCCAGGTGTCATGTGACCCACCTGATGTACAGAGTCAGGTGCTGCTGCATCCACACAGATCCATGTGAAACAGCTGGATCATGTTTGCTCTGCTGGAAACAGAAACACTGATTTAAATGAACCTGAAACGCTTCATGTATAAAGGCTCGTGCACCCACTGAGCTCTGCTCTCAGATCTGTGAGGCTTTAACAAACAACAGTTTAATCATGTGCAGCATCTTCTGTCAGTGTGGAAGGTCTCACACTTTCCTGAGTGTTGAACCCTGAACTACTGGCTGTCCATGTCAGCCTGGATATAAATACAGACCTGCCAGCTGTGATAGGCCCCTTGAACTTTCCCACATTTTGTCACATTACACAAACATGAATCAGTTTTATTGGACTTCCAGGTGAAAGACCAACACAAAGTGGTGCACACGTGAGAAGTGGAACAAAAATACATGACTCCAAACATGTTTTACAAATAAATAACTGCACAGTGGGGTGTGTGTAATTATTCAGGCCCAGAATGAGCAAAGATTTCAGTCTGTAGCTGTGCACAGCTGGTGGAGACAGACCCTGAAACACTGGCAGCTGGAGCTGCAGCTGAAGCTGCTTCTACAGTGTTGACTCAGGGCTGAATAATTTGCCTCTGATGGAGTTTCCAGTGGTGAACATCTGGCATCCTTGAACTGCTCGTCTCACAGGAGACTCAGCGAGGACGCCTCTGGTCTGCTCACTTTATCTCCACCGTCTCCACCCACATCACTGACAGCCCCACCCTGTCTCTATCTGTGACCGTTCACCCACTTTAACTAAGGTGGAGGTTTCATCAGCAGCTTCATGGTGGAGTCAAACTGTATTTGTCCGTTTACACAATAATGGTCCTCTAACTCTCACACACACACACACACACACACACACACACACACACACACACACGCACGCACGCACACACACACACACGCACGCACGCACGCACACACACACGCACACACACACACACGCACACACACACGCACGCACGCACACGCACGCACGCACGCACGCACGCACACACACACACACACAGCAGTCCTCCTATAACAAAGTCAAACTGTCAGTTAGCAGACGTGTGATCTCCACCCACGAGCTCAGAGACCTCAGAGTGTCTCCACCCATGAAGCTGATCTCTGCTCACAGATGTTTCACTCTGTGTAACGTCTTTAACAGCTTCCTCTTCCTCAGCCCTGCACTATTTTTATGCATCTGTACTCCTCCTCCTTAGTTTCAGCTCTTGGGCCTTTTTTCACTAGAGACTGTAAACGTGATCGTTGGGCTTCATGTCTGTGCTGAACACTCATTTAAGAGACTCATGAGATTCATGAGACTAAAGTCATCTCACTGTGGTCATGTAAATATAATATGGCCAATATTAAAGTTATCATATTAATCATTATTAGCTATTACAGCAGTGAACATAACTGTGTCTGATAGAATGAAGAGTCGACTGATATATGAAATATTCAGACCCTGTCATACCTGCTGTAAGTCACACAGAATAGACATCAGAGCCTTAAACAGGCTGACGTCTGCTAAATGGGTCAAACTGGGCAGAAACACAAGAAACAAGCTGCTGTGTAACCTGTAACAACAAACCCACAACACAAATGTGTGTGAGAAAATGATTACATACTGTATGTGTGACAGAGACACAGGATGTTAATATGTAAAAACATTTAATCTGGTTCATAAAGCACCAACATCAGTGACCTCAGGGGGATTATATGGATACATATGACACTGACGGAGGCAGCTGTCAATCACAGCACTGACAGGAAGTGTGGGTGTGGCCTCAGGGAGCTCTGAGGTCAGAGGGGGTGTTTCATGATGTTTGATGCTTCCTGACAGTCAGCAGCTTTGACCTTTGACCCACATGAAGCTAACATGTGACAGGACGCTCCGTGGAGATCCATCAGCACAGCAGAAACACGCTCGGGGTCATCATCATTAGAAACTTCTAATGTTAGACAAACAGCTGCAGAACATCTGGCTGAGGTTAGTTAGCTGTTAGCTGTTAGCAGAGGAAGGCCAAAGCAAAGCTGCATCCTCATCTTCCTCAGGGCTGAATAACAACAGATACTGTATACACACAGGCTGCTCTTCATCACCAGCTCCTCCTCCTCAGACTGTTTCTTCAGCAGTCAGACGCTCCTCTTCATGGCTCCTGTTCCTGAGGACACAGAGGACAGAGCAGCGCATGTGTCCACAGGACGATGTGTCTGTCTGCAGACGGTGACAGGGAGAGGGGCGGAGCAGCTGAAGGTGAACGGACACCTCCACCCCAACAAGCTTAACACAACCAACCATATCAGTATAAACAACGCTGTCTCATCCTGTAACCTCACATTAAAATATGTTTTAGAAACTGGATGAAAGAGAAGGAGGGAGGGAGAGGACTTGAGGATGTAATACAACGTCTTAAAGACACAAAGAGCTGGATGACACCCAGCTCTGTCTGTCCATGAAGCCAGAGGACACACACCAATGAGTTAAACTGCAGGAATGTCTTAAAGACATAAAGTCCAGTGTTTAACCACTGAGAGCTGAAGCTCAGCTGAGGTTTCAAAGCTGTGATATCAGCCGCTGATAAAGTGCTGTGTTCTGTTTCCAGCCGTCATCTGTAACCCAGGTCAGCCACTCTGAGGGAAACACAAGCTGCAGCAGCTCTGAGCTCAGGAAGCTATATTTATTTATCTCGTGCACAACATTGCGCCGTCATTGCGTTATATCCAGCTGCAGCTGCCACCTGTTACCTGTGACCATCACCAGGTAACGTGGGCATGTTTGCTGAATCAGCAGCAGGTGTCAAACAGCTGACAGGTGAGCAGCATGTATGCAGGTAGACTGAGGGCCTGTCGAGCTGATCGCTGGTGTCCTGAGGAAAATGTTTATGTTAGAGAAACACAAGGACACGAGAGCAGGTGGAACGAGACGACCGTTCGGTGAAAATGAGAATCTGCAGATGCAACATCTGGAGCACACAAATCTAACCGGTTAACGTGAAAACCAGTTAAACTGGAACCCCGGAGCTGTGAGCTCGGTGCACTCTGGTTCTGTGGCAGCTGTATGTGTCAAAGCCAACCCAAACACATTTTATTTTGAAAGGTAAAACTGAAACTGACCAGCATCACTCAAACACACACACATTTGGACCATTACTGACCGAGGTGACGCAGTAAGTTCATTTACTTAGGCTCAGAAGGTTAGTACAGTAATCAGATTACACCTGCTCACATCAGGTGAGTGAGAGCTACCTTTGAGTTTCCAGCAGAGGAACAAAACCAAACCCAGAACCAGAACCAGGAGAAGCCCAGAACCCAGACCTGCTACGACTGGGACCAGGAGAGAGGGAGGAGGAGGACAGGTGGATGCTGGGAGAGGAGGGGAGGGAGGACACGTAAGAGGAGGAGCAAAGTTTGTGGAGGTGCTTGGAGGAGGAGGATGGATGATTTTGGGAGGATCTGCAGGAGAGATGATGAAGATGGTTCAGTCAGTTTATTATCAGGTCACAATGTTACATCAGGTTTTAAACAGGAAGTGATGTCAGTGTTCTGACCTCTGACCCTCAGAGAGCTCTGAGGAGACTTTGCACCCTGATCAGTAGAACAGTAGAGACCTTCATCAGCCTGCGTGATGTTAGTGATGATGTGCTCTGGTTTATGACCAACAGAACTTCCTTTGATGAAGAAATAAGCTGCGACTGTGGCACCATTCCTCTGTCTGCAGCGCAGAATGACATCACTTCCTGTCCTCACAGGAAGTGCAGGGATCTCCAGGATGACAGCTTTATCTGACCATCAGAGACAAACAGAGTTAATGAGAGCAGAGTCACACAGAGACAGAGACACAGCTGGAACATCTCACCTTTAGTGTCTGATTGGACACTGAAGGAGACGTTGTCACTCTGCTGTCCAGAGGGGTCCTCACACCAGAAGGTTTCACTGGGAGCAGAAAGATCCACAACACAGTAGGAACCAAGAACCCCCCCAAAGCCTGCAGCTGCTCCACAGTCCTCAGTGAGTCCTCCTCTGGTCCTCTTCACTGTCCATCCATCAGCTGTCTGTCCATCATCAACACAACTCAGAGACACTGAAGAAGATCCTCTGAAGACCTGCTGAAGGTTTGGACTGACAGACAGAGACACTGGAGGACACACAGAGGTGATGAAATCATAACTATGTGTTGATTAAAGTCTAATATAAGCACAGTGCTGGGGTGCAGGGCTGTTAAATGCTGCTGACATGTTATACACTCTTATGTCTACATCAAGCTTTTAGCCTCATAATAAACAGATATTTGTGTTTGTCTTCAACATTCAGATCTTAGAGATGATTTGATGTGTGCATCAGCAGCATCACTAATGGAAGCACTTTAACGTGGAAAAATCTCCCTTATCTCAGCTGTGATCTTTGGCTTTCAGAGGAACAAAGTGTGTTTTCTGTAAAGCTCAGATGGAACTTGGAGGACTAACATGCAAACTGAGGCTGTGTTCAGGACTCTGTCACACTGGTGATGAAGAGCGGCACCAGCAGAGTGTGCACACACAACGCTCTCTGCTAATCACACATTCATTTCAAGAGTTTTCATTTACAAATGTTTGAGGAAATGGTTCATCAGCTCTGACTGTAGAGAAATGTTAGAATATGAAGAAGCTTATTTATTGTAATTCAAGCTCTTCAAGTCCAATGAATCACTTGAACAAAGGTAAGTGTTGAACTGTCACACACACACACACACACACACACACACACACACACACACACACACACACACACACACACACACACACACACACACACACACACACACACACACACAGTGTATTTGTGTTCTTGTTGGAGTCTCACTGATTCACTTCATCTCCTCACCTGCAGAAACAGTCGGTGCAGACAGCAGCAGCACACACACACCTGCAACAGGAGGTCAGAGGTCACTAAAGGTCAGAGGCTCCTCCACCACCTTGTGTACCTGCACAGGTGAGGAGCTTCTTTCTCTGTGTGAATGTGACCAAACAGTAACTGCAGTCATTACAAAACAACATGACAGTTAGAACCGTTAGGAGGGAGCAGAGATACGCAGAGATAAGGAAATGCTGCAGGCGTTGTGATACTGTATCACAACGCCTGAGAGGAGTCTCAGAGGAGAACTGTAGCTCAGAATTAAACAAGTTTTTTTAAGCAAAACCATTAATAAATAACTAACCACATGTGCTTAATCAGCCAACGCCTCGGAGGACAGCAGGGAGAATTTGAATACTCTCCAACAACTGCTGCTTCAGAGAGATAGTTATGAAGAAAGACCCGTCCAAGAACTAGACACCACCCTCCAGAAGAAATCGCCCAGTAGACTCTCCTAGTACAACATCGTCGGCTGGCAAACACAATCTATAAGCGACTGTCCAGCTTCGGTGTGAGGCTGTGGAGGAGATTTTACACCATGACTGTAAAGCCCTTTGGGAGTTCAGCCAGCAGCAGGTGGAAACACTCAGTGATGAAAACACCTCACCGAGGGACCTGGTCAGCTCTCTTACTGAGAATGTGACCCGGCTTCATATAGAAAAGAAAACAGACTGCCATTGATCTCCAGGCCACGGATCACTTTGTGTGTTTGTCACACTCCAGCCTTTGATGACTGTAAACCTCAAAATGCTGCACAGCCCATATTAAAGCCGGCACTTCTTCCTTAACCAATGAGCAGTATAAATGATGAGAGTTACTGTCGCAAGGAAACAAAACATCAGAATGATTGAATGAACGACTCCGTCATCACCAGTCTACAAAGAAACAGCCCCAGCATCCACCTGCAGCTGGAAGGCCTCACCCACATGAGGAGCAGAAGAAGTCGCTTCCTCAGGTCGAAGTTAACCGTAGAGCTGAGCAGATGTGTGAGAGGTGCAGATAGAAACCCAGCATGCCCAAGAACTGCATCAGGTCTGTTGTAGAGATGGAGGGGAAATGATCAAGAGCACACTTGGCCCACACAGGGCTGATATTCCCAACCTTACCCTGATCATGGACTGACTGGCATTTGCATTTCATGCACTTCTCACAGCGAGTACAGCACAGAGTGTGTGACCAACAGAACAACTTGAGCCCACTTTGTCCACGCAGTCGTCTATATAAGGCCACATGTAGCTCACACAGCCTCCAGGTTTAAACACAAACAACGATAACACAACAGCAGCAGTGATGGGCAGCAGGAGTCCTTCATCAGAGCAGCTGATCAACAGACTGTGTAGCTGCTGAGTTTGCTTGTAATGAAACGTGCTACATAAATACACACAAGTATCCACCATCACTGAGCTCATGCTCACAGGTGTACACAACCAGCAGCTGGTCACACGTGTGGAGGGATGAGTCTCAGGAGCTCAGTGAACTCCAGCGTGGTGTCTGTGTGCGATATGGGTGGAGGTCTCAGCTCCGTCAGTGTTAAAGCTGGAGTTACAGCACTGAGCTGACCGCACCCCTGGCTGTGTGTCAGGGGGAGGGCTGGCTATTGTTTCTACTTCCTGTTTGTGTATGAGGCTCCGCCCCCTCCTGGGGTTTTTGGTTCAATCTAAAGAGGCTCAGTGGGAACTTCCTGTAGCTGCAGTGTGAGATTGTTTTTGGGGGATGTTGCATCTATTTCAATAATAAATCTTTTGGAGGAATAAACCTTCCTTGTTTAAGCGTGGGCCGTGGCGTGTTCTCCTTTTGCTGGTGACGTCGTGATGTTTTCACTAATTAAAAAAACCACTATACATGTGTATGTACAACACAGTCATGATAGGTTGGCAGTATGCTTGTGCTGTGAGGTCTAACTCTATGTGTAGTGTATTTATTACGTACATTTTAGACACAGTGTCCTTATACACTGAAAGCGCGGGCCCCGCCCTGCATGGAGGCCTCGGGGACGAGCTTCACATGAACGAGCTTCACATGAACGAGCTCGATGACAGAATAATGAACGCTTTTAACAGCAGAGGACGGTTTGACTCACCGCTACTTAGTCTGTATGAAGCCACACCCATCTCTGTGTGTGTGTCTGTGTGTGTTTCTTACCGATTAAGAGGAGCATGATCTTCATCAGCCTTCATGAGCCTCACTGACAGCTGACATCACCGACCGCTCTCAGAAACAGATCCGTTACTCTGCACACAAATAAAGACTTTCTCCTCCCTGGGCCCTTCACAATAAAAGCTCTTTGCAGTGTTGGAATCAAGATAAAGACAGACATATAAATGTGTATGTTTATAAAGGGAAACATGGAAGCAAGACAGAAAGAACAAGGTGGAGGTAAGAACAGGGGACAGGTACTCCTGCCCAAGTAACATGATATAACCACACATGCAGCCCAGACATAAAGTGAACCAAGTCATTTATTTAACTACAGCATGGGAGCCAATGCATCGAACCAGCCACTGGTTCCCACACTGACACTGAGTGTTGACTGAACTGAGCCTGTAACGCACAAAGCTACCTGAGGCGTTGCATTCTGCTCTCAGCTCAGATGTCCTGCTTTGTCCTTTCAGTACATCAAAGCAGCTCATGTTGCTTCTGAAGAAGAAAGAAGCGTCAGAGACGTGGCGTTCATGGTCCCAGTGTGCCAGTCACGGTCACACACTGCATGTGGTTTTCAAAGCAGCACGCCTGTTCAGCATGAACATCAATACATGGATCAAAAACGTTGAAATATGTCTTCCTGTTGGGAGATGTGTAATGTTACTGCGTGCTAGTGTTTGTTCACTTCTAGTTTGATGTCCTCATCACCCCATCATACTGTTTTAAAAAGTGTTTGGAAGTGGATGCAGAAGCACATGGAGCGGGCTGTAGTTCAATTAATTAGTCTTTTATGTTTTTATTTCATTGTTCCATAGTTTATTTATATTTCAGGTTTTATTGTGATTTTTATCTGTGAAAGTGCGACATGAACACATTACTCTTACTTTCCTATGATAAACAGCTAGATGGAGCCACGTGGCTGTTGTAACTCGACCGAGCCTTTACAGCAGAGCCCACAGAGACCAAACTCACAGTTAGAATAAGGACAGCTGTCCTCAGATCAGCAGGAAACCACAGGAAGAAGAAGAAGTGAAGCAGAGGCTAAAAATACTGCAGGGCTGATAGAGAGGAAGCTGATGAGAGTGTGGTAGCAGATCACTCCTGTCACCAGCATGAATGTTATCACTAGTGGGCCTCATGTTTATTGCACCTTCACAGTGGACCTGTTGTAGAGACATCCTGTTCAAGGGAGGTGACTGGTGGCTGTAGCTTTCCTTAGAGTGGGAGGAGGTCAAGGATGAGCTGGACTGAAGGTGTAGGGACGTATGATGTGCTGTGAAATGTGTTTTGTGTGACAGTGGGTATATGTGAGGGCGGTGCTCAGAGATCAGCCTGGTGTTTGGAGTGTTTCCCTCCACATTGCAGTGTGTTCATTAAACCCACTTCAGTCATGCTCACCGAGGTGTCTGCAGGTTATTTTAAATCTTCCACAACAAGGCTGACAAATCTTCTTAGAGACGTTTTCCACTGCAAACATCAGCTTTGACTGTCAGTGGAGACATGACCGTGTGTAGATCAGGGATCAGGTTCATGGTTGGACTCAGTCGGAGTGTTTAAAGAAGAAGCCGAAGATACCGAGTGAACATTTCTCCCTTACACTTTGTCACCTCTGGGTCAAAGGCAGAGGCTGAAATCTGAATATCAAGCTGTAAATATACCCACCACACCATCATCACACAGATGTAGCTGTCAGCATCCTACATCATAGGATACAGCACAATCTGTCAGGTTATAAGACTTAAGAGCACCTGAGCTTCAGCAAAGATTTAATAAATATTTATTTATATTTCCTATCATTTCATGTCTATTCCATCTCAAAGACAAGCATCTTAAACACATAACATCCTTATAGAATATGATGTAACACTATAGATCAACTTAGCTCAGAATATATAAAGCATATAAACAGTTACAGCAATATGATGCAACACACACAGCAGCTACTGATCCAAAATACTCAAAGCTTCATAGAACTGAAACCAACATTTATTTTAGCTCCATTCTGCTGCTGATACAGACTTTAGGTTTCTGAACATTAAACTTGTTGCTGCCTTTCATATTATGTTCATATTTGAACATTACCTAATAGGACTGATTCAGAGCAGGATTCAAACACATGCCAGATAAATCCAAGCTGTCAAGCTATCTAACCCGGTCACCTTCTCCCGGCCAATCAGGATTCATGCTGTGTCCCTCTGTGCATGTGTCACTATCCTCTGCAGATGCCTTCGATCACGGTCTGAGCTGGCAGACCATGGGGAGAGAGAGCGGACCCAAATGCAGACACACAGGGCTGAGGTGAATGTTTAACCAAAGGTGAGCCTTTATTTGGCTGAATGTGAATCTAAACAAGGCAGGAAGGAAATGAACAAAACATAAACAGGACAAACTAAACAAGAAAAACCTGAAACACGGGAAAAGAAACGCAGGGGGAGATACTCAGGGGACAATGAACAGGAGACATGCAGATGAAACACAGAGGATGATCAGTGACAGGAGCAGAGGGAAACTCACACTAGATATACTCAAGCAGCACAATAAGAGGAACAGCTGGGACTAATCAGACATGAGGAGGCCAGCAGGAAGAACAACAGAATACACGGACACAGACTGTCAAAGTAAAACAGGAAATACAAGAACGTAGAGATGACAGGAGGTAACAGAAACAGCTAAACACTACAAATCATAACCAATGACCAGAACTTAACTAAGGCGATGAATATTAAATGATCACAAACAGTCACTAGGCTGTGATGCCTTTGTGCAGTCGTGCTCTTGATTATATAACTTTAGTTACATCTCTCTGCCTTATCGTTCCTGCTTTGCTCTCACGTCCTTATCTAGTCTCATCTACTTTCTCCTTTTACCCTGGAAGAGTCTCACAGTCTGTTCTCTCAATCCGAAAAGAGGAATTATGGATTTGACCAATTAGCCTGTGATACTTGGCCCACAGGCAGACACTTCCACATTGTCAGCTCAATAGTGTTTTTATTTTATTTGCAGCTGGGTTCCTGCGGTTTCTGGCACCTGCCCTGGATGCAGCCATCTCTCCCCACATTGCTGGATCTCAGTTCAAAGACAGTTTAAATGAGGTGACAGCTGCAGGTTATTTTCGTCCTTTCAGTTTAAGACAGTACGACGTCTTGTTCCTGTTTTTCTCTGTGGTCACTTCTCAGAGTTGCAGAGATAAAAATGTGCAAACAATGAATTTATTGACACTAAAGATAAGAAACGTGTTGAAGGACAGTTTGACACCTCAGCTGTGAGTGAGCTGTTTCCACATTAAAAACAAGTAACCATAGCGATAAGATCAGCTCTGTGTCTGTCTCGTCTTTCTTGGAGGTGTGATGTTTGTCTTTATTCTGCTTGTTCCTGTTTCCATCACAGCTTATTGGTGCTCACACTCTAAGGCTGTGGCTGAGCTCAGACTGTTAGCACTCTCAGGCTAACCTCAGCAGCACAGAATAAACCGTAATAAACAAATCATTCTCTCATCAGCCACAGTTCACACTCCTGGATCACTTCAATCCTGTTTCTGTGACTGACTCTGTGTCACTGAAGTATCTGCTCTGTAATGTTTCACTGTTTTATTAAAGCATCACAGAATCAGAGTCAGGTCTTACTCAGAGACCGTTTGATCCAGTTCAGCTTTTCGTTCCCGCTCTCACAAAGTGCTGCTCACACTGGGTTCTGCTGACGCTGATAGACTTCCTGCTGGGCCTGAACACCTCCACACTGATCCTGGACTTTCTGATGGAGACGCCTCAGACAGTCCAGATCCAGCAGGTGGTGAGAACAGCTGAGACGATCATTGGAGCCTCCGACCCACAGAGAGTGATGAATCCACAGACTCACTGCTTTAACATGAACATTAGAATATTGATTTTTCTATCTCGGCTGGAGGAAGCTGGGTTTCGGCACCATCCAATCAGAAACCAGCATCCACCCTGAGACCTGGGTCTGTGACAGGAAGTCCATAAACAGGCAGACCCTCAGCAGCAGGCTGACCTCTGACCTCTGAGACAGAGGGAGGAGTTTGTGTCAGCAGGGGACGCTGCAGCATCGCCTGAGAGCTTTAACAACAACACCAATAAACAGGAAGTGAAAGTCACACTTCTGTTGGTGTGTGTAGCAGACCGCCACCCTCTGCAGGAAGCTGAGATAAGAAGCAGCCAATCACAGAGCAGAGAGCTGTGACTTCCTGTTTTTGTACTGTGACAACAGCTCCTGGACAGAGAGCAGCTTTCTAAAGCAGAAAGAAACACTTGGTCCCTCCGTTGAGGGACGATGCTGTGAATGTCCAGGTGTCATGTGACCCACCTGATGTACAGAGTCAGGTGCTGCTGCATCCACACAGATCCATGTGAAACAGCTGGATCATGTTTGCTCTGCTGGAAACAGAAACACTGATTTAAATGAACCTGAAACGCTTCATGTATAAAGGCTCGTGCACCCACTGAGCTCTGCTCTCAGATCTGTGAGGCTTTAACAAACAACAGTTTAATCATGTGCAGCATCTTCTGTCAGTGTGGAAGGTCTCACACTTTCCTGAGTGTTGAACCCTGAACTACTGGCTGTTCCATGTCAGCCTGGATATAAATACAGTCTTGGTGTGATAGACCCCAGCCTCTATGGATCTTGTACTCAGAGCTTGTTCTTGTGCTGCCATGATTAGTGCCTCTGTGCTGTCTTTCAGTCCAGCTTTGTCCAGCCACTGGTAGGATTTCTGGATATCAGCCACCTCCTCTATCTGCCGGTGGTACATACCGTGCAGGGGCCTGTCCTTCCATGATGGTTCCTCGTCTCCCTCCTCTTTCTTGGGTTTCTGCTGCCTGAGGTATTCACTGAGCACTCGGTCAGTTGGGGCCATCTTCCCAATGTATTCTTGGATGTTCGTTGTCTCATCCTGGACTGTGGTGCTGACACTCACCAGTCCCCGGCCCCCTTCCTTCCGCTTAGTGTACAGCCTCAGGGTGCTGGTCTGGGGGAGAAACCCTCCATGCATTCCTGGTCTTGACATCAGTGGCTTCTATCTCCTCCTTTGGCCAGCTTATTATCCCAGCAGGGTACCTGATCACAGGCAGGGCGTAGGTGTTGGTAGCCCGGATCTTGTTCTTACCGTTCAGTGGGCTCTTCTGTAGTTAGATGGGGCCGGTCCCCTGTGGTCCTGGGATCAGGACCAGCTTCAGTTAGCCATTCCAGGAGCTATCCAACACCAGGTGCTGTCATCGACCGAACATCAACCGAACTGTCAGCAGTGATTTAATGACTTTCTGGTCTCTGTGAAAATGATTTCCACATCATGTATATATCTACTGCTGTATGTGTCACAGCAGTCAGGGCCTTTATAAGCACAGTGCATACAGACAAAAGTACTAAACTGAACAATTTCAGGTTCTGTTTTCCAGCATGTGTCATTTATTAATATGGAAGCACTGAGAATGGATGGATGGTTATTTCATTTATAATTATATTTCATTCTCTGTATCTTCACCACACATGTAACTGGGTGTGGGTACTGTAAGTGCAGTGGATGCTTACATTGTACTCACTGCAACATATTCATAGCACAGACTCAGCACACTGTGTTAGAGGCTGGGATGAGGTGAGCCTGGTCCTTGGTCATCATCTATGTCCAGTAGAGAACGACTGTGTGCACTCACATATTAAATGAACTGAAATCAGTGTGATCTCCAGTCAGAGCAGAGGCCGTGATAAAAGGAATGATCAGAGGAAGGAATGGAGCTTTAATCAGCCTGTCTCAGTTGTTTTAACTCTCAGCATCACAAAGTAATGTGGTAACATCTGGACTGACGAGTTTACTGTCAGCATTTTAATCGATAGTTTAAAGGCTGTAGGTTGCAGCCGTTGCTCTAACACTGCATAAATGTAACAGGGCTCAGTGCTGGTTCTAATAGTCTGAGCTGTTTCAGGCTTTATTTGTGAAGAGCACAGCAGCTTACAAACACGTAGCTGGGCCTGGACCGCCCTAAAGGAGTGTTTGTTAAAGCCTGCAGTGAATCCACCAGCAGAATGATGGAAATGCAACACAGCAATGATGAAGAGGAGCAGACATAAAGACAAATCAAGTCCAGTTCATACAGTTAGGTCCATAAATCAAATAAGGGAAATCAAAATGTTGGTTAGCTGCATCTGTCTGCACCCTTAAAATGCTCTGTGGTTGCTATGGTAACGTGTAAACATTTCTTTCAAAATAAGACACACGACTATAACACAGGAAAAGACCCAGGGAAACCGAGTTAACGATAAAAACTCTGAAAACCATAAATTTCACACTGAGCCTCGACTGTCACGGCCCGGTCCGTGGCCCGGGGGTTGGGAACCACTGCATTAACACATGGGTAGTTCAGGCAGCACGTCATTTTCATTGTTACTGCTAATAGTCTTTGTGAAAAGCACATTGATGTAAAAATCATGACAAAGTATTTAATTTAATTTCAACAGCTTTTCCACATGCCCCTGGGCAATGTTCCCTCTGAGCTGCGCGAGTGCGCAATTGCGCACTGCTGGCATGGTCTCTGCGCGTTGCGCACAAAAAAAAAATTCTAACCTGAATTGTGTTTTAGCAAAGCGGCTGATGTGGCGTGAAGCCACGTTAATGACAACGTGTCCAACCATTGGAGACGTGAGCAGGACAGACAAACAACTGACGGACAAAGTGAGGACTTTATTGCAGTTTTTAAATTGTGTTGATCGGCCACGTAAAACCAGAGTTATGATAAAATATCTGCAATGTTTGGTTTTCTTCCTGAATACTGTCGTTGTTTATATTTACTGCAGGAAGAAACGGGAAAAACTGCGTTTTATAAGGAAAACGCTCGAAAGCCTGTGAGCAAAAACAACACCAACCCCCCAGCCTTTGCCATTGGTCGAGAAATGTACCATGTCGACCAATCAAAACATGGCATTTAGTTGTTAAGAAACTGGAGGAAGTTTTAGGAGTGACGGCGTGTTTGAGATGTGAGAGATTTGAGACGTTTAGCACAAATCTTGTGTAGTTAGTGTGTAGTTAGTGTGTAGTTAGTGTGTAGTTAGTGTGTAGTCAGTGTGTAGTTAGTGTGTAGTGTAGTCAATAGTTTTGTTGTGTGTCAGAACAATGAGGCGCCTGCTGAGTGTTACAGGTGTTACAGCAGTGACACATCAGGCCTGCAGGTAGAAAGTTCAAGTTATTTTTCCTCCCAATAGTGTTAACATGCTACAGGTCATGAACAAGATTTTATTTAATTTTCATTGTAAGTGGGATAAAGCAGTCAATTAAAAGTAGTCTAACATAAATGCTATAATCTGATTACTTTAATAAACATGTAACTTGGATGGATTGGATGCTGGCGTGACCACAGTGCACACGTCTGCTGTCGCTCACAGTGGTCCAAGGGACGCTCAGGGAGTTTGTGTGTTCAGACACATGAAACATTACAGGGAACACTGCCCCTGGGACACTGGGCAGAAACACTTTGCCACACACACACACACACACACACACACACACACACACACACACACACACACACACACACACACACACACACCAGTCCTCCTATAACAAAGTCAAATTGTCAGGAAGCAGATGTGTGATCTCCACCCATGAGCTCAGGGACCTCAGAATGTCTCCACTGATTTCTGCTCTCAGAGCTGATGTTTGACTCTTTATAACATCTTTAAGAACTCATATCTGAGTGAATGTTTCAGCTTTAACGAATCCTCTGAGGGTTCACACGCTGACGGCCACTGATTGGTCCACTCAGTCACATGGGTCAGAACCAGGAAGCTGTGAGTCACAGAGTAATGGGTGGCTCTGTCAGAGGTCATCATATAATGAATTACAGCAGTTCAGCCTAGAAGATCACAAGACATCTGCACACACCTGGATGAATCCAGCTGTGTGCAGCCAAAGAGAGCGTTGCGACTTTCATCCGTAAATAAAGCCGCTGCCGGCTGAGTTGGTTGTGTCCCTGTGACGCGCCTCCAATAATCCATAATGAGTCGTACTTGTACTTTGCACATTTATTTTAAGGACAAAACAAAACAAACTTTTGTGCTTTGAATCAATTTACAAATAGCGCATGGATTAACTGGTGTGCCAAAAAATGACGGTCAACAGAAAAGTTTGCCCACGAACCACTCACCCAACACACCTGCTGCGAACACCGACATCAGGTAAATAGCCTGTGACCACACCCACATGCCATCACCTGAGACGCAGGTAAAGCTATACACCTGTGCCACCAAAACAAAAAGGAAAAACATAAACATTGACTTTGGCTCTTACAGAGAGGTCAGCTGATCACAGCCTGCCCAGGGATGGAGATGGGTTACAGTCCCTGACTGAGAGCAGTGGTGCATGGTGGGTAAGTAACGAGTGCAGCCACAGAGGTACAGACAACCACTCAGCCTCACACTGACCGGATCTCTGTGGGAGGGTTGCATGATGTCCCTGCACGAGTCTCTGTGCCTTTATGTAAAACACAACAGTGATATTATTACACCGGTCATCTGAAACTAAAGGACACGTCCACACTGAAAATAAAATGGAGTACTGTGCTGCACCTGAATGTTATAAAGACTCTACCCACATGGAACGAACACACCTGTAATCCTGAGATTAACGGTGTACAACAATGACGTACCATAAATATGACCTGTGAACTTAGCGTCCATACCCTGAACAAAGCTCTCTGGGCACTCTAAGTATCCTCGCTCTAGTAATAAAAACCATGTGACCTCATACAGGTTTTTGTTTGGCTAGGCCAAGAAATCAGCAGTTGGCTTACAGCAGCAAACGTTTGGTCCTTTGAGCTCACGGACCAGTGTTCAGAGTCAAGCTCATTCTACCAGAGATGTCACATGTTTATTTTTATGGCCACTAAACCACACAGACCGCCTGTAACAGGGAGCTGCTCTTACTGGACTGTATATTTATAACAATGCTTTGAATGTGTTATTAACTCCAACACCAAACCTGGTCATACTCTTCACAGCTGAGGTGTTTAATCAGTGATGGAGACTCTGTGTGTGACGTCTGCTGGATTCACTAGGATGGTATTTATGTATCAGCCACTGTGCTGCACCACAACCCACTCACCTCACAAGCTCCACCCTCACAGCACACGAGCATGAGGTCACTGCGAACCGTCGACCTGAGGAAGGCTGCCGGTCCTGACGGCGTCCCAGGCCGGGTGGACGGAGTCTTCAGCCAGTGTCTGTCCCACTCTGCCCAGAGTCCTCCACCATAATTAAACCCCATATTTCCAGCTTCATCAACTCCTGACACCACCCTCCCCTGGAACAATCAAATGTCTGAGCTGCTGGTGTTTATCGGTGCTCTACAGAGAGCACACTGACTCACAGCTGCACCGCGGCTCACAGGAAACACCATGATGGCTGCCCTCTGCCCCACAGCTCCATCAGAACATGATGAAGGGCCCTCCACACCGGGTCATTCACTGTTTGAACAGGCAGCTCCATCAGACCTGGACAGCCTGGTCTAAACACAGCTTTGACCCAACAGCAGTGAACACAAAGCACCAACATGAGTGTGTGTGTGTGCAGCTGCAACACAACAGCACAGTGTTTGATTACTGACATGTTTGTGCACTGAATGGACTGACATGAATAAGTACTGTATGTGTGACAGAGACACGGAGACGTCATGTTAATATGTAAAAACATTTAATCTGGTTCATACAGCACCAACATCAGTGACGTCAGGGGGATTATATGGATACATATGACACTGATGGAGGCAGCTGTCAATCACAGGCACTGACAGGAAGTGTGGGTGTGGCCTCAGGGCCTCCATCACGGCTCCTTCCTGCTCTGATTGGAGCTCTGAGGTCAGAGGGGTGTTTCATCTGTTTGTCTGATCTTCTCTGAAGCTTCCTGGCAGTCAGCAGCTTTGACCTTTGACCCACATGAAGCTAACATGTGACAGGACGCTCCGTGGAGATCCATCAGAACAGCAGAAACACGATCATCATCATTATAAACTTGTAAAGTTAGACAAACAGCTGCAGAACATCTGGCTGAGGTTAGTTAGCTGTTAGCAGAGGAAGGCCAAAGCAAAGCTGCACCTTCATCTTCCTCAGGGCTGAATACACAACAGATACTGTATATACACACAGGCTGCTCTTCATCACCAGCTCCTCCTCCTCTGTGACCCATCAAGCTGAATGAACCTCCATCAGAGGAAGGTCTTCATGGCTCCTGAGGACACAGAGGACAGTCAGACACTCACATGGGTCGGTGGGTTTGATGCTGGAGTCTGTCCCAGCTGTGCCAGCTGATCAACATCCTACAAACAGACTGATCGGTTCTCTGATCTGTGATCGATCAGCTGGAACTGGGATGAGGATCAGAGCCAAGAATTAAACCAGGTTCATACATTCATACCTGCACGGGCAGGTCATGTCCTCACTCGCTGCGCTCTGAGCTCCTTGTTCCATTAATCAGTGTTAAATATGCAATAATCTTTACATCATAAGTGCCATGCAAGAAAAAAAAAAAACATAATTCAACAAATAATTAAATTCCTCATAAAGTCAGTGCAGCACTGCAGCCAGGTGCAGAGAAGCCAGAACCCAAAGAGGTCTCTCCTCTGCTCGCGCTGCAGCGGTGCTACGCTTGTACAGTTAATCTGCTAAGGTCATTTTAGCCTGTGCACATCACTTTGCCTGAAGGGCCAGGGTCCTGATGTGATTGGTCACTGTTGGTGTCAGGACCCTGGCCCTTCAGTGGATAGGGCAGTTCGATATAAGGCTATGTATCTGATGACGCCTTTTGTTTCATATTACACATGATCGTTTGTTTCATGGTGTCACCATGTGAACTGTTTCCGGTTTGTTTCATGGTTTTGATGGTCACTGGAGTGGCTACATCCATTTTTACAGTTCTTTCTCTTATATTTAATATAACCACAGTGTGGACGGACACGCCACTGTTTTTAGGCGTTGTCGTTAGCAACAACGACGGTAACCCCAGCGTGTGGCTCTGCCGTCCGCTTGTTTATTTTCCACATAAACCACAATAATAAATAATAAACCACAATCACAATAAAGCTGAAGATCCTGTTGAGATTTTGTAAAATAAAGTGAAATGATGACAAACAGAAGGACCAAAACAAATCCAGGACATTATTCCTAAACGAGGGGCTCGCTCTGTAGCAAGAAAGTCTGACACGGGCCAGAAAACTGTACTCTGCAAAACCGGCCCCCACTAAACACGGCAAACCTCTCCTGCCACCTACGCAAGAGTCACATGACAGAGGATGGAGAGAGTTTATGGATGAGAAGCAAAGCTCTACCCACCACATCACCCTGTTCTGAAGCAGCTTCACTGGCTCCAGGTCAAATCTCACGTTAATTATACATTTAAAGCTATTCATTGTCTCTCCCCACCATCTCTGGTTCAGATCACCATCCCACTCCAGCGCCCCCCGATCATCCTCTTCTCTTTCTTTTCTGTTCCTTTCTCTCGTCTTGTTTCTATGGGGGGCTTTTAGCCGCTCTGCCCCCAACTTTGGAATTCCTGCAGACCTCGGAAACATCACCTCATTCCCTCTTTTTAAGTCCAACCTCAAAACCCACCTGTTTAAAACTGCCTGTTTTATTTGCTGTGCAGCGTCCTTGAAAGGTGCTTTTAAATAAGCATCCTGAAGGTTCATTGTGTTCATCTGTGTTTCCAGTGGGCACCACTGGACTGTTCAGTGCTCCCTCACTGCTGCTGGTTTGGGTCATTGTGCAAATGTCCTGTTTATAAGGTTGGAAACCTGCAGTCGGCTGAGACTGAAGGATGACATTGAAAAGTTTCTAACAAGTAACAGCTGTAGTGATGTGCACCAGCAAAATGTCACCAGCAGATGAACTGCACGTAAAAATGCTGCAGCACAATCACAGGAGAAACACTCGCAGCTTCTTTGTGGGCGTGGCTGCTGAGCTCTGTGCAGGCTGTTGGATTTATGCACGAGGAATTCAACTGTGCTGTGAAATGAAATTATTTGCTCAGATTACATTTCTTCTTTTTCTTCTTATGATATAAAGATCATTCCATATTCAAAGTGCAGCTCATTGAAACTGGAGCAGCTGCAGTTACCATGGTGACAGGTAAACACACCTCTGCGACCCTGCAAACATACCTCACGTCCTCTTTGACCTCAGGTTTTGGTGCCTTCCTCCTCCTGCGACATGGAAGCACGTCTGCTATGGTTCCCTTAAAGGATGCTGCAGGGGAGAAAACAGGAGTGAGTCTCAGTCTTTCTACATCAGACACAAACCAGGTGATCATGTGACTCTTTCCTCTCAGCTGTGGTTTAGTCTGAGTAGTGGGAACACTGGAACAACCTTTACTAGTGATGAAAACGACCACATACATGAACGAGTATGACTGAGTGATATTTAAAATGCAAACCAAGCATTCCCTAAATCAGCACCTGGTCACCTGTCTGTACAGGCCAATCACAGCTCTGCGTGAACAGCTCAGCTGTGAGTTTAACACTACATTGAAGGACATGTATCCAGTGTTATTTGGATGTACTCTGCACCCACACATTTATACTGTAGTTATCTTATTGTGCTCAGTGTTATGTAGTCCAAAGGTTTTATTCATATCCATCATGTAGATAAAACTAACACACTTAGCTTCTATAATTTGCTTGTAAGAGATCCTGGTGAGTAAACACCATGCTGTTTAAAATCTTTGCAAAATAAAATACAAACTCTACATCTAGTCCAGCGGTCTCCAACCTTTTTGGCACCACGGACCGGTTTATGCCCGACAATATTTTCACGGACCGGCCTTTAAGGTGTCACGGATAAATACAACAAAATAAAACTAGTACCGGTACCGAAAAAAAGAAGATTTATTCATAACACACGTGAAAAGACCCAGGAAAACCGAGTAAACGATAAAAACGATAACAAAATAACGCTGAGAACCGATAAAAACCCTGAAAACCAGACATTTCACACCTGAGCCTCAACTCTCGCGGCCCGGCACCAAACGACTCACGGACCGGTACCGGTCCGAGGCCCGGGGGTTGGGGACCGCTGGTCTAAGGAGTACAACATCGTCACTTTTCTGTTGATCATGAATAAAAGTCACAACAGTTACATACAGTGATGTTATCAAGCAAGTACTTGTGATTATTTTCATTTCTCTTTAATTCAGTGAATGAATGTGGATTTAACCTTGAAGCACGTTCAATCATCCATCATTCAGCCTTCTGAGACTGAAGAAGTCACCCTAACACTTCCATTAATAACATCCAGATGAACACAGTCAGCTGTCTGTGGTTGCAGACATCATGTGAAGATAATTCTGCTGTTACTGAAACTAGACACCTTAAATATTTCACAGAGTAGTTCCACTACAGGAGGGATGGTGCAGCTAAACGTGTGTTCAGATCTTTATGTGACACTACGACACACATCACTTTCTTTCTTATTGTGTAAACTTCTTGTCAATCTTTTTACATCATTTCTTCAACATTAACTGCACTGTTACACTCACCTCTGACTCTGAGAGTCACGACTTTCTGTACCAGGGTGCGTCCATCCTTGTTGCAGACCGTGCAGGTGTAGCTATGACTGTCAGTGGGCTGGGGCTTATTCAGGGTCAGAGTGAGGTCTCCAGTGATCAGTGGATCTTCATTCATCTTTGTGCGATCTCTGTAAGACTTGTCCTGTACACCTTGCTGATTGTTTTTATACACATCAAGGCAATAGACAATCTTCTCTGTGGGTTCAGAGACAGTCCAGTACACGCTGACAACATGATGAAGGTCAGCTGTGGTTTTAAAGGGCAGCAGGACAGACTCCCCCCCCTCTGTCACCTCCACCATCTCCACCTGGAAGTCTGAGAGCAGACAGACATGAGTGAGGTTGATGGTCCATCATGTCCTCTGCTGTGTAACCAGCAGCGTTCAGTGTTTCAGTCACGGTTCGTACACCTTTTTCAGGGTCAAATTCAAGCACTTTCTAAGCACTTTCAAGGTCCATTTTCAAGTTTTCCCAGCGCATTTCCTAAAATCTACTTATTTAATCTATCATCAGTGACATTATTTGGTACAGTTATAATGTATTGTTCATCTCCCTTAAATAAACAGGCAGCCTTAATGTATGAAATATCCATATACTGTGTCAGTGGCTGATGGTGCCCCACAGGCCTCAGTGTGAGCTTGAAGACATTTATAATGTGTAAGCAGTTTAATGTGTCGGTGCTGACCAGAAACAGCTTTTGAATGAAAGTCAGGGAACGTCGGTAGAACAAAAACACGTGACTATTCTTTGTGCCCATATGGATCACTCATATCACCATTATTCCACCCAGCACAGGGACAAACCCTGCAGGTATGACAGCAGCAGGTGTATCACTTTTCCACCTGGAGACAGCATTTACATTGAAATGTGCCTCTGGTGGCTCTGGTGCAGCAACTGTGACATTCACTAGTAGAACTGACACACAAAACAAAACAACGACTACACCAAGACAACACAAATCTCTCACCTGTGAAAACTCCCTTCCTCCCTTTCTTTCTTTCACTTGCTCCCTCCTAAAACTTCCCCTTTTCCTAAACAACCAAATGTCACGTTTCCATTTATATTTTTTTGATTGTTTGACACAAACAGGTGTTTTTTTCCTTTTTTGCTCACAAGCGGAGTGTTTGCTAGCACTGTCCTTCTTCTCTTCCCGTAGTAAAGGCCTCTGTTTTATTTAGGAAAAATAAATCGCGTGTACTTTTGATCATGACTCTGGTTTTACGTGGACTATCAACACAATTTAAAAACTGGTGTGTAGTTTGAAGTCAGTACTTTGGACAAAAGTTGAAATGGAGACTCCTGGTCTGTCACAATGCTCTGTATCGTTCTAATGTTTAAAGCTTTCACTTGAGTAAAGTAACTCATATTGCTGCTAAGTAATGTTAGCTAAGTTCACAGCATGCTCCATGAATCTCCAGGCCATAACTAACTGCTATAATAGCTGCCGTACTGCATCACACTCAGTGCATTTCAATCACACAAACACCTGTGCAGCTTTTATTCTCACACAGCTGCAAACAGCTGGACACTCGCAGTTTACACAGCTGGGATTCGTGGTGTGGACAAACAGCTGATACACTCACCTCTGACACCAAATATCACTGATTGCCTTAGCAGGATGGCTCCATCCTTGTTGTAGGCGGTGCAGGTGTAGATTCCACTGTCAGTGAGGTGGAGGTCTTCCAGGTTCAGACTGAGGTCTTTCTCATTTCCCTGATGGTGTGTTATTTCCTTTATGAACTTGTATTTGGGGTGTATATGTTTCCACTCCACTTTGGAAATCTGATCAAGTTTATCTGTTTTTTGAAATTCTAGCAAATAAGACTTGTTTCCATACACTGTCCCCAACCTCCTCACAGTGTCTGAAAAGAGAAAAGAGACAGACAGACACCATTGAGAGTCCACTCCAGAGTGACAAACTGGACCAAGGTCAGCTTTGGTCTTAAAGGCAGCAGCACAGACTCCTCCCCCTGTGGCACGTCCACCATGTGAGGCAGACTCTCTAAAAAGAGATCAGACAGATGTGAGTGGGTGATCATGGCCTCTGCACAAACACCTGTGCAGCTTTTATTCTCACACAGCTGGACACACTCACAGCTGACTGTTTCCATCAAACAGAGAACACAGAGATGATCCTTTGTGATGAGCAGGGATGGTACTGGAGTAATATTTAAAGTATTTATAAGCTCTGATGTTATCGGTGAAACTAAGCAGCTGTGAGTGTGTCAGCTATGCTGGCAGCCTGGAGTCACCTGAAGCTTCACCGTGGGCTGATGCTGACTGTCACCGTTATATGTGTGTTATTAACCTCAGAGAAACCAACTGCTGTTCAGAAGACTTCAGATGTGATCAGAGGTTTGGAGGCTGGACTTGCAGCACAGGAAGTGATGTCACAACAAAAAAAGACTTTTTATCGACAGGTTTATCGGACGCTGATGTAAGCATTTAAACACTGCAGAGAGTAGAATTAACAGTAACAGTATTGTAGAAATTCATTTCACCGAAACAATAACGTGGCGCACAGTGTGACGCATGCACCAGTTTATTGTATTTCCAGACTTGCTTTCGGCACAATTTACAGTGCACGCTACTCTGTTTTTAGTCAGACTTGAAATAGCTGAAATACCTTCACACTACGGAACTTCTATGGCTCTTCCGTTCGACAATCTCTCCGGCGTTGGAACCATCATCTGTTTTCTCTTCGGTCACGCTCGGTTGATTTTTCTAGTCGGCACACTCATTTCCTCCATTACCCGCTGGCTGCTTCCCAAACAAACACACGTGCGGCTTGGCACTTGTGCTGTACGTAACAAGTCACGCGACGTGACGCTGCGGCTGTGATTGGTTCGGCTCTGCGCTACTTAATTTGGATTGGCTGACCTTTTTTTTTTTTTTTTTTGAGGACAAGAGCGGCGAGGTCTATCGCGATAGCTTAATTTCTCTATCGAGTCAAAGTTATATCGCGATACATATCGTTATCGTTCTATCGCCCAGCTCTAGGCGTAGGGGATAAATAAAGTCTTTCTGATTCTGCTGCACTAGCTGTCAGCTTTGATTTACCATAACACATTTAGATAATCGAAGTCTTAATTGTTATTTTAAACAACGTTAGTTTATGATCAAATATATATAGAAGATGAAGCACTCTGTTCCTTATTTACCAAAAAGTCTCGTTAAAGAAGTCGACCAATCAGCAGAACCCTGAGGAGTAGCTGTGCCAGCAAATATATTCATCTGTACTGATCAGTGAGTGTCAGCAGCTTCTTATTAACAGCTCAGAGTGATGATGATGATAGAGAGCTCAGTGAAGAACATACCCAGCTTATATTAGATAGAAAACACAAAATACCTCATTACACTTTCAGTTATTAAATTCATTTCCAGCACTTTTGTGTCTCATAAGAAACATTATTTTATCGTATCAGGTTATCACAGATCCATCAGCTGCTCTTGGATTTCACTGATTCATGCTGGATTCACACAAACAGCTGCTTCACTCACCATAGACATGGAGAGTCACTGATTTCTGCAGCAGCTTGTCTCCATTCTTCTTCTTGACGGTGCAGGTGTAGACTCCACTGTCAATGAGGTGGCGGTCTTTCAGGGTCAGACTGAGGTTTCCAGTTCTCAGTGGATCTTCATTCATCTTTGTGTGACCTCTGTAACTCTGGTCCTGTTCATCTGGCTGATTGTTTCCACTCTCATACACGTGGACCTTCTTGTTATTGGAGTCTGTCCACTCCACTGTGACGTCCTGAGGAAGGACAGCTGTGGTTTTTAAGGGCAGCAGGACAGACTTCTTTCCTTGTCGCACCTGCACAATGTCTGGCACACTCTCTGTAAAGAGACAGACAGACATGAGTGAGGTTGATCCTCCATCCTGTCCTCTGCTGTGTAACCAGCAGCTGCTGTTCTCAGTGTTGTGTGTTGATGTGTGAGGCTGCACAAACAGCTGGACACACTCACAGGTTTACACATGCAGGGATTCCCACTGTGGACAACCAGCTCACACGTAACACTCACCTCTGACTCTGAGAGTCACTACTCTCTGTAGCAGCATGTGTCCATCCTTGTTGTAGATGGTGCAGGTGTAGACTCCACTGTCAGTGAGGCGGGGCTTTTTCAGGGTCAGACTCAGGTCTCCAGTTCTCAGTGGATCTTCCTTCATCTCTGTGCGACCTCTGTAATCCTGGTCTTGGTTGTGTGACTGATTGTTTTCACTCTTATACACGTGGACCTTCCTCTCTGTGGGTTCAGTGAGTGTCCACTCCACTGTGACGTGCTGAGGAAGGTCGGCCTTGGTTTTAAAGGGCAGCAGGACAGACTCCTCTGCATCTGTTTCATTCACCACCTCTGGCGGAGGAACTGAGAGAGAACAGAAGAACACAGACAGATAAAAAAGCTCACTGTTACTGTTCCATGATGAGACTAAATATTCCCACTGTGTGCACTGCTGAGAAAAAAACACAGAGAAATTCAGCACTATCTGTGATCAATTCTATGCTACAAATGCTAACCAATCATGTCTTTGCATGTTCTCCTGCCAAAGCTTTGCTGGACCTATTATTGTCAAACTGAAAACAAAGCAATACAAGCTCTCTGGACATATTCTGAAAAACAGCATTTGAGAATGAAACCAGTAATGGGGGTTACAACTATGTGTGGTAGCAAAAAGATGATGATACAAAGACCGTCATATCCAGACATTTGGTTATCTTAAAAATAATTAAAATAAAGAACACAGCACCCAAGAATCTGTCTGGTTGGATCTTATTCATGGAGGATTCACACGGTGGACAAACAGCTGTTACACTCACCTGTGACACTGAGAGTCACTGATTTCTGCAGCTTGTCTCCATCCTTCTTGTAGACGATGCAGGTGTAGACTCCACTGTCAGTGAGGAGGAGGGGTTTCAGGGTCAGGCTGAGGTCTTTGGTTCTCAGTGGATCTTCCTTCATCTTTGTGCGACCTCTGTAACTCTGGTGCTGTTTGTCTGGCTGATTCTTTCCACTCTCATACACGTGGACCTTCATGGCATTGGAGTCTGTCCACTCCACTGTGACGTCCTGAGGAAGGTCAGCTGTGGTCTTAAAGGGCAGCTCGACAGACTCCTTCCCCTGTGGCACCTCCACCACATCTGGCAGCAGAGCTGAGAGGAGAACATGAACACAGACAGACATGAGTGAGGTTGATGCTCCATCCTGCCCTCTGCTGTGTAACCAGCTGTTCTCAGAGTTTCTCTGACTTGGAGCTGAACTGTTGTGTTGATGTGTGAGGCTGCACAAACAGCTGCTTTGCTATGTCAAACATACAGGCAGTAACTTTGAATTATAACAAGCTTTTATTTAATCTGTGAAAGTTGTGCATGAATTAGTGCTGCAGTATGTTGTAATGTGTCAGCACTTCTTTAGAGACATGAAGGAGACTTCTTCTAATTCTTCTGCTTCAGGCTGCTACTGATGGTCTGCAGAGATTCCAGCAGATATTAGTTAAAACCAGTCACACTGTAAGTAATCAATTCATGAAGCGCTGTCAGACAACTCCCAGCTGCAAGCAAAGTTCTGACATGACAAACAGAAAACATCCATCCATTCGCTTCCACTTCTCCTTTTCAGGGTCACAGGGCTGCTGGAGCCTATCTCAGCTGTCATAGGGCGAGAGGCGGGGTACAGCCTGGACAGGTCGCCAGTCTGTCGCAGGGACAACAGACAAAGACAGGCAGCCATTCACACTCACATTCACTCACAGATTCACAACTATGGGCAATTTAGATTTTTTCAATGAATCTCCACAAACTGCATGTCTGTGGGAGGAAGCCAGAGGACACGGGGAGAACCCACACAAACACAGAAAGAGCTGATGGTGGAGTTGAACTCAGGACCTTCTTGCTGTGAGGCAACAGTGCTAACCACCGTGCCCAAAAAGAAAGAAGAAAACAATACATAAATAAAAAAGAGGTAAAATTAAATGGAAACAACAAAACCAGCACATTAGATCAAATTGAAGCAGTAAAATGAGAAGATGTGTTTTAAAAGTGGACAATGAAGCGGCGTCTCTAATGTGCTGATTGTTCCAGAGATTAGGAGCAGCAATGGAGAAGGCCCTGTCCCCTCTGAGCTGAAGATAAGATAACCTCTATTAGTCCCACATGTGGGAAATTTGTACCTCCAGGAGCAGCTAATCAGCTGACCTGAGAAACCTGGGGGTGGTCAGGGTCAGGGTGGGGCAATTTAAAACACAGAGTCCAGGATAGTTTGGCAAGAAGATTGAAATCAAATCCGACAGCGGCGAACAGGAGCACTGGTTTGAACTGCAGTGTGTGAAAACACAGCATCAAATAATACAGCCAGAAGGCAGCGTCAGACACTTCCACGTTAGACACAGGCAGACTGTGTGACAGGACCAGGTCTAGTGTGTGTCCGTGATCATGTAGGGGGCCAGGTACAGGCTTAAAAACTCTTTCACAGGACAGCAGACATGGATATTAAAATCTCCCACAATAAGAAGATGATCGTAGTTGGGCATAGGCCCAGCTAGGAATTTTGAAAGGTCATTTATGAAATTCTTATTGTATTTAAGGGGACGATAAATAACAGCACAGAGTTAGAGCGACTGACTTCAAAACACGTGAGCTCAAAGTTGGAAGACGAGGGCTGTAAAAAACACTGTTTACGTTTAAAATCCTTTTAAAAACAGCCACCGTACCTCCTCCTCTCCCTGATGTCCTTGGTGTGTTAAAATAGGAACAACCTGCTGGTAATAGTTCAGATAAAATACTGGACTCACCAGTTAAGCCAAGTCCCAGTGACACACATGAAGTCCAGTTTCCAGGAGGTGCAGGAACCCACGGGGTCCAGGAAACGTCGGTGCACAAAAACTCCAGGAAATAATCTCTGTATTCCTCTGACTGTAGTGAGATGCTGCACCAAGGGGAGCTTGAGTTTAACCAGCCAGCCACTGCGCCTACCCCAACGCCTTTGCTGGGGAGGTAGCATGACAGCATGGCCGGTCGGGATATGTGACAGCAGCGGGCACCAGGAACTCTGACCTCCGTTAGCAAACAGAACTGTGTTTTGATCAGAACTTCAGAGATTTAGAAGCGACTGGCGATCACACCAGTAGAGAGCAGATTTCCTGAGTGTCACATGACAGGAACAATATAAAAACAAACAAAACTATAAGCCACAGACGAGCAGCCATGGACACCGGCGCCATCTTGATCCCCATTTAAGCTGCAATGAGCTGCTACTAAGTGAAAAATAATATTTGTTGCTACTATGTAACAAACACTTCTGGACTGATTCCCCAGAGTACAGCAGTAAGTGCTGAAACAGGTCTGTGATTGGTGGCAGAGGATCTGCTCTTCCATCTAAGGACCCTGAATCACTGAAGCTGCTCAGACCAGCTGATCCTGGAAAAGTCACATTAGTCATGTGACCTCAGGACGTCGCTATCAGACAATCAGTTCAGATCTACAAGAGCAGCTCTGTGTTAAACCTCCAGGATGTGGGTGAAGCCTCTAATGTGCTCCATCAGTGTGAGTTCAAGGCTCTGCTACCAAAGTGTTCGAATACACAGAGGAAAGTTCCTCAGCACATTTTCAGCTGTGAGAAAGATGAAAGGAGGCCACAGAGTCCAGCAGTGTTTGGGAGATACTTACCTGAATGATTGAGCATCGAGACAGGATTCATTATTGTTACTGAGAAGATGAACACAACTGAATGACTGAATGTGTGACTGAAGGTGAAGGTGATGGCTGCTGCTTCCACTTCCTGGTCTGCTCTGTGGAAACGCACACACACACATTATAAAACACACACACGCACCTTCTCTGTCCTTCATCCTTTTGTATGCACGGCACACAAACAGACCAGAGGCAGCAGCCAGGATGATCAGAGTGACCAGCACAGCTGCGAGGACTGGGGGCCAGACTGGAGGAGGTTCTGTAACACAAACACACGAGACATGAACATCATCAACATGTTTGTATGAACTCACATCAATCTGACCTCTGTCCACTGACCTGTGACCTTCAGATGTACTTCAATCTGCCTCAACCTGTCTCCATAGCTGACAGCACTGCAGGTGTAGGTTCCACTGTCAGAGACTGTGGGCTTCCTCAGAGTGAGGCTGAGGTCTCCAGTCTGCAGAGCGTCGTCTCTCATTGATGTTCGACCGTGGTAAAGATCATTCTGACCACTAAGATCGTCACCACTCTGACTACGCAGGTGAACCGTTGGGTTCTTGAACCCATCACGGTCCCACACTGCTGATGTGGAGCTCCTGGAAACATCAGCTGATACCTGACAGGGCAGCAGGACAGACTCCTCCCCCTCGTACACCTCCACCCCTGAGGCATGCTGGGACACTGAAGACAGAAACATGAAACAGGTGAGACCTGTGCTTCCAGTCACATGACCTTTCTCTCTCTCTCTCTCTCACACACACGCACGCACGCACGCACGCACGCACGCACGCACGCACGCACGCACGCACACACGCACACACACACACACTTCAGCAAAAAAACAGTGCCGTGCTAACATGAACCATCAGCTCAGGTCTGTCACAGTGAACCTGTCCAGCTCATCAGTGTCTCCATCCAGCTCGGATCACCAACACAAACACACATGTACAGTAAAGGCTTCTGCACACGAAAGCAGACCCCATGTCCTCCCCTCACACAGAAACCTGCTCTGTACTCAGAGGAAGCAGCTGAGAGAAGCTTCCTGTGACATCAGACAAAAGAGAAAACTATGTTACTAACTGAATGATTCTATGCTCCTCAGCTGCAGCAGGACAAATATGTAGTATTTACACGTAGTACCAATATGTAGTACATGTTTCTGTCTCCGCCTCTTTGGGTGGGAGTGCTTGTCTCTCTGTGTGGGTGGAGGTCTCAGCTCCATCAGCACCCTGGCTGTGTGACAGGAGGAGGGCTGGTTTACTGTTTCTACTTCCTGTTTGTGTCTGTGGCTCCTCCCCCTGCTCGGGTTTGGAGTTACATCTAAAAAGGCTCAGTGGGAAACTTCCTGTAGCTGCAGTCTGAGCTCAGACACGTCAGATCACCTCTCTCTCACACACGCTGCTCAGTACAATAGTGTACAGCCAGGGTCAGGGTGTCGGAGACTCACAGAGCCCTGCAGGCCCGGTTTCGAGTCCTGCCTGTTAGCATCCAACCTCACTGTCTCCTGCTGCCTGTACTGCACACGTGTGTAGAAAACATGGACGACGCGACCCCGCCTCCTCCCATTGTACATAAATGAAGCCAAATTATCCCTGTCACTACCCGACCCGTACCGGAAACCCGATCGGTACCCCGCATGCGCAAATCTTACGTCACTTCCTCTCTTTGCCAACATTGCGACATTCAATATATTTGAATGATACGGTTAGCGCCCAGTTAGCTCCTAGCATTTCTCAACAGCTCTGCCTCCTTTGCGACTATCAGGACATTTAAACAATGAATAATCCGTATACAAAGAAATTCATGCTTTTCTCCTCAACAGAGAGCGTCCCCCGATTGAGCAACAGCGCCGTAAAATAAGAAGAATGGTGCCTAATGACAGAGTTAACAATACAGACTTTATAATATGTCACGTGAAGATTCAGCAGCCAGATGAAGTGTTTACTGACAATTGACAGTGATAGCGCACATCATCATCACTATTCCAACAATCCTCTCCTCACAGACAAGCATAAACACACTCGATTATCACTAAATCAGATTTAACACACGTTTGTAATGACGATAATTCAGTTTATAATAGGGTTTATTCGCTCGGTCAGCAGGTGGCGGTATCCTCGTACACTGGGGAGTACACTGCCATTAAACGAACAGAAGAAGAAGAAAACATCTGCACATGCGCGGTACGGATCGGGTAGACCCGATTTGTACGGTCAGACTTTACACATGCGCAGTAAGGATCGGAGAGTCCTGATCCGTAACTATCTTTTTATTTTTCGTTTTTGTCTACATTGTACTGAAATGCTTCATTATTGCAAACATTTTAAGATATACTTGTTATTCTTAACATCTTAACAGATACTCTGACCTGTAACTATCGTAAAACGCTACGACCGGAAGTAGAAACCTTTCGCGCATGCGGGGTACCGATCGGGTTTCCGGTACGGATCGGGTAGTGACAATCCCGCTTGTGGAGGCGGCGGGCAAGATGGCGGACTGAGCAGTCCCATCCGTCTGAACTCCTCACTAAAGTCCCGATGTTTTAATCTTGTAGTTATAAAATCCACTCCTTTGAGCTATATTGACGACGTTTCAGCCCGAACATGAAGAAAACCAACAACACGAAACCTCCGGCAGTGAAAAACCTCCTTTTTACAACCCAGAGAAACAGCGAGCATGACTACCCAGCTCCGATGGAAACGGCTAATTCCAGCAGCAACAAGAGGGACAGACTGTTAACAACCCCTGATAATACTCCTGAGAAACCACATATGGAGAAAAAAGCAAAAGGTACGGCTAGTGATAATGACTCCAACACATCCACTGACACTATACTGAAAGCTATTGAGAGTCTTGGAAAACGTGTTGATGACCGCATGGACGAAGTTAGCAAACAAATTCAACAAAATAGCGCCATGCTGGCATCCATCGCTAAATCGGTGCAGTCTAATTCAGAGGAGCTGCAAGAATGCAAAAAGAAAATAAAACACCTGGAAAAAGAGATGGAATCAATCAAAAAAGATAATGACGATATTAAGGATCGTGTATTGAGCCAGGAAAGATACAAAAGAAGATGGTGTCTTCGTATCAAAGGGAAAAAGGAGAAAACAAATGAAAATATCAGAGAAGAAGTGGTGGAACTTCTAGGAAGGATTGCTCCGGACCTAAAGATGAAGATGGAAGAAGCAGTTGATGTTGTCCACAGAGTGGGAAGAGCGGTGGAGAATAAGCATCGACAAATCATTATTCTGTTTGTGAGACGTGCCGTGAGAGATGACATCTGGAGGCGAACAAAGGCTTCTCCCGTGTGCAAAGAAGAAGGCATCCGCTTTGCTGAAGACCTGACCCCAGAGGACTGGAGATCCAGACAAGCGTTGTGGCCAAAAATCGACCAGGCACGGAAGGAAGGCAAGGCTGCAGGCTTCAGGGGCCCTTTTGGTTTCATAGAAGGCAAACGTATCAGGGTAGAGACTCCAGGTACGGGCTGACATCTGACTACGAAAGGAATATACAGTGGAACATTTCGGATGATGGGACTTTTACCTCAAGATTTTCCTACTCCATCTCCTAAACTTCCTCTTTAAAGCTGTTCATGTGTTCCATGTTCCAATTAAAAACTAATATTTCTCTTTTTTCCTTTAACACAAGGGGACTTAAAGACTCAATTAAGCGCAAAGCTGTTTTTCTGTTCTGCAAGGGGCAACAGGCAAATTGTTTTTTTCTCCAGGAAACTCATTCTGAGGAATCTGATGTGAAATTTTGGTCATAACAATGGGGAGATAAAATTTATTTTAGTCATGGTACAAACAGGTCAGCTGGGGTTGCTATTTGTTTCAACAGATGTCCTGGTAGGCTTTTGTGCAACATGGCAGACAAAGATGGACATTGGGTTGCCTGTGTGTAAAATACTGATAATACTCTGATTATTTTGGTTAATGTTTATGGACACAACAATGATCAAGAGAATAAGAACCTGCTGCATCAAATTTCTACAGTTATAAAGGAACTTTATACCAAATTCCCTACTGATTATATAGTAGTTGGAGGTGATTTCAATGTGACTCCTGATGAATGGTTGGATAGATGGCCTTCAAAGTTTTCAAGAGAACATAAAAACCCAATATTTGAAAAATTTGCTAATGATACTAAATTAATAGATGTATGGAGAGTGTTAAACGAAGATGTAAAACAATTCACCTGGCACAAACCTAATGGTCAAAGCAGGTCATGTATTGATTATTGGTTGGTATCCAACTCAATTTTACAATATGTCAAGGAAACAGTCATCTCTAACAGTCCCTTGAGTGACCATTGCGCCATTATTCTGAGACTACAAAGCAAAGACCAAAACAACACATTTAAGGATTATTGGAAATTTAATTGTCAGATGCTGAGAAATGAGGAGTATTGTAATTCTATTAAAAAATTAATTTTAGATATCCAGAATGATGAAGCCATCAATACACCGATACTCAAATGGGAATATCTTAAATTTAGAATCAGAAAAACCTCAATTGCATTCGGTAAAAAGTTAAACAGACAAAGAAAAGAAGAGGAATCAAATGTAGTAAAAGAATTTATGAATCTGTATGGCAAATTGAATCGGACTGAGGAGGAAAAAGGAAAAATTAATAATTTATAATCTAAATTGGACGAAATGTACCTTTATAGAGCCAAGGCTGCTTATTTGCGATCCAAAGCCAAGTGGATAGAAGAGGGTGAAAAGAACACTGCCTATTTTTGCAATCTAGAAAAACGTAGACAAGAATATAACTCAATTTGTAACCTAATAATCGACGGAGAGGAATGTACAGACCCTAAACGCATTTCAAATGAAGTATTTACTTTTTACAGTAACCTTTGTAAGTCTTCATACTCAGAACAAAATGTCACCTCCTTCTTTGACAAAATCAGTAATTGGATTCCAGTAATTGATGATAATTTTAGAGAAATTTGTGATGAAGACCTGACTATAGAAGAATTTGATTTTGCTATTAGGAGCATGGCATCTGATCGCTCACCGGGATCAGATGGTATAACAACTAATTTCTATAAGCACTTTTGGGATGACCTAAAATTACTATTATTCAGTGCAATAAATGAATGTATAAATCAAAAGGAGCTTATAACAACAATGAAACAGGGAGTTATAAAATTAATTCCAAAACCGGGGAAAGATAAGAAAAAACTAAGTAATCTAAGACCTATAACACTTTTAAATACAGACTACAAAGTTTTTACAAAAGTTTTAGCCACAAGACTAAAAACAGGTATTTCGTTAGCTTCATAGCATAATTTCCTAAGTCATTTGACTAAGTCAATGACTTAGGCAATTATGCTATGAAGCTAACGATTTCTGAAATAATTAGCCCGACACAATCAGGATTTCTCAAAGGACGGTTGATCCAAAATAATATCCGCTTGGTTTTGGACCTCATCGATTACAATTACCTAATTAAGGATGATGGTTTTATGTTGTTCTTGGACGTCCATAAAGCATTTGATTCTATTGAACACACTTTTATTATTAAGACATTTAAACATTTTGGGTTTGGTGATGCATTTCTGGATATGATCACTATGTTGTATACTGATATTAATAGTTGTGTTTCTCTTTTAGAAGGCACATGTCCCAGGTTCAGGGTGGAGAGAAGTATCAGGCAGGGCTGCAGCATCTCTTTTATTCATTGTAGCCACTGAATTACTTGCTATTACTGTCATAAACTCAAACATCAAAGGATTAGACATAAATAATCACAAATTAATAATAAGTCAGCTTGCCGATGATACAACAGTCTTTCTAAAAAATAAAGAACAAATTCCATTGGCCTTAGATACAATAAAGATCTTTTCTGATGCTTCTGGACTACGGCTGAACCTGGACAAATGTGAACTCATGAGTATCCACAATTGTTCTCACTCTTCTTTGTATGATATACCTGTCAAAAATGAAATCAAATATCTTGGAATCTGGATAACTAAATGCATGGCTGATAGTGAAGAAAAGAATATTCAGAATACAACTGACAAATGCAAAAAAACTCTGAACCATTGGCTACAGAGAGATTTAATGTTGTTCGGCAGGATAATGTTGACCAAGGTTGAATCTTTGTCCAGATTAATCTATCCAGCTTATTCCCTAGCCATCCCACCAAGAATTATAAAAGACATCAATAAGGTGAATTTTAATTTCATATGGAAAAATAAACATCATTATGTTAGTAACAGGGACTTGATAAAAGATTATGAAGAGGTGGGTTTAAAAGCAATCGATTTTGAAATAATGAATGGCATTTTAAAGATTAATTGGCTACGATCTTTCTTGAAAAATGATAATGAGATCTGGTTCTTGATACCATCTCTTATTTTCAACAAAGTTGGGGGGATCCAATTCCTTTTAGTATGTGATTTTGAAATTTCTAACTACCCATAAAACGTTCCAAATTTCATCAACAAGTTTTGTTAAACTGGAAATTAATGTTTAAACATAACTTCAGTCCCCACAATGTTCCACTGTGGAATAATAGGGTGATGTTGAATCAGGGGAAATCTATGTTTGTGGAAGAATGGATGACAAAACAAATTTGGTCTGTGACACATATAATGGATGAAAATGGAGATATACTTGAATTAAACAGGCTTAATGAGAAATATGACATGAGTTGCTCGTTCGAGCTCTATAAAAAGGTTTCACAGAATATCCCAACAGTCCTTGTAAATATGGTAAAGAACAATTTTTCAAATATACAGACTCCAAATTTGCATAAAGTTAAACTAGATGGTCTTGAATTGGTTAAAGGAAAATGCAATAATCAGTTTTTGAGGAGGTATTTGGTTAACACCTTATATCCAGGTAGGACGAAACATTCACTCGTCTTTAAAGATTATAACAAATCTGAGATCTCGTTGATCAGAACCAAATATTTAACATTTCCAATTCCCCCCAAATTTAAAGAAGTCCATTTTAGAACTACAAAAAATATTTACCCCTCCAATGAATTTATGAGACAGATTTAAATTTGTGTTAGACAACTGTTATATTTGTAAAACAACTTCGGAAACAACAGAGCACATGTTCTATGGATGTGTGACAATCCAGAATTTATGGAAGTCTCTCCATGTCCTAATATTGTCCCAGTATGGATATATTGATCTTTGGTCTTTTCAAAATATTCAAATTGGAGTAATCCTAAAGGACAAAAATAGTGAGTTTTTAGTTAACAATCTCATTATTATAACAAAGTATTACATACATAAATGCCGATATGCTAAATCCCCCCCCTTCATGGCCTGCTCTTAAAAACGACCTCTCCCTGTTCCGTAAATCTCTTAAACTAATAAATAAGCCCCAAGCAATCAAATTGCATAGATTTTTAGAAGAGTTTGATTTTTCTTAGCCCCTTATTTAAGTTATGTGTCTTGTTTATGGAACCTCACTTTTAGAGATTTTATGATCCCCCTTGTCTTCTTTATTTCTGTTCCTTGTTTTTCATTCTTTTTTTATTCTTATTTATTTTTGTATTGGTTATTCATCTTTTTATATTATTATTATGTAGATGTGTGAATATGGATGTGTATGTATGCATGTGTATATGCATATATATGTATATATATATGTGTGTGTGTGTATGTATGTTTACTTTCAGTTATTGTCGATTTCATTGTGGTGTATAGGAGATGTGATTCTGTTCTGATTGATTTAATATGTCGCTTGTCTCTTTGAGATTGTCATTGTTATTGTTCTAAATAAAGTTCATTTAAAAAAAATCCCGCTTGTGGAGGCTGCCATCTTGCACTTTTGGAGCCAGAGTCTGCGCAGTAGTGATTTGAGGTGGAGGACTGTGTCTTTTTTTTTATTTATTTATTTTTTTGTGGAGCGACTGTGTCACGCTCCCGTCCACACACCCGCTGGACGGGACCGCGAACACGCCCCTCTACACTTACGTAGCCCGGCTGCTCCAATTTATCTGCTGACGGATTTGCAATGCAATCAACAGCATCAAGACTGACGGAGTGTGTTTGAGATAACCTCACACGTGTCACAGGTGACACAAGTGGCGTTTTTTGGCTGGTTTGTCGGTAGCAGCTCCAGAAACGCAAGACTGCCACATCTGTTCGACCGACGCCAGTTGATCTAAACGCCAGTAGATCTGGAACACCGCACATCGCTAACAATCATATGGCACATTTACTTCAGAGGAAATTTTAGACGGCACTCATCATCAGGAAGGTTGCCGACCCCTGGTTTAAACACACACATATGATCAGCTGAAAGTGCGGGATCCGCCCTGCACGGAGGCCGCGGGGACGAGCTTCATCACATGAACGAGCTCGATGAACGTGAACATTTGCGGTTAAAAACACCTCTATGTGTGTTTGTGTGTTTCTTACTGAGTAGGAGGAGCACGATCATCATCATCTTCATCCTCGGTAACAGTCGCGTTACAGCTGATCCTCACCGACCGCTCCCAGACACAGATCCGTTGCTCTGAACAAGATGGCGAACAAAGAAGCACCGACTTTCGATTCTACCGGAAGTCTCCTCCTCCCTGAGAACCTTCATAATAAAAGCTCTTTACAGTGTTGAATACAATATAAAGGGAAAGGGAAGAAATAAAGAGTGATGTGCAGGTGAGAAGCTGTAACACTCACAGACTGTACGAAGGTTAAAGATGCTCCAATAAAAGAATAAAGCTCTTCATTACAAAGAGAAAGGAGTGAAACACGCCTCCTCCTGTCTGCCTGTGAACTGAGCCCACACACTGGACTCTGTGTCACTGATGCAGCTGCTGACTGTGGGCTCATACCACATTCATGTTTCTAGCATCTAATCATTTCACCTTAAACACATACAACACAAAAATGTGAAGTACACACTCTGAGGTACAGTGGTCCCTCGCTATAACGTAGTTCACCTTTCGCGGCCTCGCTGTATCGCGGGATTTTTTGTGGCGATTTTGCTGTTTTTTTCGTTTTTTTTTTTTCTGTTTTTTTTTTACAGTTGTGAGTAGAATAAAAGAACAATTAGAATATGATGTGCTTAGACAATCCGGTTGTTCAGTCTGACATCACTAGCCGTGTCTGGGCCTAAACTCCGCTGCAGGTCCATATATCAAACGATCACTATGGCATTACTGAGAGTTGAAAAACTGTCTAAAGTCTTTCATCTTTAATAAAATGATCAGCGTTCTGCTCTACCAGGTGTAACAATTGAGTTTAACATCCAGGCATCCATGAAAACGGAATTTATGACATTTAACGGAGTTAGAAGTTAGCAGGGAGTTAGCTCGCTAGCTTCCATCTAAATACAATATAGCATGTCCTGACTGCGGGGGTTTGGAAACAAATTAAAACGTACAGCTCTGTTATCACTTCCAGCATAAATGAAGACAGAAAACTAAACAGCAGTGACGTTTGTAGGGTTACTGAAGTTGGGCTAGCTGCTATATAATGATGTGCTACGTGACCGCTAGCGACACAGCTATGTTAGCATAATATAAACAAGCTAACTTTTTTTCCACTCGATAAAAGTTAACGTGAGTGTTCTCGGTGGTCAGGAACAAATGTAATCGCATGGCAGGATGCTGTAAAAGGCTGGGCTGTAGTTACATCCTAAGGTTTTAAAAACTGAGCTTAAATAAATGATTAGTGGTAATAAAAGCCGAGGGAGGTCAACAGTGATCACTGACTGTTTTAGGAGCTTTTTGAGATCAAATAGAAGAAAATACAAAACATTAAACATGTTAACAACACAAAAGCCATATTAAACGCAGACTACTTTAGGCCCGGAAGTAGGATTCGTCACGTCATCACTTAATGACCGGATAGGGTTCGGCTGCAGATCAGAAGAACAGGAAATGATTTGTAAGTGTGTGTCTTGTTAGGATGACTTGATTAACCCCTGTTTAAAGGACAATTGTAAACTTTTATTCTCAAAGCATTTCATGTGGCTTTAAAGCTGTCAAGTATGAGATTAAGCTGCTGAACCTGACCTCTGACATGCCAGAGCAGGTAGTTTAGCTAAACTTTGGTGTGTAACTGTGCAGAGTGAGGAATTTATTGACAGTGGGGGTCTGCCTGTCATAAAATGAGGAGTAAGAGCTGCCTCAGTAAGATACCCCGCAAGATCCACTTGGTGCTTGCTGTGACTGCATGTAGTGGGATCTCCCAGTGTGCATAGATTGACAGACCACGTGACTTTCGCGCACTGCATGCCGGTAACTCGTGGCAAAACAATCCAAGCGCCGCATCAAATGCACGCATTTGCAGCTGTAAATTATCTCTTTGTGTCCAGAATGGGCCGACGCAATCTTTCTTTTCAGTTTGTACTAATATACAGTGTCAGAACCAATACAAATAAAGTAAGTGTTGCACAAGTCTTTCATCAGGACTGTCTTTATTTATAACTGACAACAGTGTTACATGTTACTATTGAAGCTTACAGGACAAAGGCAAAATAGTATACCGTTGTGCATTATTTGCTGATTTGTATAAAAAAAACAGCTGCACAACAAAACAATAACAACCACAACAAACAATTGATACAACAAATTGGAAAATAGTTATTCATCACTTGCATGCTTCACAACAACACTTGGGCACATATTTGTGAGCGCACATGACACAGCGACTATCTTATCCAGCAAAGTCATGTTCTCACCTTCACATGGCACCACAAAACCTAAACGGATGGAGTCATTTAGGATAGTGTACTTGGACCGTAGACAGTCTATAACGCGTTCAACATGGATCCTGACATGTGCCAGTTTTCGTGTGTCCTCCACATCTTTTGCTTGTAGCTGACTACGACCCCGTGTAAATGCTGGGATTTTTAAAGTGGCACCCATTAAGGCAACACTTTCCTTGATATCAAAACCCCAGTCAGCGAGCACTGTGTCCCCAGGTGACAGCTTCTGTAGAAAGCCAGATGTTTCAGCTATTCGTTTATCGCTGGTACGCCCTCCCCATCCTTTAGAAATGAAAGAGATGGTCCCTTGTGGTGTGATGCCAATGAGATATTTCATTGTGTGTCTACTTTTGTATGTGGAATACGTCTCTGCCATGGCGCGTACATTTTGTGCTCTCTCTATGAACAGTTCAAAACAGTCAATAATAACTGTCACCTGGTCACCAAACATCTCAACATACTGGTGTGGCATACTGGCCTGTATGCAATGTCTTCCCGGCCAGTGCACCAGTGGACTGAGGTGAGCGTATAGCACATTTACAGTAATGTTAAATACAGTGGATGTGGTTGTCCGGCTAATATCAAAGAGGTGTGCAATATGTGCAATTGGAAGGTTGAGTCTTAAACGCATGAGAGTCAACAAGAGCATCTGAAACTGGGAAATTTTCCTGTCAGTGTCTGGCAAGCTCGGGCTGATTTGTTGTAGCACTCCCATTAATAAAGCAAAAGAAGGCAGCCCTGTGTAGAATTTAACTTTAGAGTTGTTATCTTTCAAGAATTCCATGTCTAATTTCCTTTTGGACAGTTCTTTTTGTAATATTAGGTTTTCTTCCTGCAGGTGTGCTATTTCTTGTAACCTTAGAGAACACATTTTACAGTCCTGCAGATCTTCATCCTCGTGCTGTGGAGTTATCTGCTGTGGTTGGATCTCAGCTGTAGTTTCCGTAGTGACAGGTGCTGAAAAACACAAATGCATACAGACAAAGACAAGATCATTTTATGTGCAAAAACAAGACAGCACCTAATGTGGAAATAGTGGAATTAATTTATGTACACAGACAATTTTACCTGCATGGATTTCGCCTGGATGAGCCGTCTCTGACCCAGAGGAACACGGGACTTTTCGTGGCTCTTTTGATTTCAATCTCTGTCTTAACCGATCAAATCTCTCTGTGGTGGAAGCTTGAGACTCTCTGTGGCCCAGTTTGAGAGAGGGTGCCCAGTCTGGATCGCATTCCAGCATTTCGTAGGCTGGTTTGCCTACAAAACACAGCTAACATTACACACAGCCACAATAAACAAAGGAGCATAGCGCGATGATTTCTGTTCAGCGCCATATAAGACGTATTAACTACTACAAAACACTTACCGTATTTTCACGACCATAAGGCGCACTGTGCTAAAAGGCGCAGTCTCAGTTATGTGTGCTATTACTGTATTTAACACACACATAAGGCGCACTGGACCATAGGGCGCATACAAGTACCGTATGCGTATTTAAAAATAAAGCGGGAGCAAACCTGAGTTCGGTACCTTACTCACATTTTTATTACCAGTAATCGTCATCATCAACAACACACAAGCATACAAGTGTGCGTATTTAAAAATAAAGCAGGAGCAAAACAAAGTTTGGTACTCACATTTTTATCATCAATCAAACCCATCGAAGTCCTCATCCTCTGTTTGAATTGAACAGCTAAATCTCCATCAAACATGCCAGGTTCACTGTCTTCACCGTCAGAGTCACTTTCCGTGCCGTGCGGCTCCTCGGAAATGATGCCGGCTTTTGCGAAAGCTCGAACAACAGTGCCAGCGGCCATGTTAGCCCAAGCATCTACAATCCATTGGCAAATTGTGGCGTAACTCGCCCGGCGCTGCCTTCCACTCTTAGTGAAACTGTGGTCTCCACCGGTCATCCATCGCTCCCAGGCCGCTCGCAGCCTTACTTTGAACGGCCGGTTCACACCGATGTCCAGCGGTTGGAGATCCTTTGTCAGGCCTCCCGGAATGACAGCAAGCTCACAGTTCATTTGTTTCACTAGTTTTTTCACATCGGCTGTGAGATGGGCACGCATAGAGTCACAGATTAAGAGCGATGGTGATGCGTGGAAAAAACCACCTGGTCTCCTTACATACACCTCCCTCAGCCAGTCTTTCATCATTTCCTCATCCATCCAGCCCTTTTCATTTGCCTTAATGATGATTCCTGCTGGAAACTTCTCTTTAGGCAAAGTCTTTCGCTTTAAAATCACCATAGGCGGCAGTTTCTGTCCATTAGCATGGCAGCCAAGCACAACAGTAAAAGAAGACTTTTCATACCCCGTTGTGCGTATCGCTACCGTGCTGGTCCCCTTCTTCTCCACAGTGTGACTCACCGGGATGTCAAAAGTCAGCGGGACCTCGTCCATGTTTGTGATGTGGCTGGGCTGGATGTGTTTGTCGCCGATGTGTTTGCTGCAGTAGGAGCGGAAGATGGCCAGCTTTTCCTTATAATCCGCTGGAAGTTGCTGCGCTACCGTAGTCCTGGTCCGGATGGAAAAATGGCACCGTTTCATAAAAAGTGAAAGTGAAACTGCTTTTAGCCGAATGGTGACCGTCGAAACGCTTCTCCCGCTCGCTCTTTGCTCGATGATCCACCGCTCGAGTCTTTCCTCCAACTCGGGCCACCTCGCCTTATGTCCGCGGAAACTCAGCTGCGTTTTCTTGACCTGCCGGAGCTTGTTTTCCAGCTTCCTCCATTTGCGAACCATCGATTCGTTAATCTTAAATTCTCTCGCCGCTGCTCGATTTCCATGTTCCTCCGCGTAGCTGATGGCCTTCAGTTTAAACTGTGCTTCATAAGCGTGTCTCTTTGCCATTTTCAGGGTTGCGCCCACACTTCACCCTTTAGCGTTCTCATGGTGTTCTCTACTACGTCCTCCTTACAACACACAGGGCGCACTGCGCTATCCGGTTGTTCAGTCTGACGTCACTAGCCGTGTCTGGGTCTAAACTCCGCTGCAGGTCCATATATCAAACGATCACTATGGGATTACTGAGAGTTGAAAAACTGTCTAAAGTCTTTCATCTTTAATAAAATGATCAGCGTTCTGCTCTACCAGGTGTAACAATTGAGTTTAACATCCAGGCATCCATGAAAACGGAATTTATGACATTTAACGGAGTTAGAAGTTAGCAGGGAGTTAGCTCGCTAGCTTCTATCTAAATACAATATAGCATGTCCTGACTGTGGGGTTTTGGAAACAAATTAAAACGTACAGCTCTGCTATCACTTCCAGCATAAATGAAGACAGAAAACTAAACAGCAGTGACGTTTGTAGGGTTACTGAAGTTGGGCTAGCTGGTATATAATGATGTGCTACGTGACCGCTAGCGACACAGCTATGTTAGCATAATATAAACAAGCTAACTTTTTTTCCACTCGATAAAAGTTACCGTGAGTGTTCTCGGTGGTCAGGAACAAATGTAATCGCATGGCAGGATGCTGTAAAAGGACCAAACTTCAGCCAGGAGAACAACTGAGATAATCCATCCACAATACGAGGTTAGTCATTCATATACTGCTGCATGGGCTGGGCTGTAGTTACATCGTAAGGTTTTAAAAACTGAGCTTAAATAAATGATTAGCGGTAATAAAAGCCGAGGGAGGTCAACAGGGATCACTGACTGTTTTAGGAGCTTTTTGAGATCAAATAGAAGAAAATACATAACATTAAACATGTTAACAACACAAATGCCATATTAAACGCAGACTACTTTAGACCCGGAAGTAGGATTCGTCGCGTCATCACTGAACAACCGGATAGGGCGCGCCGTACTTTTTGAAGAAAATCTAAGACTTTTAAGTGCGCCTTATGGTCGTGAAAATACGGTACCTTTGTGGAAATGCTTGGAGCAGACTAACATGTGAGGTGGAGTGTTTTCGAACGTTATATTAGGTCTTCGGATAGCGGCAATCCTATCGAATGCCAGGACTGCCATAATGAATTAATTAAATACACCATTAAATAATTAATTAAATGTGGCAATAATTAATTAAAATTGGAATTAATTAATTAAATAGTTATGACACATGTAATTAATTAATTATTGACACATTTAATTAATTATTTATGTATTTCACATTTTAATTAATTATTGACACATTTAATTAATTATTGACACATTTAATTAATTATTTAATGATATATTTATTTATTTCATTTTGGCAGTCCTGACGCCTGGCTCTCATCATGAAATAATTTTATCTGTCAGCCTCACCCATCAAACTCAGGGGGCGGGGTTAACGCTGCCCATGCAGCTTCTCTAACATTTGATTGGTTGCCGTGCAAAGTAAGTCAAAACAGGTCGATCCTAGAAAATCGATTGCTTGTGTAGACTTGGGGCAGCCAGTTATCCCAGAATGCAGATCAAATCACAAGCAGCAATGGTGGTGGTGTAGTTTTAAAATACCCCGTTTTTCTGTCACCAGCTACACTTTTAACAGTGTTTTAGCCGCGAATGTCGCGACGTACGTCTGGTCAGGTTGTCAACATAGAACATGTTTGCAAAAGTGCTCAGATGTTTTCAGAGATTTCACTAGCTCTGCTAACAGTTAGCATGCAGAGTGCACCCAGGGGGTTACGTTAACCGGTTTGTTTACATATTCCACTCTCCGTGTTCCACATGTTGCATTCGCAGATTCTCATTTTCACCGAACGATCGTCTCTTTCCGCCTGGTCTTGTGTCTCTGTGCTTCTGTAACATAAAGAACGAGCTGACATTTTTCTCACGAAACCAGCGATCAGCTCAACAGACCCTCAGTTTACCTGCATGCATCCTCCTCCTCATCTGTCAGCTGTTTAACACCTGCTGCTAATTCAAGAAACACGCCTAGTTACCTGGTGATAGTCACAGTTTAACTGGGCAGCCGGTGCTCGATATAACGCAATGTCAGCGCATTTTTCTGCACAAGATAAGTAAATATAGTGTTTTCCTCGAGCGCAGAGCTGCTGGAGCGTCCTTACAGAGCACTTCATCAGCGGCTGATGTCCAATCACCTTTGAACCTCAGCTGAGTTTTAGCTCTCAGTGGTTAAACGCTGAGGTTAAAGTTACGTTTCATAACTGCATAGTTTCACAGACGTTTAATGGTTCACATGTGTTAGACTGAACTATCATCTAAATATCATCTGTTTTTTAATAGTTATTCAACTGTATTCTAAGCACCAGCTGTCTGTTAGAATGTGATTTTTTTTCTCTCTCTGTTGGCAGAGGTATAAAAATGCGCAGGAAAATCTGACGTGCATGGCAAACTTCACCGACGATATTTAGGGAGGAATAAACACACGTCAAACATAAATGAACCATTTGCCTGTCTCCATAATTGAGAGCATTTTCTCTTCTTATGTCAACACTCTCTCTCTCTCTCTCTCTCTCTCTCTTTTTTTTTTTTGCTTTTTCGGTCATGTTATGTTTACCTGTCAAAGGCTTGTTACAAACTATGAAACACATTGTGCAGACTTCTGGATGTTAGAAGAAAACTAATACCGCTCATGAATGAGACTAAAGGCAGGAAGGTGTCCTTTAAAACTAAACATGTTAATAGGACCTCCCTGTTTATATCATAGTTTATGATATAGCACGTGTATTTCAGTAATAGCCTGCTGATTTCAGTGTAGTGGTGAACAGTCTCACAGCTCACGTGGGCGTTATCTGTGATACTCCTTAACTATAATTTATCCAAGTTAACTTCAGTTAACCATTCAGACGGTTCTTTTGCAATGAAAAACATAAACACCCATGCTGCCGGTAGGTTTCCTCAGTGCCAGCTGTTAACATTATAGCTGATTATGCAGTAACCATAGTAACCACGGACTCTGAGCGGCTGGATCGACGGAGGTCAGACAACAATTTTACACGTATGATCTTAAAACAGGACACAGCCACTATACGTGCTGGCCTCATATCAAATGTGAAGGCAGACTGAGTCTATGTTTGACGTTTGTTTATATCTAATCTTCCTCTCAAACATTTAAACAGCAGCGAGTCTGCAGCTGAGGGAATACAAACTCAGGTTTGCTCGTTTCTTGGATTCATTTGGTGATTTATTAAATGTATAACTGTTATTCTAATCTGCTGCTGAGTCTCTTACACTTTTCTTTATGCTGTATATTTTCACGTCTCTGGAATAGTTGGCAGTTAGATAGTCAGCTGGGAAACTTTGTGTTAACTCATGGAGCTGAGGATATCGTGGACATGCTGACCTCGCTGCGTGGTGTACAGAGCGAGGTCAGCATGATTAATATTCACAATAAAAATATTAGCCGAACATCATGAAGTCTGTATGTGTTTCATAGTGTCGAACAACCTTTGTACAGTTAAAGCCAGCAGTTACTACATGACAGAAACAGAAATTATTTGCTCTCTCTCCTCCTTAAACATGTTTTTAATGTTAGTTATAATTCAGAATTGGCGACTAAAACATGTAGGACACATAAGAACATCAGGAAATAAAACACCGATAAATATAACCTCAGTAAAAGAAGTCAGCGGGGGTTACTACAGCTGTGTACCGGGGCCTGCGCTTTGTCGGTGGGATTGCTTGCGAGGCGAGCGGGTCTATCCCACGCTTTGCCGTGAGACTGGGCAGACATCTCCGAAATCATCGAAACACTTTTGCAAAGAGGCTGTATCTTGACAAACCGACCAGACACATGAAGATTAAACCACTACATTCTCGGCTAAAAAAATATTAAAACGGTATTTGGTAACACACAAACAGGGTTTTTCAAAGCTCAGTTCTGTTAGCTTCCACATGCCGGTTGTTGTGTGCTAGAAACAATGGCCACCAGGCCAAAGCAATGGTTTTGACTCGATCAGCGTTAACCCCGCCCCCTGAGTTTGATGGGTGAGGCTGACAGATAAAATTATTTCATGATGAGAGCCAGGCGTCAGGACTGCCAAAATGAAATAAATAAATATATCATTAAATAATTAATTACATGTGTCAATAATTAATTAATTACATGTGTCAATAATTAATTAAAATGTGAATTACATGAATAATTAATTAAATGTGTCAATAATTAATTAATTAAATGTGTCAATAATTAATTAAAATGTGAATTACATGAATAATTAATTAAATGTGTCAATAATTAATTAAATGTGTCAATAATTAATTAAATGTGTCAATAATTAATTAAAATGTGAAATACATAAATAATTAATTAAATGTGTCAATAATTAATTAAATGTGTCAATAATTAATTAAAATGTGAAATACATAAATAATTAATTAAATGTGTCAATAATTAATTAAATGTGTCAATAATTAATTAATTAAATGTGTCAGTAATTAATTAAAATGTGAAATACATAAATAATTAATTAAATGTGTCAATAATTAATTAAATGTGTCAATAATTAATTAAAATGTGAAATACATAAATAATTAATTAAATGTGTCAATAATTAATTAAATGTGTCAATAATTAATTAAAATGTGAAATACATAAATAATTAATTAAATGTGTCAATAATTAATTAAATGTGTCAATAATTAATTAAAATGTGAAATACATAAATAATTAATTAAATGTGTCAATAATTAATTAAATGTGTCAATAATTAATTAATTAAATGTGTCAGTAATTAATTAAAATGTGAAATACATAAATAATTAATTAAATGTGTCAATAATTAATTAAATGTGTCAATAATTAATTAAAATATGAAATACATAAATAATTAATTAAATGTGTCAATAATTAATTAATTACATGTGTCATAACTATTTATTTAATTAATTAATTCCAATTTTAATTAATTATTGCCACATTTAATTAATTATTTAATGGTGTATTTAATTAATTCATTATGGCAGTCCAGGCCATCCGTCGCCTCTTCTTGACTTCGGAGACATGGCTTGGACAATTTCTGCTCCACGCCGGAATCCGATAAAAACCAATCGCTTTACCCGTCGGCTTCACGCGGCTGTTGCTCGCCCGGCTTGTGCAGTTAATAATACAACAGCTTCTTGCCATTTTTGGTTTCTTTTTATCGCTGTGTAACTGATTTCAATTGAAAGCCTGTGTGCGCTAGTAGCTCTTGCCACGAGTTCCCACAATCCTTTGCGGTTTTCCCCTTGAATGACGTCACATTTTCAATCTCTATTGGTAATAAAGCTTTGATGAAAAATACTCCAGCCTCATCTGACTCTTCCTCTCCAGCTGGGATATCACACAGATCAGTGAGGTCAAGAAGAAGTGAACCTTCTCAGCTTGTCAAATGTACATAAATCTTTGATCCCTCGCAGTGTGACTCTGAAGTTGGTTTCATTGTATTGTATAAAACCCCTGTGATTTTGTGTATATAGACTGTTCCACGGACCCCCTCTAACCACTGCTAAGATGGTACATTCCTCCCATCCTTTGTTTGTGTTTGCGCTGGTTCACCGTGATAGCGCTCGTGGAGCTGGGCTGTTGTACTGAACATGTGTCGTGCGTGTGCGTGAATGATAAGTAAGTGCCTTGTATTTGTTTGTTCTATGGTTGTAACTTATCATACACTTGCCTATGTACATTGTGTGATGCTTTTATAGAGTTTTCCAGCGGTTTGTGTAGCCACGAGACACTGTATATTCACGCTGATTTGACCAAAATGGCGCTACCCTTGTGAACTGAGCTGCCCAAAGTAAAGATGGAGTCTATCCCTGTGCAGCAGCCCATTTGTGTCCACCAGGGGGTGGTGTTTAGTCATTTCTGTTCAACCCTTTCTGTATTATTTAGACCAGTTTGGTTGACTTTAATTGTTTGCTAATTGTAATTTCTGTTATTTTACAGAACCACACACACATACATATACTCACACATACTCACACGAATTTACTTCTGGAGATGTTGTTTTGGATTAAAGGAACCCTAATTCTCATTGCTGTGGACCCTCTCTTTCATCATATAAGTCACCTGTGCCTTCTGACCGAGGATAGGAAAATCCTGCTGTAATTTGCCAGTTTATTAAGCACACACATGTCCAGTTCAGTATAATGTTGGACATGTTTCTACCAAGGTTTGAACTTTGTGTATAAATTCAACCGGTGTGATTCTGCGTTGTGTCTGATAAAAAAGGTAAAAGAAAGAAAGACCTCCAAGTAAATAATTTGCCCACTCCAGCTCCTCTCCCACAGGGGAAATAAAGCACCGAAATAAAGCACCGAAATATGCGCTGCTTTTCGGTCTGGTTACTACCATTTATGTCAGAACCGACACCGGTACCCATCCCTACTTATAGGGCCTTGGGGGTGGACACGTTATACGGCGTCCAGAGGACGTTCTGTGTATTCTCTGGCGCTGGTGCCCTACCCTCAATTTTAAATGCATTTAGACACTAAGGGTTTTCGGGAGGAGCCGTGCTGCTCTCTGAGAGGAAGCAGGAACAGTGCTCTCCTGAGTTTTAAATGCACTTTAGAACAGCACACAACAACACTACATATGAGCGGGCGGAGGAAGGTTTGGGGTCTTCACTCACCCCGGTTCTGTTAGCCGTCAGTGCTGGGGGGCTGGGAGGAGGTGCTGGCCGTCAGACTGGGGTCTGGGATGCGGGGCCTCCCCGCTACTGCAGATAAGGAGGCGGTCTGCTTTCCTTCACCCCAGAGTCTCCTCCACCCCTGTGTCTGTCTCCACGTCGGGTGAGTGCCGAGTATTTGGTGGTGCATATGGGGTGGGAATGCACGTCTGTGTCCGCGTGTGCCTGTTCGTCTGTGTCTATATATGTCAGGTTGGGTGTTAGACTCAACCTCTCTGGGAACATCTCAGGCTCTCCGACGTATGGAGACCTATCTCCCCTCACCACACTCCCTGCCGGTGGCTGATGCCTTCAGACATTGGTGTCACTCCTGGTGGCCGATTGGCGGGGCCTGGCACCTGTGGCCTGGCTGGGCCCCTTCCGTGGGGTGGGATGCCCTTCAGCACCTGGGCCTGAGGCTTGGTCCTCTCTGGCACAGCTGGCTGCCGACAGAGCCCGCGGGCACGTCACTGCAACCCCCTCTGGCCTCTGCTCCGTGGCTGATGGGTGACCTCTCGATTGGGGCTCTCCTCAGCTCTTCCCAGGAGGGTGTATCGCCATACAGGTGTCCTGGGCCCTGTGCTTCGTACGTCGCTTACTACATCCAAGATCAAATGAAACATCCAAGACCAAACCATCGCGCTAACCGTGAGCGCGCTAATCCGGTTCCCCGAACACACCTGCTGTTGACGATTAGTACAGCTGGATGAAGTAATGTGCGATCACTGGGTGCCGTAAAAGGGGCTACGCATCGATAGTAGAAACATTGATCGGCAACCCTCTGATTGGTCGGCGAAAATGTCGAAGGAGCGCGCTCGGTATTTTTCGGCAGCAGAGCAAGAACTCTTGAGTGAGGGATTTCAGGAGTTTCAGAGTTTAATTAAAACGCAAGGGAACACTGCAAAGGCTGCAAAAGCAAGGAGAGAGGGCCGGCAGAAAGTTGCTGACAAATTAAACTCGTAAGTAATTCAATAATAACAATAATAATGGAGTGGATTGATATAGCGCTTTCCAAGGCACCCAAAGCGCTTTACGATACCACTATCCAGTCACTCTCACATTCACACACTGGTGGAGGCAGCTACGGTTGTAGCCACAGCTGCCCTGGGGCAGACTGACAGAAGCCAGGCTGCCATATCGCACCATCGGCCCCTCTGGCCAACACCAGTAGGCGGTAGGGTAGATTTATCATATCACACCATATTATCCAATATTATATTACATTATATTATATTATAATATGTTATATTATATCCCCTTTCACATTAGAGCCACAACAGGACCCACTAGAACATGGGAACAAGTAAAAGTGAAATATAAGAATATTCTACAGAATGGTAATATTTATCACTTATATTGCTTGTCGTCTCTTGGAAAGAGACCCTGGAATAATCTGTTTGTTTGTTCATAACAGCAACCAAGAAAAGGGCAGAGCAAAAAAAAAGACAGGTGGTGGTCCTGCACCCCCTCGTCAACAAGTTGGTTAAGTAAATAATACCCTCACGGGAAAATCGATATCTCTCTATGAGCACACTGTCGCGCTGAGCTAAAGGATCCTGTCTGTCCCGCAATATACGCTGGATTCTGAGGACTCTCCTTATCAATCTTGCACCTTCCGCAATGGGTTGGTCGCGTATACGGACAGGACATGGCTGCGACAGGCTTCCCAAATCCACCTTCGCTTTTATAGCCGTGGTCTCTCATCTTGATTACACGAAGTAATTTACAATTACTACTCTGAAATATGAATTACATCTGTAATAATCACATACATGTAATAGAATATTAATAGTACATTTCCCTTTTTTAGGAAATGACCTGTATGTATCTGTGTGAAATCAATAAATGGATCAAGTGCTGCATTATCTTTAGTTACATTGATGTTATTTATTTATGGTGAAACAGTGGTGGAATATCGCTGTTGCTTTCGTATAAATGACGCGGACATACCTGCGTGGCCGCGATCTAATCCTGTTTACATAAAGTAAACCTGCTCCCAAGCAGGTTTACGCTTACGGCTCTGTTGCTATGACAGCAAGTCCGGGATGAGCTTCGGGGAACCGAACGATCCAGGATCACGCGAAATCGTCAACAATCTAATCCAGCTAACTTACTTAGCGAGGTACGAAGAACAGGCCCCTGGTGTTTTGTTTTGTTTTTCTTCTTTTTTTTTCCTTTTTCTTTTTTTCTTGCCCCCTTTCGCACCATCTCTTCTCCCCTCTACTTTTTTCTCTCCCTCTATTTCTTTCATTCTTTCTCCCTGTTCTATCCTCCAGTCATGTCTGTACTGTCTGTAACAACTGAAAATCAAATCAAATAAATACCTAATTATAATAAAGGTCAATCAAATGGACCAATATGGCAAGGCCATGATGATCCACTTGGTAAAAGGAATCCGCTTGGCATCTTTCTTGGCCTTCAGACAACAATTCTGACGGCTATAGATCCAAACGGGACACAAAAAAAACCAACAATCGGTTTGCATAACCAAAGAATTTCTGCACAAACTGTCAGAAACCGTCTCAGGGAAGCTCATCTGCATGCTCGTAGTCCTCACTGCAGTTCGTCGTCATAACCGGCTTGAGCGGGCAAACACTCTCATTCGATGCCGTTTGGCACAGTCCTGGTTTTCACTGTTTATGGCAGACAGCTTGTGTGGCCTTGTGTGGGTGAGCGGTTTGCTGATGTCAATGTTGTGGATCGAGTGGCCCGTGATAGCGGTGGGGTTCTGGTATGGACAGGCGTATGTTATGGACAACGAACACAGGTGCATTTTATTGATGGCATTTTGAATGCACAGAGGTACCGTGATAAGTAAATGGTAAATGGCCTGTATTTATATAGCGCTTTTCTAGTCCCTAAGGACCCCAAAGCACTTCACACCACATTCAGTCATCATCCACCCATTCACACAGTGGTGATGGCAGCTACATTGTAGAGCATACTCACCAGACATGTCACCCATTGAGCATGTTTGGGATGCTCTGGATTGGCGTATATGCCCGCGTGTTCCAGTTCCTGCCCATATTCAGCAACTTCACACAGCTATTGAAGAAAAGTGGACCAACATTCCATAGGTCACGATCAACAACCTGATCAACTCTATGTGACGGAAATGTGTTGCTCTGCGTTAGGCAAATGGTGGCAACACCACATACTGACTGGTTTTCTGCCCCTCCAACCCCCCATAAAGCAAAACTCTGCACGTTTCAGAGTGGTCTTTTATTGTGGGCAGTCTAAGGCACACCTGTACATTATTGATGCTGTCTAATCAGCCCCTTGATATGCCACACCTGTGAGGTGGGTAAAGAAAAAGTGCTCACTAACACAGATTTAGACAGATTTGAGAACAATATTTGAGAGTCATGGGTCTTTTGTGTATGTAGAAAAATCTTCAGATGTTTGACTTCAGCTCGTGAAAAATGGGAGCAAAAAGAAAAGTGCTGCGTTTAGATTTTGTTTAGTATATATACACACACACACCCACACACACACACACATATATATGGAGATAGATAGATGAGGAACTGTCAGTCTGAAATTATTCACAGTATGAAGATAAAACCATGCATACCTCCATTAAACATACTAAAGTTGCACTGCTGATTGTGAGTGGGTCAGAAAGTCACTGACTGTCCATTTACTAACTTTGATGTGTTTAGGACAGAAAAGTACCAACCAGCAGCTCCATTATCAATTCACCCAGGACTGCAGGACTCAGCTCTGTCTGAGACACATCAGGACCTCACAGGGACTGACTGACACAGGCTGTTAGATGTAACAAACACAGATTCAGACACATCTGGGATTCTTTTAAACAAACTTTTATTAAACACAGGTCCATCCTTTAATACATATATATGGATCCTTTAAAGTCATTCACATGTTTGTAGAAGAATGAAAAGAGCAAAACTAATACTCAAAGTACAAATCTTCTCCTCCACGATCAACACTGTCTAATGAAGATTCAGGAATAACTGATGACGCCTCAGCAGGCTCTGAAAGAGGAGCAGAGTGAAGGATGAAGGTCGTCCATCAGACCGAGTGTGACCTCAGCTTCCTGTTCAGGGACAAACATCACTGATGTCAGCTGTTCACCCTTTTACCTTTATTTAAATACTCCTGTGTGTGAATGTTACCTGCTCTCACTGATGAGTACACAGCACATGGATCAGCTGACTGCTCTGTAACACACACACAGGGTTAGAGTATCACACACCTGTATGTGTGTTTCATGTTTATTTTTTCCAGCATAGCTCAGTGGTGCTCCTTGCTCCCCCTAAAGGCCATTCGTGGATACTCTGCTTTTGCAGGCAAAGCGCATCAAATCCAACTTTTTTGACCCTATGCGACCCATATCCGATCATGGTGTGACAGTGTGAACGGCACAAATCTGATATTTTCAAATCCGATCTGGGTCACTTTCGTATGTGGTGCTGAATCCGATACACAAGACAGACGCCAATTATCAGCGCCGGAGAAGACATCGTGAACACTTCCTGGCCATCCAGTGTAGATGTTAGTGAAACTGCTGGGAAGACAATGTTGGAGAAACGTGAACATTTTCTTTGTTCTGTATAATCTGCAGATTCTGACAGAAATCTGCAACTATCCTTTGAAGCACTGCTCCTCTAAAACAGCAATAAGGATCATTATTAGGTTATTTACTTTATTATGTCAATAACAAAATAACTTAAAGCAAAACTTGGGAAACATAAAGTCCGAAGTCTTTATATTAAGGCCATCAGTCAAACAACACTGTTGCTCTGGGTCTAAACAGAGCGCGTTGTGTGTGACGTCTTCTTTTGCGCATGCGGCGCTTTGAGCGTTCACACTAGAGCGCGTTTGCTGTCGCATTTTATTTGTAGTGTGAACGAGCAGACAAAACAATCAGATTTGATCAAAAAATCTGAATTGAGCATCAAGACCTGCAGCGTGAACATAGCCTTAGACACACCTCTGAGTCAGTGCAGATTATTATGTATGCCAAAGTAAAAGCAGCTGCTGTTCTAAACAAACACAGCCTAGAAGTAATGCTTTTACTCCTTCCAGGCTGGACGACTGTAATTCATTATTATCAGGATGTCCTAAAAACTCACTGAAAAGCCTTCAGCTGATCCAAAATGCTGCAGCAAGAGTCCTGACAGGGACTAGAAAGAGAGCAGATTTCTCCTGTTTTGGCTTCCTGTTAAATCCAGAATTGAAATCAAAATCCTGCTCCTCACATACAAGGTCTTAAATAATCAGGCCCCATCTTATCTTAATGACCTTGTAGTACCATATCACCCTATTAGAGCACTTCGCTCTCGCTCTGCAGGCCTACTTGTTGTTCCTAGAGTATTTAAAAGTAGAATGGGAGGCAGAGCCTTCAGTTTTCAGGCCCCTCTTCTGTGGAACCAGCTTCCAGTTTGGATTCAGGAGACAGACACTATCTCTACTTTTAAGATTAGGCTTCAAACTTTCCTTTTTGCTAAAGCATATAGTTAGGGCTGGACCAGGTGACCCTGAATCCTCCCTTAGTTATGCTGCAATAGACGTAGGCTGCCGGGGGATTCCCATGATGCATTGAGTTTTTCCTTTCCAGTCACCTTTCTCACTCACTATGTATTAACAGACCTCTCTGCATTGAATCATATCTGTTATTAATCTCTGTCTCTCTTCCACAGCATGTCTTTATCCTGTCTTCCTTCTCTCACAGCAGATGGCCCCGCCCCTCCCTGAGCCTGGTTCTGCCGGAGGTTTTTTCCTCTTAAAAGGGAGTTTTTCCTTCCCACTGTCGCCAAAGTGCTTGCTCATAGGGGGTCATATGATTGTTGGGTTTTTTCCAGTGTATGTATTATTGTTGGGTCGACCTTACAATATAAAGCACCTTGAGGTGACTGTTGTTGTGATTAGGTGCTATATAAATAACATTGAATTGAACTGAAATTGAGGGGTGTCCTGTGGGGGGTGCTCTGGGTGTCGTCCCATTGCTTCAAACCATTCAATCCCAAAATATAAATACATCAATATCAATGTATAAATAAAATTGAATTGACTTATGGTGAGTGCCATGCTTTGTCGTTATGGTGGTTACTATGGTTACCTTTCCTCTTGCCAGCTTTCTTCTTGCTTTTGATGACCACCTGACCATAAGCGACGTCCTCAGGACCTGAGAACAGAGAGATGGATGGAGTGACTCGAGACGGAGTTCGGTCACAGCCAATATCTACAAACAAGCTGCTCTGTGAGGATTTTCAGTGCTCAAGATCATGTTTTTTTTTAAATTTTTATTATTATTATTCTTTTAAGATTTGCATTTTTATAGTTGCATGTTTTTGATCGGAGAAAATTTAGTAGGTTGTTCATAAAGTTTGTTTCCATATTCCTGAAGCAGGTTGTAGCTGTGGCATTGAAACATAAATATTATTATTATTATTATATGGTTCCTATGTTATGTTGTTTCCATCTACTGGACTTGAGTATGGCGCTTGTATTTGAATTGTAATTTTATATATATACATATATGTATATATACATATATGTATATATACATATATGTATATATACATATATGTATATATACATATAAGTTCAGGTTGTCATGTCTGCGTCTTATGTTTCCTGTTTTATTTTGAAGAGGTCTTGTGTTTCTATGTTCACTGTGTTTAGTTTTACTCTTTCCCTGCGAGTTCATTATGTTCAGGTGGGTTGTGCTGTTTTGATCTTTATAGTTATTATTTCCCTAGGTTTCAGTTATGGTTATCATAGGTTTAGTTCTTGTAATATGGCTTCCCTGTGTTCCATGTTGTGTCTACTGTGCCTTTCTGTACCATTCCAGGTTCCTATGTTCTGTCTCCCCAGTTGCTCTTAAGTTTACATGTCTAGAGTTCAGTCAGTGTGTTTTACTTTGAAGGTCCGTGTCTCATGTCAGTGTTTCTAGTTTTGTTTCCCTTGTCTCGTCCAGCCTGATTACTCCCAGCTGTGCTCTCCTCCTGTGTCTTGTTCCCTCGTTATCCCTCAGTGTATTTAAGCCCTGTGTTTCTCTTTGTCAGTGTCGTAGTCTCCCTCATGGCTGTGTTTCCCTGTGTGTTAGTTATCCATGTCCAAGTTTAGTTTTGTTATATTTTTCGTGCCATTCTGCAATAAAGCAGCTTTTTGAGTTTGATTCCTGTGTGGTGAGTTTTGCGTTCTGGTCCTTCCCCTGCCTGCACAGCTGAAACATGACATGTTCATGTGTACCTGAAGTTTGAGTCCTCACATCAGAGTAGACAGCTTGTAGATCAGCAGGATATTTGTCTGGAATACAGACATTCATAGAGGCAGTAGTTTTCAGCCTTCAGTAGTACTCCTTTTAACATAGATTTAAAGAGTACAGTATGTGGCTACATAACATGCTTGTCTTATTTTGATGACAGCACACATGGTGACAGTCTACCTCTCCTGTTGGCTCTCTGCTTGATCGTGACATCAGCATAGGTCACATCCACAGGAGGAGGAGATGGGTTTTTACTTCCTGAGAAGAGAGGAGGGGGAAACACATGAACATGATTGTGGTGACCCTCAGTATGTGTGAAATCTGTGTTTAGGACTTAACTTTGTGGTCCTTGTTGTGTTAGCCAATGTTGGGAGACATTATCTTCAAAAGTAACTTATTACTTTACAACATAATTAAACATTTATGCTAAGTGTTACTTACTGAGAAGATTAGCTAGTTAGAGTTTTTGCTTTTCCAAGACAATCATTTATCTTGTTGACACTAACATGTTATTACAGACTGAAGTACTCTGTGCTGGATATGATGGACTCTTTGAAGAAACGTTTTTAATATAATGTACATATTCTAGGAATTAGCTGGAGCTCTTCTGCCTTGCTCTACGATAAATCCTAAAGAAGTGAAAGGTGATGAAATGTACAGGGAGTGCAGAATTATAAGGCAAATGAGTATTTTGTCCACATCATCCTCTTCATGCATGTTGTCTTACTCCAAGCTGTATAGGCTCGAAAGCCTACTACCAATTAAGCATATTAGGTGATGTGCATCTCTGTAATGAGAAGGGGTGTGGTCTAATGACATCAACACCCTATATCAGGTGTGCATAATTATTAGGCAACATCCTTTCCTTTGGCAAAATGGGTCAAAAGAAGGACTTGACAGGCTCAGAAAAGTCAAAAATAGTGAGATATCTTGCAGAGGGATGCAGCAGTCTCAAAATTGCAAAGCTTCTGAAGCGTGATCATCGAACAATCAAGCGTTTCATTCAAAATAGTCAACAGGGTCGCAAGAAGCGTGTGGAAAAACCAAGGCGCAAAATAACTGCCCATGAACTAAGAAAAGTCAAGCGTGCAGCTGCCAAGATGCCACTTGCCACCAGTTTGGCCATATTTCAGAGCTGCAACATCACTGGAGTGCCCAAAAGCACAAGGTGTGCAATACTCAGAGACATGGCCAAGGTAAGAAAGGCTGAAAGACGACCACCACTGAACAAGACACACAAGCTGAAACGTCAAGACTGGGCCAAGAAATATCTCAAGACTGGTTTTTCTAAGGTTTTATGGACTGATGAAATGAGAGTGAGTCTTGATGGGCCAGATGGATGGGCCCGTGGCTGGATTGGTAAAGGGCAGAGAGCTCCAGTCCCACTCAGACGCCAGCAAGGTGGAGGTGGAGTACTGGTTTGGGCTGGTATCATCAAAGATGAGCTTGTGGGGCCTTTTCGGGTTGAGGATGGAGTCAAGCTCAACTCCCAGTCCTACTGCCAGTTTCTGGAAGACACCTTCTTCAAGCAGTGGTACAGGAAGAAGTCTGCATCCTTCAAGAAAAACATGATTTTCATGCAGGACAATGCTCCATCACACGCGTCCAAGTACTCCACAGCGTGGCTGGCAAGAAAGGGTATAAAAGAAGAAAAACTAATGACATGGCCTCCTTGTTCACCTGATCTGAACCCCATTGAGAACCTGTGGTCCATCATCAAATGTGAGATTTACAAGGAGGGAAAACAGTACACCTCTCTGAACAGTGTCTGGGAGGCTGTGGTTGCTGCTGCACGCAATGTTGATGGTGAACAGATCAAAACACTGACAGAATCCATGGATGGCAGGCTTTTGAGTGTCCTTGCAAAGAAAGGTGGCTATATTGGTCGCTGATTTGTTTTTGTCTTGTTTTTGAATGTCAGAAATGTATATTTGTGAATGTGGAGATGTTATATTGGTTTCACTGGTAAAAATAAATAATTGAAATGGGTATATATTTGTTTTTTGTTAAGTTGCCTAATAATTCTGCACAGTAATAGTCACCTGCACACACAGATATCCCCCTAAAATAGCTAAAACTAAAAACAAACTAAAAACTACTTCCAAAAACATTCAGCTTTGATATTAATGAGTTTTTTGGGTTCATTGAGAACATGGTTGTTGTTCAATAATAACATTATTCCTCAAAAATACAACTTGACTAATAACTCTGCACTCCCTGTGATGTCACTAATTTATTCTTTTTACACTACATTGTGACATCTTCCACACTAAAAGAATAAACTGAGATATAATATAGATTTATGTGTCAGGGGCAGCCCAAATACACATTTTATTTTGAAAGGTCACAGAGTAAATTGAAGAATCACTGAGCAGCATCACTCAAGTATTCATTCAAACCCACCATGACTGCATGTTTGGATGAGTAAAACCCACTGATCTGGACAGAGGTGACCCAGTCAGTTCATTTTTATGTAGGGTCAGAAGGTCAGCACAGTAATCAGATTACAACTGTTCATATCAGGTGAGTGAAAGCTTTCATACCTTTAAGTTTCCAGCAGAGGAACAGAACCAAACCTAGAACTAGAACCAGGAGAAGCCCAGAAACCAGACCTGCAACAATGGGGACCAGGAGAGAGGGAGGAGGAGGAGGAGGACAGGTGGATGCTGGGAGAGGAGGATAAGTAAGAGGAGGAGCAAAGTTTGAGGAGGTTCTTGGAGAAGGACAGTGAGGAGGGGGAGGACAGTGAAGAGGGGGAGGATGGATGATTTTGGGAGGATCTGGAGGAGAGATGATGAAGATGGTTCAGTCAGTTTATTATCAGGTCACATTGTTACATCATTTTTTAAACAGGAAGTGATGTCAGTGTTCTGACCTCTGACCCTCAGAGAGCTCTGAGGAGACTTTCTACCCTGTTCAGTAGAACAGTAGAGACCTTCATCAGCCTGCGTGATGTTAGTGATGTTGTGCTTTGCTTCAAGACCATGGCGACTTCCTTTGGTGAAGAAATAAGCTTCGACCGTGTCACCATTCCTCTGTCTGCAGCGCAGAATGACATCACTTCCTGTCCTCACAGGAAGTGCAGGGATCTCCAGGATGACATCTTTATCTGACCATCAGAGACAAACAGAGTTAATGAGAGCAGAGTCACACAGAGACAGAGACACAGGTGGAACGTCTCACCTGTAGTTTCTGATTGGACACTGAGGGAGACGTTGTCACTCTTCTGTCCAGAGGAGTCCTCACACCAGAAGGTTTCACTGGGAGGACAAACAGCCACAACAGCGTAGGAACCATGAACCCTCCCAAAGCCTGCAGCTGCTCCACAGTCCTCAGTGGGTCCTCCTCTGGTCCTCTTCACTGTCCATCCTTCAGCTGTCTGTCCATCATCAACACAACTCAGAGACACTGAAGAAGATCCTCTGAAGACCTGCTGAAGGTTTGGACTGACAGACAGAGACACTGGAGGACACACACACACACACACACACACACACACACACACACACACACACACACACACACACACACACACAGTAAGTGTATTTGTGTTCTTGTTGGAGTCTCACTGTTTCACTCCATCAACTCACCTGCAGAAACAGTCAGTGCAGACAGCAGCAGCACACACACACCTGCAACAGGAGGTCAGAGGTCAGTAAAGGTCAGAGGTCACTAAAGGTCAGAGGCTCCTCCACCTTGTGTACCTGCACAGGTGAGGAGCTTCTTTCTCTGTGTGAATGTGACCAAACAGATAAGCAGACGTCTGTGACAGTCACACTGATGGGCCTGCAGTCATTACAAAATCACATGAAAGTTAGAACAGGGTGTGTGTAATTATTCAGCCCCTGAGTCAATACTTTGTAGAACCAGCTTTAGCTGCAGCTCCAGCTGCCAGTGTTTCAGGGTCTGTCTCTACCTGCTTTGCACATCTACAGACTGAAATCTTTGCTCATTCTTCTTTGAAACAGCTCCAGCTCAGTCAGATTAGATGGACAGCGTTTGTGAACAGCAGTTTTCAGATCTTGCCACAGATTCTTGATTTGATTTAGATCTGGACTTTGACTGGGCCGTTCTAACACATGGATATGTTTCGTTTTAAACCATCAGACCTGTAAAGAACAAATATTTTTGAACTTAAAGATCGATACCCTACAGAATACATTTTAATAGGTGGTGATTGGAACATGACTCCTGATGAATGGACTGATAGATGGCCCTCAAGGACAGGTAGACCACAAAAAAATAACCTAATTATAGATTTTTTGATAAACAACAATTTGACAGATATTTGGAGAGAAAGAAATCCAGGAATTAAAAGCTTTTCCTGGTTTAAACCAAATGGAGCTTGTAAATCTAGAATAGACTATTGGCTAGGAAGTGACATCATTCTTAGCCACACTGTAAAAGTTGTGATGTCAAATGCACCTCTATCTGATCATTGCTTTATTGAACTGTGCTTAGAATCGGAAATTAGACAATCAAATAAAACCTTCACAGACAAATCAAATAAAAGAACTTATTGGAAGTTCAATGCCAAACTTTTACAAAATGAAGACTACTGCAACATAGTCAAAAAAATTATAAAAGATATTCTGGCTGATCATCTAATTGTAGGATATATCAGTAAATGGGAATTCATTAAATTCAAAATTAGAGAATTTAGTATTCAATTCAGTAAAAGAGTTAAGTCGAAAGCAAAGAGAATATGAATGTAAATTATTCCAAGAAATTACTTATTGCTGTAGTAAAGATGATCTAAATACCCAAGAAAGGAGTAAACTTATGGAGTTGCAAACTAAATCAGACCAGCTCTACCTAAATAAAGCAGAAGGACCTTTTGTGCGTTCATGGGCCAAGTGGATTGAGGAGGGGGAAAGAAATTCTTCATATTTTTTTAATTTAGAAAAAAGCAGACAGAAAAGAAATTTTATATCTTCTCTGTTAATTGATGGCATTGAATGTGACGACTCTAAAATTTTGGAGAATGAAATTTATTTTAGCCGAGCAGCTGAATAGGGGAATAATGTTGACGCGCCCGCTGTTCAAAACATAAGTCAAAGTTCCAGATTAAAACCTCTTTATTTGTTATCGAATCCTTAAAATCCAGAAAAACAGTGATCAAAAACATTCTAAGCTTGAGCGGTCAGCAAAAGTCGACTTCCCCCACCCCCACTCATTCACAAAAATTCCCTCGGGCCGTGAACAGGTGATATAGCAATCACTATCACTATTACCGACACCACGTGACCCAAAGCTACGCCTATCCACAACAGTGTATTTTGTGAAACAGAAGAGGAGGATCTGGACCATCTATTCTTTTTGTGCAATTTTATACAAATATTTTGGTTGGATTTTCATACCTGGCTTTATTCCAGTGGGATTCAAATGACCCCATTTACCTTTAATATGATATTGTTTGGAGTGTTTTTGAAAGAAAAGAAAGCTAATTATGGTGTTAATGTGTTATTAATCTTGTGCAAGCAATTTATACATAAATGTCGCTTTTTCAAGACCAAACCAACACTAGCTTACTGGAAAAACGACTTAAACCTGACTTTAGTTAAAAAGAAAAAGGCTGCTTTTTTGTTTCCTTTTTGGAAGACTTTGATTTAGTGAGTTAATAATCTGTTAAGTTATGTGACCCCATCTTTATAGTTTATTTTTCCTATATATGAAAGTTGCTAATATGTAAGGAATGTCTATTCTCTGAATGTGTAATATATGGTGCATTTTGTTTGTATGCTAATTTTACTAATAAAAAAAAGCATTCAAAGGAACTACTTCCTCTTCCGCCTTTCATAGTCATGTGCGAATTACGGCTGTATAAATGTCTGGCGCGCGCACTCACAACAATGGCTGAGCGTAAGTGTGCGGACGTATTTTACCTCCACAAACAGCCGAGAAGTGGTTTGCGATACATGTGGCAAAAACGTGCTCCAAGAGTGAGGTGTTGTGGCCATACTTCCCAACCTTGAGACCTCAGAATTAGGGAGACATTCAAAAGGGCTGTTGGGGTGGGGTGGTAAATACATTTTACAGTGTTTATTTATCGGGTAAAATACCTTAAATGTCACCGTTTTCAATGGCAGACCCGGAAACAGTGGGGGTGTCCAAATTCAGAGGCTGCTTCCACCTTAGCACCCGGCCTTCGCGGTCTAAAGAAAGCCGGGTAGTATGTCATGAGCTCCCTCGGTGGATTGAAACTCAGCCGTCTGCTCCTTGCTCTCTAAAATATAACCCCGTGCTGGCGTAAACTCTCCACCGTCTCACACTTCTGTTTAATCATTTTCTTATTCAGCTGTGTGAGGAAGGAGGAACCCTCCCGAGGGATTAATAAAGTTACATTTAATTTAATCTAATCTAATAACTTTAATCTCAGCCAAACCGATTTACTCACGAACAAATAAAACACTGAAAAAGCCAAACAAGAACATTTTTAAGTTATCAAAGTGACTTATACATCATGTTTAGTAGCCATAAACTGTTCAGACTGCTTCCATCAGGAAGGAGGTTCTGCAACATCCGGTCCCGTACCAGCAGACTGAGAGACAGCTTCTTCCATCAGGCCATCAGACTGCTGAACACGTCATAGACACCTCAGCTTCACTACTGGAACTTCAACATTATGCACTCCACACTGTATATAAATGCCACTGTTTTGCACATATTCAACTCTGTATATTTTATATATTTTATTATTGTTTACTCTATTTAATTTGTAAAATATGTGTACACACACACACACACACACACACACACACACACACACACACACACACACACACACACACACACACACACACACACACACACACACGTAGGAAAATATTTAGTATACACATCCAGAAATGCATACACTATTATATATTGTACATATATTTATTAGTTTCAGATGTAGCCATTCTTGTATTTTGCTTGTTTACATTATTGTATTTTGCACCACTCTGTTGCTTGTGAAGCTCGCACACAAGAATTTCACTCACATGTGCTGTACCAATGTACCTGCACATGTGATGTGACAATAAAAGTGATTTGATTTGATTTGATTTGATTTTGATTTGATGTTTAACCCGAGTAGCGCGGGGGTTTGAAGACGATGTGTCGGCTCAGATATTTGAAGTTCACACAGCTACATTCTCACCTGAAAACATGTTAAAAGTTTTTTTGCCACCCAGGAAGAGAAATAAGAGTAATATTAAAAGTTGCTGCCACCCTTGTTCCATCCATCCATCCATCCATCTTCATCCGCTTTATCCGAGGCCGGGTCGCGGGGGCAGCAGCCTAAGCAAAGAGGCCCAGACCTCCCTCTCCCCAGCCACCTCCTCCAGCTTATCCGGGGGAACACCAAGGCGTTCCCAGGCCAGCCGAGAGATATAATCTCTCCAGCGTGTCCTGGGTCTGCCCCGGGGCCTCCTCCCGGTGGGACATGCCTGGAACACCTCACCCAGGAGGCGCCCAGGGGGCATCCTGGTCAGATGCCCGAACCACCTCAGCTGGCTCCTTTCGATGCGGAGCAGCAGCGGCTCTACTCTGAGCCCCTCCCGGATGGCTGAACTTCTCACCTTGTTGGAAACTGGAATTGTCTAGGCCGCGCTATGAATTCTGCCATATGGTTTTTCAATTTTGTTGTCCTGGAAAATCGGGAGAAATTCAGGAGAATGGTGGCTCCGGGAGATTTTCAGAACGGGCACTGAAATTCAGTATTCTCCTGGAAAAATCGGGAGGGTTGGCATGTATGGTTGTGGCAACATCACTAACCTTATCAAACACCTCAGAGTAAATCATATCACAGAATATGACGAGTGTATGTTGAGGCGAACTGAAGAGAAGGACAGGGACAGATGCTGCTAGGGCGAGACAGACGTCTCTCACGGAGTCCTTTAGTGCTGCAGGCAGGCAACGTGTTCAAATAGCACAACTTCAGTTTTTTTGTTTCTATATGATGAACTCTGCATTATTAAGTGATGAGAACAAGTAATCTGATGCCCTGTAATCATTATGACGCTATAATTTGAGATACAATAAATAAAAAACGTTTTTGTACAAAGTATCGGTATCAAATCAAATCAAATCAAATCACTTTTATTGTCACATCACATGTGCAGGCACACTGGCACAGCACATGCGAGTGAAATTCTTGTGTGCGAGCCCCACAAGCAACAGAGATGTGCAAACACAACAACACAAACGAGCAAAATACAAGAATGGCCAACCTGAAACTAATAAATATATGTACAATATATAATAGTGTATGCATTTCTGGATGTGTATACTAAATATTTTCCTACGTGTGTGTGTGTGTGTGTGTGTGTGTGTGTGTGTGTGTGTGTGTGTGTATACACATTTTTACAAATTAAATAGTAAAAAATAATAATAAATAAAATATATAAAATATACAGAGGTTTGTAGTTGGATATTGTGCAAAACAAGTGGCATTTATATACAGTGTGGAGTGCATAATGTTGAAGTTCCAGTAGTGAAGCTGAGGTGTCTATGACGTGTTCAGCAGTCTGATGGCCTGATGGAAGAAGCTGTCTCTCAGTCTGCTGGTACGGGACCGGATGCTGCAGAACCTCCTTCCTGATGGAAGCAGTCTGAACAGTTTATGGCTGGGGTGACTGGAGTCCTTGATGATCCTCCCCGCTTTCCTCAGGCAGCGCTTCCTGTAGATGTCTTGGAGGGAGGGAAGCTCACCTCCAATTATCCGTTCAGAGCACCGCACTACTCGCTGGAGAGCTTTGCAGTTGTAGGCGGTGCTGTTGCCATACCAGGTGGTGATGCATCCAGTGAGGATGCTCTCAATGGCACAGTGATAGAAGGTCCTGAGGATGCGGGGGCTCATGCGAATCTTTTCAGTCTCCTGAGAAAGAAGAGGCGCTGCTGCGCCTTCTTCACTGTTTTGTTTGTGTGTACTGACCACGTAAGATCCTCAGCCAGATGTACTCCAAGGAACCGGAAGCTGCTCACTCTCTCCACAGCAGCGCCGTTGATGGTGATGGGGGTGTGTACTTCTCTGCACCTCCGGAAGTCCACTATCAACTCCTTTGTCTTTGCGACGTTGAGGGTGAGATGGTTGTCTTGACACCAGTGGGTCAGGGCGCTGACCTCCTCCCTGTAAGCCGTCTCATCACCGTTGGTGATAAGACCCACCACTGTAGTGTCGTCCGCAAACTTCACAATGATGTTGGAGCTGTTAGTGGCTGTGCAGTCGTAGGTGTAGAGTGAGTACAGGAGAGGGCTCAGTACACACCCCTGTGGAGCACCAGTGTTCAGTGTGATGGGGGATGAGGTGATGCTGCCCAGTCTGACCACTTGGCGTCTGTCAGACAGGAAGCTAAGGATCCAGCTGCAGAGGGAGCTGCTCAGTCCTAGATCCTGCAGTTTCCTGTCCAGCTTCGAGGGAACGATGGTATTGAATGCTGAGCTGTAATCTACAAACAGCATCCTCACATACGTGTCTCTCTTCTCCAGGTGTGACAGGGCAGTATGTAGTGTCAGGGCTATGGCATCATCAGTGGACCTGTTGTGGCGGTATGCGAACTGTAGAGGGTCCAGTGAGTCGGGTAGTGCAGAGCAGATGAAGTCCCTGACCAGCTTCTCGAAGCATTTGCTTACGATGGGGGTCAGGGCTACAGGTCGCCAGTCGTTCAATGAGGAGATGGTGGAGGATTTGGGTACAGGGACGATGGTGGCCATTTTGAAGCAGGCTGGGACTACAGACAGAGAGAGGGAAAGGTTGAAGATGTGCGTGAACACTCCAGCCAGCTGAGCCGCGCATGACTTGAGGACGCGGCCGGGAATCCCGTCCGGACCAGTAGCTTTGCGCGCGTTCACCTTCCTGAAGCACCTCCGCACATCCTCCTCAGACACAGTGTGCGCACTGTGTCTGAGGAGGATGTGCGGAGGTGTATCGGATCAGTATCGTCGATACCACCCTGAATATTACTTGGTATCGGATCGGAAAGGAAATCAGTGGTATCGCACATCAGTAGAAATCACTGTAAATAAACGCACTGTCAGCTTTTGTAAAGGTCTCCTGGTCTGCGCCTGAGTCCGCCAACAAAACCCTGCCAGGAGAGCATTACAGTGCGTTGTTTAACTGTATAAAAAGTGAATCATATAAGAACAATTCTGACATGAGTAATGACACAATAAGTGTAAGGACACATGAAGTATATGAAGTCATAGGTTATCTGATAATAAATCCTCTGGTTTGGATCACATCACTGCAGAACATTTAAAACATGCTAGTTTAAGGCTAGCTCCTCTTCTAGCACTCTGCTTCACTGGGTTTATGATTCATGGCATATGATGATGATGATATACCTTTATTAGTCCCACAAGGGGAAATTTCATATCTTACCATATATTACCAGAGTCAATGCTGTGTATTTTACTGGTACCAGTTATAAAGGACAACACTGCAAAAGTGAGCTGTTTGGATAATTACAGGCCGATTGCACTAGCCAGTATTTTATCTAAGGTGTTAGAATCTTGTTTGACAGAGTAAGTGAGTTCATCTCTTCTCTGGATAATCAGTTTGGCTTCAAACCAAAGCACGGCACTGACATGTGCATATATGCACTCAAGGAAATAGTCAGTTTGTATAAAAAATTCATCTGTCCTCATGTGTTTCATTGATGCCTCTCAGGCTTTTGATCGAGTGAACCACAGAAAACTTTTTGATAAAATGAAGAGACAGGGAGTTCCTCAGTACATCGTGAGGATTCTCTCTTACTGGTACGCTCATCAGAACATGCAGGTTAAATGGGGAAGCAGTATTTCTGCCCCCTTTGGTGTCAGCAATGGTGTCAGACAGGGTGGGATTTTGTCTCCAATTTTATTTAATTTATATGTCGATGATTTGTCCATACAGCTGAGAGCCTGTAACACTGGGTGTATATTAGGTAAAGCACTGATAAATCATCTCATGTATGCAGATGACCTGGTTGTTTTTAGTCCAAGCAGTGCTGGGTTACAGGTGCTTCTTAATGTCTGTACTGAATATGGTGTGCAATATGACATTGAGTAAAATGCTGCTAAAAGTGCTGTTCTGATATGTAGAACCAAGCAGGTAAACTTCCCTTTGTTTAAACTGGCACAAAAAACTCTTGAAGTTCATAAAAAGGTGAAATACCTCGGTCACTTTATTACTGAGCAAATGAATGATGATGATGACATATACAGACAGCGATGTAAGCTCTATGTGCAGGCAAATACTATTGCACGCAAATTCAGCTTTTGTTCACTTCCAGTTAGTGGCTTTGTTTAAAGCGTATTGCACACTGCTATATACTGCCCCCTTGTGGTCATCCTACAAACAATGTAGCATGCAGAAGCTGTACATTGCATATAATGATGCAATGAGAATTCTTTGTAGGATAACTAGAGGGGGTAGTGCCAGTCAGATTTTTGTAGATGTGTGTTTGGACTTTTAAAGCACTTTTGAGAAAGTTAGTGTTTTATTTTAGAGAATGACTGGATGGTTCTAGTAAAAGTATAATTTTAGCACTCACAGATCTGACAGTGAGTGGTTCCCATTACTCATTCAGAAGTTCTAATGGTATATTTAGGGCCATTGTCTTGTTGGAAGGCAAATCTGTGTCCCAGTTTCAAGTCCTTTGCAGCCTCCAACAGGTTTTGTTCCAAGATTGCCCTGTATTTAGCTCCATCCATCTTCCCATCATCTCTGACCAGCTTCCCTGTCCCTGCAGAAGAAAAACAGCCCCACAGCATGTTTCCACCACCATGTTTCACAGTGGGTATGGTACGTTCAGGGTGGTGAGCAGTGTGACTTTTCTGCCACACGTAGCGCTTTCATTTAGGCCAAAAAGTTCACCTTTGGTTTCTTCTGACCAGAGCACCTTCTTTCACATGTTTGCTGTGTCCCCTACATGGCTCCTGCAAACAGGACTTCTTATTTCTTTCAGTCAACATTGGCTGTCTTCTTGCCATTCTTCCACATAGGCCAGATTTGTGGGTTACACACAATTGTCCTGTGGACAGATTCTCCCACCTGAGCTGTGGAATTCTGCAGCTCCTCCAAAGTTGGCTGTAGGCCTCTTGGAAGCTTCTCTGACCAGAGCTCTCCTTGCTTGGTTTGTCAGTTTAGGTGGATGGTCATGTCTTGGTAGGAGCATAATTTTTCCATCTTTGCATGATGGATTGAACAGTGCTCCTTGAGATGTTGGGATAGCTTGGGATATTTTTTTATAACCCATCCCTGGGGGATTCCTTGGTCTTCATGAAGCTGTTTGTTCACTAATGTTCTGTAACAAACTACTGAGGCCGTCACAGAGCAGCTGTATTTATAATGAGACTAAATTATACACAGGTGAACTTGATTAGTTAATTAGGTGACTTCTAAAGGCAAATGATAACAATGGGTTTTGTCTATAGGTTTTCAGAGGGGGCTAAATACAAATGCACACCACACTTTTCAGATATTTATTTGCTTAAATTTTGAAAAAGATGTTTAACTTTTGTACCACTTTCCAACTATGTTGGTCTATCACAGAAAATCTCAATAAGAAACATTTAATTATGTGGTTGTAAGGTGACAAAATGTGTAAAAATTCAAGGGGTATGAATACTTTTTCAAAGCACTGTAGGTGCTAAATGATTCAGGTATATTCTTTTTAATTAAATGAACCCTTTGAAAAAATAATTTAGAAACTAGGTCATTACCAAGGACCAATTCTGTTTACATTATACATGCTTCCCTTGGGCAGTATCATCAGAAGACATAGCATATATTTACACTGCTATGCAGATGACACGCAACTTTATCTACCCATGAAGCCAGATAAACACACACTGTAGTGGTGAATTTCTGTCCCAAGCCTTGAAAAAATTTCTTCCACTCCTTAATGTGAGCTGTCCAGAGTTATTTCTGACTCATACATACAAATACACGATGTCATGGTCAAAAAACTGTTTTCTGCTACAGCACACATTTCCATTGCCGTACTGGTGCATTCTAACCTGCCCCCACACATGCGCCGTAATGTTTATCTTACCCAACAAAATAAACATGCAGCATTTATTCTCTGAGAACATCTTATAAAGAATCAAACATGTAACATAATAACTACACAGTATGAAAAATAGTGTAACGATGGTTAAAGGTTATTTTACAGTGTTACATTCCCCTAAAAGGTCCAGGTGATGAGGGGGGAAGTAACAAAAAGTGTCCGGGTCAGGAAAGGGAAACAGAGGCAGAATAATAAAACTCTTTGATTTAACCAAAGTTTCTATTAAAACTAACTAAAAGAGACTGACAAGCCGCTATCACCATTTAAAGGAACAAACAAAACTCAAGCGTTGGTCAATAAAGTACAAAGTAAGTCAAAAAGAGTGCAGCTCACTAGCTGCAAACACGGACACGCAGCACACTAGCTGAAAACCACAAAAACGCAGCTCACTAGCTGCAAACATCACAACCACTCAGCTCACTAGCTGAAACCACACTAATGGCACTCTGGCTCAGAGCTCACCTTTCCCTGGGCTTAAATTTCTTTAATTACTGACGAGAGTCAGCTGCACAGAAGGGAAAGGTGGCACCTCAGGCAGAAGAGGTGGTGGGACAAGCCCACACAGGCACCTTCAGGAGGAGGCCCTGCTAGGGCCGTAACATACAGTTACAGCTTGGCTATCTCTGTGCACTGTTGTTGCTTCTTTAAGGTACACGTTTGGTTGTAAGTAAGTAAAGTAAGTAAAACTTTATTTATATAGCACCTTTCAAGATAAAAATCACAAAGTGCTTCACAGAAGCTAAAACCTAAAAATAAAAATCAACCAAAAGCAAGTTTAAAAAGATGGGTTTTTAGCTGTTTTTTAAAAGCGACCACTGAGTCCACAGATCTCAGGCTCAAAGGGAGAGAGTTCCACAATCTGGGGGCCACAGGTCCAAAAGCTTTGTCGCCTTTTGTTTTCAGCCTCGTGTGCTGAACAGCAAGCAAGCCCTGGTCACATGACCTCAGGGACCTGCTGGGAATGTATGGATGCAAAAGTTCACTTATATATGTTGGTGCTTGTCCATGCAGGGCCCTGAAAGTCAAGGTCAAAACCTTAAACTGGATCCTGAATTTAACGGGGAACCAGTGCAGCTGAATCAGCAGGGGTGTGACATGGGAAGACTTGGAGGACTTGGTCAGAAGCTTTGCAGCAGCGTTCTGAACAACTTGCAGATGCTCCAAAGAGGCTTTACATAAACAAGTAAACAAAGAATTACAGTAGTCCAGACGGGATGAAACAAATGCATGAATGACAATTTCTAATTTGGAGCGCGATTGTGGTGCAGGAAAAAGGGAGTTAGTGTGTGCGGGAAGCAGTGTTGGTCAAGTTACTTGAAAAAAGTAATCAGTAACTAAATACTGATTACTTCTCCAAAAAAGTAATCCAGTTACTTTACTTATTACTTATTTTCAAAAGTATTTAATTACTTAGTTACTTAGTTACTTTTTAAAAACACGATTTACAACCTGAATAGGTAATAAAGCGATAGATCTTTCAGCCCAATTCTACTTTTACTGCATAATCCATCATACAAAATGTAATCAAATGGAAAAGTCTCTTTTTAAAAGTTTAAACTTTATGCATGAAGCAAAAACTTAATTATATGCAACATTCTCTGACTGGAAGAAATTTGTTAAACATTTAAACATATTTTCTGCACATTCCAGCACATAAAATATTTTGTGTGTTTACACTCAGTCTTTCAAATAGATGCAAGTAAAACACAGCAGAAAATAAATAAAGTCAAAGACTCAGCGGTCCTGTTGCTCTATTTTCACCTCTAAAGGAGGAGTGGGGTGGGCGGAGGTTTACCCTGGTGCAGGTGTGCTGCAGCGGTCAGTGGAAGAATCTGCGAGTTTCTCTGTGAGTTTCCCATTACATTGTAGTGCACTCGGTGCTTGCTTGGAAGTTTAGGGTTTTTTTTGCTGTAAAAAGAAGTTTTCTTCCCACGCACAGCGGACTCTAATGTTTTTGTCACGTTTTATGGAATCAAACTCAAATAAGGTCAGTACTTCCACGCTTTAAACGCTGTCATGAATGTCGCACTCACTTACGTCACTGTCATGAGATATTCTCTCAAAAAATCACGGTTTTAGTAACGCAGTAACGCAGCGTTCCTACGGTAAAGTAGCGGTAATCTAATTACCGTTTTTGCAATAGTAATCCCTTACTTTACTCGTTACTTGAAAAAAGTAATCAGATTACAGTAACGCATTACAAGTAAAACGTTACTGCCCATCTCTGGCGGGAAGGGGAGGGGCCTTCTTGTTGTTATTGTCTGGGCCTGAAGTGTTTTAGGAGTCTCCCTTGCTAGATTAGCAGCTAGCATACGCAATGTGTTGGAGGCTTGTTGCTAGCTAGTTAGCGGTGCTACACACCTAATACTCTAATAGTCTGTGTTATTGTCAAGGGTAGTGTCGTGGATGAGAGAAGGAGGACCCAAACGCTGGACTCACAGGCAGGTAGGTGAAGGTGGATGTTTATTGCCGAAGGAGTGAGCAAACAGTACAGAGGGAGGAAATGGCTGGCTGGCTGACTGAATGAATGAACATACAGACGGAGGGACGACATGAACATCAACATCAATGACACGACAGAGAACTGGTGAAACCGAGGAACTTAAATACACAGATTGAATGAGGACAATGATTGGAAACAGGTGAGTACAGGGCTGAACATAATCTGACTAATGACACGGGAGACAAGCTGACACGGGGAAAAAACAGGAAGTGAGAACATTAATGTGGCGAACTAAACTGAACATGAACAAACTGAAATCACTGGGTCAACGACCCGGGAACCCTGACAGTACCCCCCCCTTCAAAGGCCGGCACCCGACGGCCAAAAGAAAAAAAAACAGAACAGGGCGGGCGGAGGGGGCCCAGGACGGAGGGACGGAGTCCACACAGAGACAGTTCAGGTGGGCGGCCACGTGGAAGGCAGCAGCGACCACTGAGCCGGTCCGGTGGGCGGCTGCGGCGGTCGAGATGAGACTGTTCCGGTGGAGACGAGACAGTTCAGGGGGCCGACCGTGCGGACGGCAACGGCGGCGACGCGGACACAGTTCGGGAGGCCGACCGTGCGGAAGGCAACGGCGACGATGACAGCGCTGGTCCGGGGGCCGACCGTGCGGAAGGCAACGGCGGCCACGGCGGCCACTCAGGCGAAGGCGGTCCGGGGGCCGGCCGTGCAGAAGGCAACGGCGGCCACTCAGGCGAAGGCGGTCCGGGGGCCGGCCGTGTGGAAGGCAACGGCGGCCACTCAGGCGAAGGCGGTCCGGGGGCTGGCCGTGCGGAAGGCAACGGCGGCCACTCAGGCGAAGGCGGTCTGGGGGCCGGCTGTGCGGAAGGCAACTGTGGCCACTGAGCCAATCCGGTGGTCGACCACGCCGGCGACAAGGAGAAGGCGGCCGAGGAGCAGCCACAGGAGGCGGCACGGGAGCCGGCGGAGACTGAGGAGCAGCTGTAGGACCAGGCGAAGCAGAAGCCGAAGCCGAGGCCGAAGCCGAGGCCGAAGCCGAGGCCGGACCAGGCGAAGCAGAAGCAGAGGCCGAGGCCGGACCAGGCGAAGCAGAAGCAGAGGCCGAGGCCGGACCAGGCGAAGCTGAAGCAGAGGCCGAGGCTGGACCAGGCGAAGCAGAAGCAGAGGCCGAGGCCGGACCAGGTGAAGCCGAGGCTGGACCAGGCGAAGCTGAGGCTAGACCAGGCGAAGCTGAGGCTGGACCAGGCGAAGCTGAGGCTGGACCAGGCGAAGCAGCGGCTGAGTCTGATGCCGGACCAGGCGAAGCAGCGGCTGAGTCTGATGCCGGACCAGGTGGCGCGGAAGCCTCTGGCTCTAGACAGGCAGGGCCAGTAGGCGCAGAAGCCTCTGGTTGGAGACAGGCAGGGCCAGTAGGCGTGGAAGCCTCTGGCTGGAGACAGGCAGGTCCAGTAGGCGCGGAAGCCTCTTGCTGAGGAGCGGCCGGGCCAGCGGGTGCGGAAACCCCTGGCTGAGGAGCAGGAGAGCTCACAGCTGGCTCTGGGTGCTGTGGCTGCAGGTCTGAGAACCGAACAGGATGGTGGACGGGCGACTGGGAGACAGGGGGCGACTGGACTACAGGGCACTGGGCGGCAGACTGGACTACAGAAGAGTGAACGACAGACTGGACAGGCGCAGACTGGACTGACTGGACAGGAGCAGACTGGACTGACTGGACAGGGGACTGAGCTACAGGTGACTGGACAGGAGCAGACTGGAGAGCAGGTGAGTGAACTGACGGGGCTGGAAGCTGAACAGCAGGTGAGGGAACTGACTGGAGTGGAGATGCTAAGGGAGGAACAGAGGCAGGCTAGGCTGACGACGGAGATGAGGTTGGTGTGGCTAATGGCTGAGCTAATGACTGGGTTACTGAAGGGGACAAAACTGCAGCCTGGGCTAATAAAGCTGGGGCCTGAGCAGGGGACACCTCAGCTAGCCTAACCAGTGATAGTGCGAGGGCGTGAAAAGCTGGATCAGGAGGTGGATGAAGAGGTGAACTGATTGGCTCTTCCGTGCCTCCAGAGCGTGAGGGCACTGGCTGGAGAGCCTCAGCTGAGTCTCTAGGGGGGTCAGGCCGGATCCTGGCCGCCCTCAGCCTAGGTGCTGGGACAGGCACGGGAGGTGGCTGGACACCAGTCACCCCCACCCGAGGAACAGAAGTGGGTGTGGAGGTATACGGGGTCACAGCTGCCCTCGTCCTGGGAGCGGGCACAGGTGTGGGTGTCGGCTGACTGATTGGAGTGGAAATGATGACTGGGTGAGTGATACTGACAGGTTTATTGGGGATTGTTCTGGTTTTTCTGCCACCACTATTTACAGTCCTTGGAGCAGAGCAGAAAAACTCTTCCAGGTCCACGTCCTCGTCTAGGAGGGAGACTCCCCATGAATCAGAAATGAGTCTATTGTGTGTTTTAAGTGAATAATCAGACGGTGAGTGCGAAAAACAGTCACTGGAGCTCACCATCGGCAGTTGCTGGAAATAGTCCTTGTTATGGCGACGTGTGCGCCGCTTTCTCCGGGAAGAGGCAGTGGGCGGGGTACACAGCCGAGCCTCTGGCATGGGAGCCTCCATTGAGCTGAGGTGGGAGGCGGAGCCGCCGTGCCATGGCGAGGTTGAAGGTCCGGTGAGTAAAACGGCTGGCGGGTGAGCGAGGAGCGGAGCAGCGGGAGAGCGAGCGGCCGAAACTTGGCCTGTGACGCCCACTCTCCGCGGCGAATGCTCTGATGCAGGTGAGGCAGCAGGTGGAGGACCGCGGCGTCTCCGAGGCCCGCCCAGAGCCAGACGAGTCCCCTCAAAGACGTGCTCCCTCTCTGAGAAGAGCCGCTGTTTCCACCTGAGCTTCTCCGCCCAAATGGAGAGCGCTGCGTCCTGCCGCTCGAAAAGGTCCGAGTCCGCTGGGTCAAAAGCGTGTCTTCTTGGCACGGGTCGTGTCATTCTGTCAGGGGTAGTGTCGTGGATGAGAGAAGGAGGACCCAAATGCTGGACTCACAGGCAGGTAGGTGAAGGTGGATGTTTATTGCCGAAGGAGTGAGCAAACAGTACAGAGGGAGGAAATGGCTGGCTGGCTGACTGAATGAATGAACATACAGACGGAGGGACGACATGAACATCAACATCAATGACACGACAGAGAACTGGTGAAACCGAGGAACTTAAATACACAGATTGAATGATGACAATGATTGGAAACAGGTGAGTACAGGGCTGAACATAATCTGACTAATGACACGGGAGACAAGCTGACACGGGGAAAAAACAGGAAGTGAGAACATTAATGTGGCGAACTAAACTGAACATGAACAAACTGAAATCACTGGGTCCATTTGGATCCATTTTTAGACAGCGATGAGATCATCTGCACACTCCACAGAGGCCCAGAGTTACTGTTAATATCAAAAATATAATGCTGTCGTTTGAGATTTTAACATAAGACTGTGAGTGTAATGGATGTAAAACTGTTTAAATCTTCAGAGCTCTCTACAGCCTGGTAACATGGAAACTTTAAAGACATCAGCAGAACGTTTCAGTAGTGTAGTCTAATTTGTTCTTTTCATTTAATAATAGAGTCCATATTATATCAACAGCTACATTCACCCTGGAGAGAAACTAGTGAGGGGGACCATCAGGACCAAGCTGGGAAAGTTATATATTTAAAAATATATGATCCCCTCTGGTTACTCTGGTATGAATAACTCTGAATCACTTTATGGTAAATAACACACTATGTGTAAAAAACTGTAAAAGAATTCCAGATGACAAGTTTGTAGTTCAACATACAAGTGACGACCTTTGTCCTTCATCAGGTTTTATTTAATTGTGTTAGAGAAACTCAAACGTGCTCTTCATGCAGCTGAGTACATCAAGTGTTTAAAACGGAAGCTGTGCAGGTCTGAGATACAAACTGAGGTCCTGTTAATGCTGATATATAGTGACACTGTTGCATGAGTGATTAATCCTTTTGTTTTTTTGTCTTTAACTTTATCAGTAAAACAGCTGCAGCTTTCACTGACAGCACATGTGGCACTTTAACCTTTGTACTGTTTTCATCAGTTCATGTTGCAGTTAACATGTGAACATGTTGGATGATCTGTCTGCTGTCACTGGGTGGTGCTGAGGTCTGAATCTGAGGGCAGCTCCTGTAATCACAAAGACAACAGAACCATCAAACTCAAATAGAAATTTTATCCCTCAAATCTGAAATAAAGCTGATTCTTCTGTCCTCACACACTCAGGATCTGAAATTCTTACATTTTTTTCAGCATTACAGTACACTACAGTACTTTAATCCATAGTTCCTGATTAATGAGGAGTTACTGAAGTACAAGCTTAAAAAAATGTTATTGTCTTTACAGATGTGGCAAGAGACTGAAAACATGTTGATTGCACATATTTAATATTCAGCTCTGCACAGGAGCTGCAGCAGGATGCAGCCTGTTGCTTTTACAGTATAATACTTGTAATAAAAGTACAGTAACAGTAATTAGTGACCGAGGAGCCCGGAGCGTTTCTCTTGATTTCTTTAGTAAATTCATTCACCTGCACGGCTTAGCTCTCAGGACCGAGCTAAGGACGGTAGTTACGGATTAGCTTACAAACATGTTTAACTTACCGAAAAAGTGCAGCGGGGCCTCGGGTCCTTCTGTCGGTAGTCCAGTTTACTGGAGAACACCTCAGGCTGTCAGGTTAAAACACTCGGTCGTGTTTTCGTAGCGTAAACGCTGGCCCTCCTCTCAGAGCCTACGCTCTATCTGCTATTCCCGAACAGAGATACGCAAGTTGCTCCGTGACTGCAGCTGCCAGTCAAAGCTGCTATGATGACGTTACACCCCAATTTAACATCACCGCGGTAGGAATTAGAATCAAACTTATGGGAGAGGAGACCCCTTGAACATCAATCAGCGTGATGAGAACTGTTGATAACAAAAGAAAGAATCTTTGGAAAAAAATTATCTGAGGAGAATAAATTAATTTTAGTCTGACCCCAGTCCCATCCGCTAACATGGAGGAGGCGGGGTTTATGACCTATACTGCAGCCAGACACCAGGGGGCGATAGAGACGTTTTGGCTTCACTTTTGGGGAGCTGTCGCGTCGTCCATGTTTTATACAGTCATTGGTTCTGACTGAGAGATTTCTGAAACAAATTCAAGCGTACAGCTCTGCTATCACTTCCAACATAAATGACGACAGAAAACTAAACAGCAGTGATGTTTGTAGGGTTACTGAAGTTGGGCTAGCTGGTATATAATGATGTGCTAAATGATCGCTAGCTACACAGCTATGTTAGCATAACATAAACACAGTGAAGCTGGAGGATGAACGCAAACTTTTTCCACTGGATAAAAGTTAACGTGAGTGTTCTCGGTGGTCAGGAACAAATGTAATCGCATGGCAGGATGCTGTAAAAGGACCAAACTTCAGCCAGGAGAACAACTGAGATAATCCATCCACAATACGAGGTTAGTCATTCATATACTGCTGCATGGGCTGGGCTGTAGTTAGATCGGAAGGTTTTAAAAATAAATAGTGGTGATAAAAACCGAGACAGGCCAGCAGTGACTGTATTTGGGGGGTGAGATTAAATAGAACAAGATACGAAGCATTAATACATGTTAAAAACACAAAAGCCATATTAAACATAGCATACTTTGGGCCCAGAAACAGGAATCATCATGTCATCACTTAAAGACCGGATTACTTAAACTGCAGGAATGTCTTAAAGACATAAAGACCTGGATGGCCGCTAACTTTCTGCTTCTTAATTCAGATCAAACTGAGGTTATTGTACTCGGCCCTGAAAAGCTTAGAAATATGGTATCTAACCAGATTCTTACTCTGGATGGCATTACCTTGGCCTCCAGTAACGCTGTGAGGAACCTTGGAGTCATTTTTGACCAGGACATGTCCTTCAACGCTCATATTAAACAAATATGTAAGACTGCTTTCTTCCATTTGTGCAACATCTCTAAAATTAGAAATATCCTGTCTCAGAGAGACTCTGAAAAACTAGTTCATGCATTTATTACTTCCAGGCTGGACGACTGTAATTCATTATTATCAGGATGTCCAAAAAAACTCGCTGAAAAGCCTTCAGCTGATCCAAAATGCTGCAGCAAGAGTCCTGACAGGGACTAGAAAGAGAGAGCAGATTTCTCCTGTTTTAGCTTCCCTTCATTGGCTTCCTGTTAAATCCAGAATTCAAAATCCTGCTCCTCACATGCAAGGTCTTAAATAATCAGGCCCCATCTTATCTTAATGACCTTGTAGTACCATATCACCCTATTAGAGCACTTCGCTCTGCAGGCCTACTTGTTGTTCCTAGAGTATTTAAAAGTAGAACAGCTCGATCCAGTTTAATGATAGTTAAGATCAAATTTCATCTCCAGCTTTGTGAGTCAGAAAGAGCTTCCTGTTATTTCTTAGTTCAGTGCAGTGAATCTCTATTAAATGGATAATAAATAAATGAGCGCAGCAGCTCTGAGTTTGACTCACCGAGGAGCAGAGAGACACACGGAGTCTTCATTATGTCTGGATGACGACTGAACATCAGTCTGAGAAGCACAGAGACGTCTGCAGCTTCATCACTTCCCCTTTAACACATGCAGTCTCACTAAATGTCGCCACACTGAGGGGTTGGTGAGGGCGGGGCTTGCTTTAATGAGCCGCAGCCTGTAGTTATCATTTACAAAGATTAAAATCATCATGTTACCATATGATCTGTCCCACCACCTGATACAGGTGCTCACGACGTTTCCATTCATCCCTTTTCTCAAACATTTATCCAGTTCACCGTTGTAGAGTGGGCTGAAGCCTGTCCTGTCATATGATGAGAGATGGGGTGGTAGAGGCTGGCAGTCCACCTTTACAAACAAAGCTTCATTCTTGTGTTTCTTCAGGTAAGATTTGCCTTCACCAAAGTCCTTATATCACAAATTTAAAGTTTGTGGTTGGCTCAGGTTGAACATCAAACACTATTTCCTTGCCAACAGTGAAGATAAATCCTGCAGCAGTGAACTCTCAGTCGGACATTATGAAGCGTGTGATCAGCAGTATGAGCTCCATCCCAAGGTGTAGTTTTAGACTAATAACATACTTTGTTCAACTCATATTTCATATTCAGATAAATATATTTGTTTGTGACTTATGGCACTTCTCCATCTTTGTCTTCATCCATTAAATGCAAAAAGAAAAGAGCAGCTGCTGAAAAGCTCCAACATCACAAATTCACCACCTGGGGTCCGTTCTTCGTACCTCGCTAAGTAAGTTAGCTGGATTTGATTGTGGACGATTTCGCGTGATCCTGGATCGTTCGGTTCCCCGAAGCTCATCCGGGACTTGCTGCCATAGCAACAGAGCCGTAAGCGTAAACCTGCTTGGGAGCAGGTTTACTTTATGTAAACAGGATTAGATCGCGGCCACGCAGGTATGTCCGCTTCATTTATACGAAAGCAACAGCGATATTCCACCACTGTTTCACCATAAATAAATAACATCAATGTAACTAAAGATAATGCAGCACTTGATCCTTTTATTGATGTCACACAGATACATACAGGTCATTTCCTAAAAAAGGGAAATGTACTATTAACATTCTATTACATGTATGTGATTATTACAGATGTAATTCATATTTCAGAGTAGTAATTGTAAATTACTTCGTGTAATCAAGATGAGAGACCACGGCTATAAAAGCGAAGGTGGATTTGGGAAGTCTGTCGCAGCCATGTCCTGTCCGTATACGCGAGCCACCCATTGCAGAAGGTGCAAGATTGATAAGGAGAGTCCTCAGAATTCAGCGTATATTGCGGGACAGACAGGATCCTTTAGCTCAGCGCGACAGTGTGCTCATAGAGAGATATCGATTTTCCCGTGAGGGTATTATTTACTTAACCAACTTGTTGACGAGGGGGTGCAGGACCACCACCTGTCTTTTTTTTTGCTCTGCCCTTTTCTTGGTTGCTGTTATGAACAAACTAACAGATTATTTCAGGGTCTCTTTCCAAGAGACTAAAAGCAATATAAGTGATAAATATTACCATTCTGTAGAATATTCTTATATTTCACTTTTACTTGTTCCCATGTTCTAGTGGGTCCTGTTGTGGCTCTAATGTGAAAGGGGATATAATATAACATATTATAATATAATATAATGTAATATAATATTGGATAATATGGTGTGATATGATAAATCTACCCTACCGCCTACTGGTGTTGGCCAGAGGGGTCGATGGCGCGATATGGCAGCCTGGCTTCTGTCAGTCTGCCCCAGGGCAGCTGTGGCTACAACTGTAGCCTTCACCAGTGTGTGAATGTGAGAGTGATTGAATAGTGGCATTGTAAAGCGCTTTGGGTGCCTTGGAAAGCGCTATATCAATCCACTCCATTATTATTGTTATTATTGAATTACTTACGAGTTTAATTTGTCAGCAACTTCCTGCCAGCCCTCTCTCCTTGCTTTTGCAGCCTTTGCAGTGTTCCCTTGCGTTCTGATTAAACTCTGAAACTCCTGAAATCCCTCACTCAAGAGTTCTTGCTCTGCTGCCGAAAAATACTGAGCACACTCCTTCGACATTTTCGCCGACCAATCAGAGGGTTGCCGATCAATGTTTCTACTATCGATGCGTAGCCCCTTTTACGACACCCAGTGATCTCACATTACTTCATCCAGCTGTACTAATCGTCAACAACAGATGTGTTCGGAGAACCGGATTAGCGAACTCAAAGTTAGCGCGATGATTTGGTCTTGGATGTGTCATTTGATCTTGGATGTGGTAAGCGAGGTACGAAGAACGGACCCCTGATATGTAACTTTATTTTGAAATATTGAGTATCAAATGACACAGAAAGACATCTGGAACATGTAAATCACCCTGCTTTGTGACTGAAATCCGTGTTTTATCTGAGTGCGTCTGAACTGAAAAGGAGGCTTACAAGCATCACATGACAAATTGATTTAAAGTGGTAAGAACATGAAAACAGGAACCAAAGAGAAAAGGAGGAAGCAGCACAACAGAAATAGACAGAAGTTACTGAGAAAGGAAACAACACAGAGCTGAATGATGGTGTTAGATACATTCTTCTTCTTTTGTTTTTGCCTGTCCTCCCCAGCACTTTAGCATCAGAATTATTGTTTGAAGGCCAAGAAAAATACCCAACATTTTGACCCTTTACTACGCTGGTCCACTTGATTTTTGTAGTTTATTAGATTTCTGCTAGGATTTTTTTATTATTTTGAATTATTTTTTATTTTCCGTTACTACAATCAGAACGGACAGGACCAGAGAATGGGAAAGAGAAAGACAGAAACAATGCATGGACATCCCAACAAAGATAGTTTGTGCCTGTGAACACCTGTGTGTGTGAGCGCGCTTGTACTCAAAGGTTTCTCCATGTTACTGTTTAATAGTAGGTGTGGGGAGTCATAGCCCTGCCTTCCAGGTTAGGAAGGAGAACCAGGCCCCGGACATCTAGAGGCCCCAAAGCACTTGTAAGCGCCCAAGGAGGACCACTGGAGGGACAGTTGCGCCACCCACCTAGAAAAGAGCTGCCGGGCTATCCTCGGATGGCTACTCCAGGGCAGACTGAGCCCCAGACCAAAGACCTGAGATCCAAGGGAAGGCTGCCGTTTAAAGTTTTAAATGCTTCAAAAAAACCATTCTAACTAAAGTTCAACGTACAGCACTCAGTGGTTAGTCAAAGAGCCGAAATTGTCTAAACATTTAAATATTTTATCGACTCACTCAAAAACAGAGTGTACTTTATGTAAACAAGGTCTGGTGGCCTTATATTGCAAAATGAAGGGTGATTTTGTGGTAATGTGTTAATCTTAAGTAAAACTAAGGTGTAACGCTGAATTGATTGACAATTTATACTTTGTACTTTAAAAACCACTCAAAAGAAGTGAGGATAATTTTGACTCCTGAGGACTCCTGAGGTGAATGGCAAATGGGAAGACATTATGAGGGTGAAGAACAACCCTCCTGCTGATGGAGAGAACAGTGTTTGAGTCTGTCCACAGTGAAAAACACCAGCTGACCTCTGATGTTGGACAGAAGCACAGGAGTACAGGAGAAATCCTCACAGACACTTTGTTTATGGTGTTTACACTGCACGTTTGTGAAGCTCTGTCAAATATTAACTATAGATTCCTGATAACCTTTTGTTTAAGTTTAGCTCTCTGTGGCTCCAACCACTCAGTGTTTCTTCTTTCTTAAAGCCCTCTTACACACTTAGACTGGTCCTGCTTACACATCAGTATTCTGCAAACATTAAAGGAGTCATGTTTGCAGAATACTGCTGTGAGTTGTTGTGTGAAGCAGGCAGGACTGGACCCAAACGCAGACTCATGGATGCAAAAATAAGCTCAAAACTCAACGAACGGAGAATACAAAACATAGGAAGCTAAACCAACAAACACAGCACACAGCCAGGTATGAGGGAGATACCTGGACAGAGGGAAACACAGGACTTACACAAGGAATAGCAAGGGTAGAGAAACAACAGGGAAACACAGCTAATCAGACACAATGAGACAGAGGAAGCAAAACCGAACATAACACACATTACAAAGTAAGAGAGGAAGTGACATGTACACACAGACATGAAAACATATGACTGACATGAGACTGAGGAGATGAGACGGAACACAGGGAGACAAACACAACACCAGGCAAGAGAGACACACAGAGACACACCTGAGAGGGCGAGGGAGAGGGGGGAGGGGCATGAAACATAGAAACAGAAAAGGGACACAAGACACAAGGACACACACAAACACAGAGAGGGACACAGTGGACAGACACACAACTGGAACCTAAATGAAGAAGGAACTAAAACATAGGAGACTAGTATATTAACCTTAAATAATAATACATAACAGACACCAAAATACAAGAAAACACAAGAAAACGCTGTGTCAAATGATCAGAACCATGACATCTAATATCTCTATGTTGTGTCTTACTTTCTGTCTGTTTTCTGCTTCTCTTGTAGCTGAGACTTGTTTGAGTCTCCAAGGCCTGCTGACCTTCAGTTTCATTAATAAATACTGTTAGGTACAGATGAATGAATGCTGCAGTTTAAATACTGAACGATTAATTGAATTTATCATGAGTTGCAATATGACAGTTGTATTTATAAAACCTTTATTAACACACAAATCTCAATTTATGATCCGTATATGTATAAACGTTCATGTAAATACTAATCACTCACACAGACTTTATAAATGACTCCATATATCATTAAGTTTCTAAATAAGCAGATTGTGTTTGATTGTTAATCAGCTAAACATTTATATCCAACATTGACAATGTGAAAGTATATAAAGCCACAAGAGGAGGGAGTCCAAAACCCACAAACAGATTTAAACATGTGTGAAATCATTTGTGAACAAATTTAAAAACATATGAAACAATTTTATAAACACACACGCATCACAACCTGAGTAAATATGAGTCATTTATGAGCTTTAACTTTTTTTTGAATTTAACATCAGCGGTCCCCAACCTTTTTGGCACCATGAACTGGTTTATGTCCACCAATATTTTCACAGACTGGCCTTTAAGGTATCGCGGATAAATACAATAAAACAAAACGAGTACTGATACAAAAAAAAGAGAGGAAAAGATAATTTATTCATAACACACAGGAAAATACCCAGGGAATCTGAGTTAAGGATGAAAATCCTGAAAACCATAAATTTCACACCTGAGCCTCAACTCTGGCGGCCCGGTACCAAATGACTCACGGCTCGGTACTGGTCCATGGCCCGGGGTTTGGGGACCGCTGTTTAACATTCAAAAACTTTCGGGTAATTTTAAGTTTCTTTAGGTTTGAGTTCTTTTCATTCAATAAAGCATGAGTTTTGAGACTCTTTAATGCTCTTGGCTCTGCAGAACTCAAGTTTAAGATGTACAATCTGAATATTAGTTCAGGTTTTGATGTGTGCTCTAATTTAATTTAAATATCTCTGCAGATGCAACAGTCACAGGCAGAGTGCAGACTGTACGGCTCCCCAAAGATAAGGGTTAGGGAGCCTAGCTGTTTCTTTTATTAACACAGCCAAAAGTGATCTTGATTAAATGATCCATGGAAGGAAAGAAATGTACCAAAATTTTTATCCAGATTATAATTTTGAAATAATGGACCCAGATCACAGGAAAGGATGAATATGAATGGGTGGAGAGGGTGGAGAGGAGCTGCAGGCTGAAAATCAGACATCACCACCAAAGTTCGTCATCAGCCAAGAAACACACGAAGCAGGAAAAGAGACAAAAACTGATTCAGGATCAGAAGGTAGAAACATGCAGGCTACAAATCCAGACTGAGGAGAATCCTCTGCTCTACGACTAGGTAAAAGCATCAGAAAGACCTCTGAGACATTTCATTGGTCCCACAGCCAACAGAGGGTGGAGTCATTACAGGTGCTCCACCCTTAGCAGCTGAACACTCTCAGGCACGTCAAAGCAAACACAGCTTCAAAGCTTCAACACAAACACTCTACAGCTCAGAAGGCATGCTCAGTGGTGACATCAGCAGTGACATCATCACCATCTTTATCCAGTCCCTGGCCTCCTCTATCACGCTGGCTCATCTCTATGGAGACGGCTGGTTTGTTCGTTGTCTTCCTGCTCCAGCAGATGGACAGCAGCAGACCAGTGGAGATGAAGTATGGACAGAAGATCACTAGATGGCAGACGAGTCTGAGCACAGACTCACAGGGAAGAGGAGGAGGACCTAAAAGAGGGCACAGAGAAGGAGTTAGGCAGTGTTCTTGTACTCCAAGTGCTGCATACAGTACACATATAGCTAACCTGTCTTTAACCACACTGACCCTGTTATCTGGATGTAACAGAGTTAGAAAATAGCTTAATGAATTTCCTCAAAATTGATGTGCTTTGTGAATAGTTGGAGCCACCTGGTGGACAAACACAGCAACTGCAACTGTTAAGGTTCCAAATTGCTGCACAGCGCATGCCTCAGCAAAGGACAAAAACTCCCAAGCTGGTGGTAGGTGCTTGTGAGCGATACCGTTGTCAATTTGTATGTGTATTAATGAAAACATTCTTATAGTGGTAATTGTCAACATGTATTTTGATTATAAGCAGTACTAGCATGTATCCTGAAAGTTACAGGCATTTTGATGCATGGGTAGTAAATTTATTCACGAGTAGCATCTTAGTTAGCATGCTAAGCTAATACTCGTTAGCTAGTCGGGTGCTTTTTGACTTGGACTCAGCTCTAATGCTTCTCTATGAGATTGTAATTGTTCTAATTCTTTTTAACAGAACTGAATGTTGCAGTTGCTTTGCACACTGTTAATGAAGACTGTGTGCTGTTTTCTTTGTACCAGGTAGGCGCTGTTAAGTATAAGTTTTAATAGAGATTGACAGACCACGTGACTTTCGTGCATTGCATGCCGTGAACTCGTGGCAAAACAATCCAAGTACCGCATCAAATGCAAGTATTTGCAGCACCGCAAAACGTTCATTCTTCAGTTCCAATAAATTCTTGCTTTTTCTTTGCCCCCCAAAAAGGTATGTACAAAACGAAGGAGAATAATGCCGGTCCGTACAAAGACAGACTTGATGAAAAGTCAAAGAAAAGATACGAGGACAAAATCAAACCAGTGAAAGGGTCAGACCCTTACGAGCACACAGAGGGACAAAATACATGCTGCCCAACTTTCACCACGCTCATATTTATAATTATACGGTTCTTGGAGTGAGTGCATACACTCATGAAGTTTAGTAACTTCAGGTCACTGCAACAAGCCCAGGTACAGTTTACCGACGGATGGGTACAGGACCATGAAATGCACCGTGTAGAACGAAAGACCATCGTACGTATCATAAGTTTACCAGTCTCACAAATCGTCGTCATAAATACACATTCGTTAACCGTTTATTAATAGGACCTTTGAGCTCAATGGTAATTAATTAGTAATGGAAATAATTTCTGGTTGCATTACAGAAATGTAGCAGTGACAATAATATTGTATGCTGTAATCGTACTGGACAATTAGTGATACAAAACAACTGTTTTATCCTGTGAATAAAAGTATGTTTTTGTCAATGTACCATGGTAATAACAGAAGCGAAACACAATATTGTGTCAGGACAATTCACTATTTATGCACAATAAACAAAGGAGCATAGCGCAACAATTTCTGTTCAGCGCCAGACTTGCTTGTAACCTATATCACTAATTATGTTAAGAAAAATGACGCATTAACTACAACAGCAGACTGACCTTTGTGGAAATGCTTGGAGCAGACTAACTGGAGTGTTCTGAGACGTTATATTTGGTCTTTGAATGGCTGCAATCTGTCGCCTCTTTGTTACTTCGGAAACATGGCTCGAACAATTTCTCTTCAACGACGTAATCCGATAACAACCGATCTCTTTACCCGTCGGCTTCCCGTGGCTGTCATGCGACCGGCTATTGCAGTTAATAATACAACAGCTTCTTGACATTTTTTGTGTTTCTTTTTATCGCTGTGTAACTGATTTTAATTGAAAGCCTGCGTGCGCTAGTACCTCTTGCCACGAGTTCCCAGAATTCTTTGAGGTTTTACCCCTGAGTGACGTCACATTTTCAATCTCTATTGATGCTGTTGTATAGAGAAAACAGGTTTTTTGTATCACTAATTTTCCAGTGCGATTACAGCATACAATATTATTGTCACTGCTACATTTCTTTAATGCTACCAGAGATTATTTCCACTACTAATTAATTACCGTTGAGCTTAAAGGTCCTATTAATAAACGTTTAACGAATGTGTATTTATGATGACGATTTGTGAGACTGGTAAACTTATGATACGTACGATGGTCTTTCGATCTGCATGGTGCATTTCAAGGTCCTGTACCCATCTGTCGGTAAACTGTACCTGGGCTTGTTGCAGTGACCTGAAGTTACTAAACTTCACGAGTGTATGCACTCACTCAAAGAACCGTATGAGCGTGGTGAAAGTTGGGCAGCATGTATTTTGTCCCTCTGTGTGCTCGTAAGGATCTAACCCTTTCACTGGTTTGATTTTTTTCCTTGTATCTTTTCTTTGACTTTTCATTAAGTCTGTCTTTGTACGGACCGGCATTATTCTCCTTCGTTTTGTACATACCTTTTTGGGGGGCAAAGAAAAAGCAAGAATTTATTGGAACTGAAGAATGAACGCTTTGCGGTATTACTCAAACGACTGGAGAACTGGACAGGTCTTTCAGGAACTGTACTAAACTGGTTCAAAACATACGTAGAAAACAGGAAATACTTTGTATCAATAGGTAACTTCACATCTGAGCAGACAAGTATCACATGTGGAGTTCCCCAAGGTTCCATCTTGGGACCCCTTCTGTTTAACATCTACATGCTCCCACTGGCACAGATTATAAACAACAACAAAATAAACTATCACAGCTATGCAGATGACACACAAATATATATCACAATGTCACCAGGAGACCGAGGCCCTGTACAGGCTCTTGGTAAATGCATTGAGGAAATCAATGACTGGTTGTGCCACAATTTTCTCCAGCTAAACAAAAACAAAACTGAGGTAATAGTCTTTGGCGCCAAAGAAAAACGATTACAGGTCACCAGAGAACTTCAATCTATACATCTAAAAACCACAAACCAGGCGAGAAATTTGGGTGTAGTGATGGATGCAGACCTAAACTTAGAAAAACACATTAAGACAATAACAAAGTCAGCTTACTATCACCTCAAGAATATATCAAGGATAAAAGATCTGATGTCTCAACAGGACCTGGAAAAACTAGTCCATGCATTCATCTTTAGTAGGCTTGATTACTGTAACAGCATCTTTACAGGTCTACCTAAAAAATCAGTCAGACAACTACAGCTCATTCAGAGCTCTGCTGCTCGAGTCCTCACTAAGACCAAAAAAGTGGACCACATCAGTCCAGCTCTGAGGTCCTTACACTGGCTGCCTGTCCGTCAGAGGATAGACTTTAAAGTTCTGATGCTGGCCTATAAAGCTCTGAATGGTTTAGGACCAAAATACATCAATGACCTCCTGACCCAGTATGAACCATCCAGATCCCTCAGGTCATCTGGATCCGGTCTTTTATCAGTTCCCAGAGTCAGAACCAGACATGGAGAAGCTGCATTCAGCTTTTATGCTCCTTATATCTGGAACAAACTCCCAGAAAGCCTCAGATCAGCTGAAACACTCAGTTTATTTAAATCCAGGTTGAAGACTCACCTGTTCTCAGCTGCATTTGAATAAAGCACCAAATCCACACTTTAAGCTTAAATTTCAAAACTTACATTTAACTACTGATTTTATCTACTGTTCTGATTTTATCTGTTTTGATTTTATATACTGTTGTTTGTTTGTTTGTTTGTTTGTTAATTAGTTAGTTTATTTGCTTGTTTTATTCAATTTTAAATCATGCTTTTTATTTGTTCTTGTTTCTAATGTCTCTGTAAAGCACTTTGAATCACCTTGTTGTTGAATTGTGCTATACAAATAAACTTGCCTTGCCTTGCCTTGCCTTGCTGCAAATGCTTGCATTTGATGTGGGTACTTGGATTGTTTTGCCACGAGTTCACGGCATGCAATGCGCGAAAGTCACGTGGTCTGTCAATCTCTATAGGAAAACAATGATGAACAATGATGATTGTTTTATAATAGAAAAGTTGTTTTTATATGTTATTGTTGTTGTTGGTTAGGAAAAAGGAGAAAAATAAATAAATAATACTGCTACTATACGATCACAGGTTTGGTTTCAGCTAGAACTTTAAAAAAAAAAGACTTTGTTGATGTTCTGTTGTATGTGTTATATTTGCAAAAGGACAAAAACTCCCAAGCTGGTGAACTGAATGTTGTAGTTGCTTTGCACACTGTTAATGAAGACTGTGTGCTGTTTTCTTTGTACCAGTTGCCAGAATAAAGAGGGAGCCCAGAGTAAGGGCAAGTCCAGCGTTGCAGTGCTGTCCTTTCTACATGGGCATATCACACCACTTGCACAATAGACTCACAGAACAGCAACAGCTACTGTAGTATCCTGACTGGTTTTATGCTCAGAAACTGGACTATGAATCACAACTTAAACTGCAACTGTGAGACTCACCAGGATATTCTTCGAAGAAAACATTAATTCCGTAGCGCAACACGTTACAGGACTGAATCTCCACACAGCTTTGCGCATCTAGCTCCATGCAGGCGGATGCAGTGGGGGAACTTGCACAATCGGTGGCTGACTAAATACTTTTTTTCCCCACTGTATGTCACTCAGCTTGATTCAGCCTTTGGAGTTGTTGAGGACGGTGAAGAGCTTTACACTGCCTTTCTTGGCTCGAATCAAAACAGCGGAAAAAACCCATTTGCCTTCTTGAACCGTCTTCACAGCCTTCTCACATGAGTCATTTCTAGAGGGGGAGCCCCTCCTGCAAATGTAAATGAACTGCTTCTTAAGCAATTATTAGAGGTTGCTGGGACCAAAGCTTGATAATAAGTCTCCAGCTTGAAGCAAAAAAGAGCTTTCCACCCTCATTTTCAGAGCTTCTCCTCATGTTAAGGACTGAGGAAGAGCGTCATTTCGCCAAGTTGGACCGCATGAAGAAACATTTGGGTGCAACAAAGGCTGCTGCACATGCACACTCAGTTTTTACACTCAACAAAAATATAAACGCAACACCTTTGTTACTGCTCCCATTCCCCATGGGATGGACGTAGAGACCTAAAATTCATTCCAGATACACAATATAACCATCCCTCCCAAACAGTGGTCACAAATCAGTCCAAATGTGTGGTAGTGGGCACATCTGCTATATTGAGATAATCCATCCCACCTCACAGGTGTGCCACATCAGGATGCTGATCTGACATCATGAGTAGTGCACAGGTGTACCTCAGACTGCCCACAACAAAAGGCCACCCTGGAATGTGCAGTTTTTTGCGCTATTGGGGGTCTGGGGACCCAGAACCGGTCAGTATCTGGTGTGACCACCATTTGCCTCATGCAGTGCAACACATCGTCGCATGGAGTCTATCAGATTGTCAATTGTGGCCTGTGGAATGTTGGTCCACTCCACTTCAATGGCTGTGCGAGGTTGTTGGATATTCGTGGGAACTGGTACATGCTGTCGTATACGCCGGTCAAGCACATCCCGAACATGCTCAATGGGTGACATGTCCGGTGAGTATGCTGGCCATGCAAGAACTGGGACATTCTCAGCTGCCATCTGCCCTGAACAATGTGAACCATGATTCATCCGTGAAGCGCACACCTCTCCAACGTGCCAGACGCCATCGAATGTGAGCATTTGCCCACACAAGTCTGTTACGGCGACGAGCTGGAGTCAGGTCAAGACCCCGATGAGGATGACGGGCATGCAGTTGAGCGTCCCTGAGACGGTTTCTGACAGTTTGTGCAGAAATTGTTTGGTTGTGCAAACCAATTGTTCCAGCAGCTGTCTGGGTGGCTGGTCTCAGACGATCTTGGAGGTGAACCTGCTGGATGTGGAGGTCCTGGGCTGGTGTGGTTACACGAGGTCTGCGGTTGTGAGGCCGGTTGGATGTGCTGCCATATTCTCTGAAACACCTGTGGAGACGGCTTATGGTTGAGAAATGAACATTCAATGCACGGGCGACAGATCTGGTTGACATTCCTGCTGTCAGCATGCCAGTTGCCACTTGCGACTCCTACTCCAACCGACAGTGAAGCTGCGAAATTCGAACAAAAAGTTAATGCGCTCACAAAGCAAGTTGAACAGTTAACTTTAACTCAAAGGCCAAGTAGCACCACCCCAAGTACTGAATCTCTTGTAAGTACTGAATCCAAATCTGTGAACCCAAAATCGAATGAAACTGCCAAGCTTGAAAGTCAAATAGCCGAGCTGTCCAAATGCTTGTCCAAAGCCAAAGACATTCAACCAAACCTGAGAAATATGAGCCCAAAATTCTCTAGCTGTCAACACCAGAAACTCACAGGCATTTGCTAAAGTTCCTGGCACACCTAGGGCATGGTTTTGCTTTACGTGTGGGGAAGACAATCACATCGCAGTAAGCTGTACAAATGATAATCTCAACTCAAATCCCACACTTGTCCGAGAAAAGCATGCAGAGTTGAGAAAGAAACAGACTGATTTTGCAGCACGACAGGCCACAGCCCCGTTTGCTTTAAACTAGTGGCAGCTCCTGTCGTGGGACACCCAGGAGCTGAAACCCTTGATTCCCCCAGTCCCGAGATATTAGCTTGTGGTCCTGAAGTGCAAATCACAGAACCCATTCATCCCATAGACAGCCTAGATCCTAACTTCCTCTTCCCTCAAGGTCTCATAGGCCCACACTGTGCAGCCTCAGTACTTGTTGACGGGGTGCCCTGTGAATCCATAATGGACTCAGGCTCACAGGTTACGACCATTTCTGAGTCTTTTCACAAGATGCACCTTTCCCACCTTCCCATCCAGCCAATACATGCTCTTCTTGAAATTGAAGGAGCAGGAGGGCAAAACGTGCCATACTTGGGTTATGTTCAGACTTGCATTAAATTTCCCGAAAACATTGCAGGCAAAGAACAACAATTAGCTGTCTTGGCCCTTGTTGTTCCTGAGTGTCACTTTAACAGTAGAATTCCACTGTTGATAGGGACAAATGTGCTTTTACGGGTTTATGGACAGTTAGTGCATCAAGATGATCCCAAGTTCATTCGTAAGCTACACTCTAAGCAGTTTGCAGCGATCCTTCAACATGTTGCCCAAGTACAAAGAAATTATACTCATTCCTGCCCTGTCATGTTGCATAGCAAGGGGGCGGTGACAATCCCTGCAAGACACAAACAATGCCTAATGGGAAATGTGAGGTTAAGAAAGAACAACCGGAACACAAGTTTTGTTCTTGAGCCGCATGAGCAGTACAAGTTACCAGGTGGATTGCTTCTTGAATCGGCTTTAGTAGACATTCCTTTTAATTCCAGCAGTAAAGTACCTGTCATTGTACACAATGTTAGTGAACATGCTGTTACGTTGCAGTCAAATAGCATTGTCGCTCAAGCTTGTGCAGCCCAACACGTTTCCCCACTAGCATCGAGTCAAACTCGGAATCCTCCAAGTCAAAATGAACCAGACAGCGACCACCTCACATTCAACCTTGATGATTCTCCCATCCCAGAGCAATGGAAAGAGCGAATTCTGGGAAAACTGAGATCCATCCCTGAAGTTTTTGCTCTCGATGACATGTCCCATGGCCACACCACAGCTGTGAAGCACCAAATTAAATTGAACAATGAAACACCTTTCAAAGAGCAGCCAAGGCCCATACACCCAAGTGACAGGGAAGCTGTCAAACAACATCTAAGAGAATTACTGGATGCAGGCATCATTCGAGAGTCACAAAGTCCTTTCGCCTCACCAATTGTATTGGTAAGGAAAAAGAATGGCTCGATAAGGCTATGCATAGATTACCGTAAACTAAATCTAAGAACTATTCAAGATGCATATGCCCTGCCAAATGATGAGGAGACATTCACAGCTCTGAGTGGAGCTAAATGGTTTTCGGTCATGGAACTTAAGTCCGGTTACTATCAGGTGGAGGTAGCCGAGGAGGACAAGCCTAAGACAGCCTTTGTGTGTCCTCTTGGCTTCTATGAATTTAATAGGATGCCACAGGGTGTTACAAATGCCCCAAGTACCTTCCATCACCTGATGGAGAAGTGTGTGGGTGATCTCCACCTCACCTCCACAGGTGATCTCCACCTGTGGTTACCTGCTTGTCTTTTTAGTCTTTACCTGCTCTTCTTTTTAGACGACCTGATTGTGTTCTCAGACACATTAGAAGAGCACGAATCCAGGCTAATGAAAGTTCTTACTCGCTTGAGAGACTACGGTCTTAAATTATCCCCAGAAAAATGCCACTTCTTCAAAACATCTGTGAAGTATTTAGGGCATGTTGTGGATGCTCACGGAGTCCACACCAATCCCGAAAAGATCTCTGCTCTGAAATGTTGGCCGCGTCCATCCAATTTCAAAGAGCTTAAATGTTTTTAGGCTTCGCTGGATACTATAGGCGTTTCGTTGAAGGGTACTCCAAGATAGCCAAACCGTTGAATCGTCTCACTGCCGGTTACCGGCCACCGAAGAAGAGAGGCAAGATTTACAAGAGAGAACCACCCAGACTTTCTTACAGTCCCACTCAGCCTCTCGGGGAACAATGGACTCATGAGTGTGAAACCTCGTTCCGAACAATAATCGAAAAGCTGACTTCTGCACCAATTCCTGCTTTTGCCAACCCACAACTCCCCTATGTATTGCACACGGATGCTTGTCGAGATGGGCTGGGAGCTGCGCTCTATCAGGAGCAAGAGGGGAGGCTGAGAGCAGTTGCTTACGCTAGCACTCTTTCTAAGAATGAACAGAACTATCCCACACACACTTGAATTCTTAGCCCTCAAGTGGGCTGTGTGTGAAAAGTTCAATGACTACCTTTATGGTTCTAGCTTCACAGTCCTGACTGACAATAACCCGCTAACTTGTGTTTTGACAACTGCGAAATTAGATGCGGCAGGACACAGGTGGTTGGCTGCCTTGTCTACTTACAATTTCAATATTAAGTACAGGGCAGGTCAAGCAAACGAAGATGCTGATGGGTTGTCACGGCGGCCCCAAGAGCCTCCTCATGAAGATGAGGCATTTGTCAAAGAAAAAGCTCGTATTGTTGACATGAAAGAACGTCTCATTAACATGCCAAACAATCTTGACCATGAAACGTTTTCTGCCTTGTGTCAGCGTCACTCGGTGTCATGCCTTTCAGAAACCCTCTCAGTTGTCAAGAGTCTTGCTATTGACCCCAGCTCAGTCACTGAGGCTTATGGAGAAGACATCTTACCCTCAATGACAGATGCTGATTGGTGTGCTGCACAAAAGGATGATCCTTCTCTCACTCGTGTTATAGCCCTGTTGGGAAGAGGCTTGAAACCCAGCCCCAAAGAAACAAATCTTGAATCGTCAGATGTTAAACTCCTTCTGAAACAATGGAACAAACTCGAGCTCAGTAATGGCGTGCTTTACAGGAAATTCAATGACAGAGATTCCCTTGTGTACCAGTTAGTACTGCCCCAAAAGTACCGCGACAGAGCCCTGAAAGGTGTACATGACGAGGTTGGTCACCTCGGGGTTGAGCGTGCCTTACATCTCGCTCGGGCAAGGTTCTACTGGCCATGAATGGCTCAGTCCATTGAAGAGAAGTGTAAGAAATGCTCACGTTGTCCCATGAGGAAGGCCCTTCCCCAAAAGGCTGCTCCACTACAGAATATCCAGACAACTTACCCTCTTGAGCTAGTGTGCATTGATTACTTGTGTATTGAGCCCGATAGTCGAGACAGCAGAAATATGTTAGTATTGACGGACCATTTCACAAAATTTGCAGTCGTGGTCCTGACAAAAGATCAAAAGGCTAAGACAATAGCCAGGGCTCTTTGGGATCACCTTATCATCCCCTATGGTATCCCTAGCCGTCTGCTTAGTGACCAAGGCAGAGATTTTGAATCTAAGCTTGTGAAAGAGCTCTGCACATTGATTGGGACAAGCAAAATTCACAAAACGCCCTATCATCCACGAGGAAACCCGGTGGAAAGGTACAATAGGACTCTCTTAGACATGTTAGGCACACTGGAGGACAAAGACAAGTACCATTGGAAAGACTTTGTTAGGCCATTAACACATGCCTACAACTGTACACAAAATGACACAACAGGGTGATAGGTTTTGTATTGTTGATTGTCATTTATGCTTAGAAACATTTACTCATATATGCTTAGAAGTATATAATCATTTGTAGATTGAAAGAATGTCTCATCCTAAGAGGTGTATAATCAATTGTGTAGTGATAAGTTGTGTGATCTTTAACAGGCTACAGAGGCTTGGTGTGCATTCCTGGAATGCACACCTGCATCTTGGGGGCATGGGAAAAGTTCGCATCTTGTCTTATTGTTTTATGGTAGGATTAACGTAGCTACGTTTGTTCTAGTCTAAGTGCTTTTGTGTATAAATTAACTGCTGGACTTCCTTACTGTGTTATCTAGGATGAGGGGGGGTCTACCCTCTTCCTGACCAAGGATGTTTGCTTGTGTGCTTTTATGACCCTTTGATCAGCAGTACAACACACACACACACACACTCACATACACACACACTCACACACACACACATACACACACATACACACACACACACACACACACACACATGCAAGGTACTCTTTGTGTGAATGTAGACGTCATATGTTAATGAACCTATGCATATTCATGTAACCTCAATAAAAGGACAGTGGTACGGGAGAACGGACGAGAGCAACTGGGGTCAAGCGAAGGGACGGCGCTCTGTCCAGTCTCTCCCGTGCACGAGTAACATGAAGAACTTGCCTACTTCGTGTCTTGCTTTGCGGTGTAATTATATTGTCTTCAACGTTCCAGTGAATAGGTTTATGCTACAAACCTATCACAGGGTACTGTCCATACGAACTTATGTTTGGCAGACAGCCGAGGTTGCCTTTTGATCTTGTCCTGGGTACTCACCCGGGCAAAACCAGTCCAAAGTCTTAGTCTGACTATGTTAAAGGTCTTCGCCAAAACCTCCAAGAGAGTTACACCCTTGCCAGCGAACACTCACAAAAGATGGGTGAGAAGAATAAAATGAGGTTTGATAAAAAGATCAAAGCTGCAGAACTGTTTCCAGGTGACAGAGTTTTAGTACCTTCAACTCACCTGCAGAAACAGTCAGAGCAGACAGCAGCAGCACACACGCACCTGTAACAGGAGGACAGAGGTCACTGAGGGTCACTAAAGGTCAGAGGTCATGATGAGGACAGACAGGTGTAATAACATCAGCTCACCTGCAGCAGTCAGCAGAAACAGGCCTGAAACTGAAGAACACACTGATCAGAGACCAAATGATCACATGACCAAAGAGAACCATTCAGACTGCAGTGATTGGCTGCTGTTCCCACAATAATTCATAGCGCCATCCAGTGGTGGAAACACAGATAATATCTTGATGCATGCTCAATCATCCAGGTAAGTAAATGCCAAAAAGTTGATTCTTTTCATCCTGACATTTTCAGTGGGAGAAACGTTTCGTCACTCATCCAAGTGACCCCTTCAGTCTCAACTAACTGCAGGTTTCCCTCATAATCAGTACATCTACATAATAACTGAAATTGCACCACTAAAGGAACAATGGGCTGGAAGGTCAGTTTATCATCATTAATATGCAAATTATCATCACCATTGTGTAACAACGACTGACCAAAGACCACTGATCAAAAATCATTCAATGTTGATCATTTGTCAAAGCTGCAAATGCACCTAAAGAAAGCTCCAGTGATCCAGGAGAGAAGTGTAATAATAGTTGCTAGTGAGGAAGCTACCCACAGGGGGGCACTTAGAAATCAATAACACAAAGAAGGAGTGAGTGAGTGCAAGAGAAAATAAACAGCTAGCTAAAGCTAGCACAATGTGCCATTTATGATGTTTTATTCAGAGGAATAAGAACATTACAAGAAGGGCAACCACTGCCTAAGCAAAAACCCGTAACAATCCTGTATGTGTCACTAGTAGTACTTTGTAGTAAAACGTGAGTATGAACTTATACAAAATTCAATTCAATTCAATTCAATTTTATTTATATAGCGCCAAATCACAACAAACGTCGCCTCAAGGCACTTCATAGGTACAGAGAAAAACTCAACAATCATTTGACCCCCTATGAGCAAGCACTTTGGCGACAGTGGGAAGGAAAAACTCCCTTTTAACAGGAAGAAACCTCCAGCAGAACCAGGCTCAGGGAGGGGCGGGGCCATCTGCTGTGAGAGAAGGAAGACAGGATAAAGACATGCTGTGGAATCAGAATCAGAATCAGAATGGGGTTTATTGCCAGATGTTGAGGTTTACAACATTAGGAAATTGCTGCGGTGCTTCAGTGCAACATAGTGTCATAAATAGCACTTAAATAGACATGAAAAAAAAAAAAAAAAAAAAAGTAAGAATAAGAATTAAAAGTGCTATGTAGAAAGATATGTGCATGGGATATACATGAGATATATACATGAGAATAAGAATTATGAGTGCTACGTGGAAAGATATATACATGAGTGCAGGTGGTGATCAGTGCAAACATGGAATGATGCAGTGACACAGCGTAGGGTCATGTGTTAGTGGCGGGGACAGTCATATGGTTATTGTTCATGTGTCCAACAGCAGAGGGGAAGAAACTGTTCTTATGGCGAGAGGTTCTGGTGCGAATGGACCGGAGCCTCCTGCCTGAGGGGAGCAGGTCAAACAGACTGTGTCCAGGGTGAGAAGGGTCAGCTGAGATCCGGGCTGCACGCCGCAGTGTCCTGGAGGTGTACAGGTCCTGCAGAGATGGGAGTCTGCAGCCAATCACCTTCTCAGCAGAGCGCACAACACGCTGCAGTCTCTGTTTGTCCCTGATAGTGGCTCCAGCGTACCACACGGTGATGGAGGAGGTGAGGATGGACTCGATGATTGCAGTGTAGAACTGCATCATCGTCCGTGTTGGCAGGTTGAATTTCTTCAGCTGCCTCAGGAAGTACATCCTCTGCTGGGCTTTCTTGATGACGGAGGTGATGGTGGGCTCCCACTTCAGGTCCTGGGTGATGGTGGTACCCAGGAAGCGGAATGAGTCCACAGAGGTGATAGGGGTGTCAGTCAGGATGATGGGGGGGGAGTGGGGCTGTGTGCTTCCTGAAGTCCACAATAATCTCCACTGTCTCCATACTGTGTATGACTGTGTACGTGACAAATAAAATTTGAATTTGAATTTGAATTTGAATTTGTCTTCTGGGCATTCAGCACCAGGTTGTTGTGGCTGCACCAGGACACCAGACGTTCAACCTCCCTCCTGTAGGCAGACTCATCCCCGTCCGAGATGAGCCCAATAACGGTGGTGTCATCTGCAAACTTGATTAGCTTGACAGACTGGTGGGTGGAGGTGCAGCAATTGGTGTACAGGGAGAAGAGCAGAGGAGAAAGAACACAGCCCTGAGGGGAGCCGGTGCTGATGGTCCGGGAGTCCGAGACATTCTTTCCCAGCCTCACATGCTGCTTCCTGTCCGTCAGGAAGTCAGTGATCCACCGGCAGATGGGATCAGGCACATTCATCTGGGAAAGCTTGTCTCGGAGATGGTCTGGAAGGATGGTGTTGAAGGCAGAGCTGAAGTCCACAAACAGGATCCTGGCGTAGGTTCCTGGGGAGTCCAGATGCTCCAGGATGAAGTGTAGGGCCATGTTGATGGCGTCGTCTACAGACCTGTTGGCTCTATATGCAAACTGCAGGGGGTCCAGGAGGGGGGCCGTGAGGGTCTTGAGATAGGAGAGAACCAGGCGCTCAAATGACTTCATGACCACAGATGTCAGAGCCACGGGTCTGTAGTCATTTAGTCCAGTGATCCTAGGTTTCTTGGGGACAGGGATTATGGTAGAGGACTTGAAGCAGGCAGGCACATGACATGCCTGCAGTGAGGAGTTAAAAATGCCAGAAAACACTGGGGCCAGCTCGTTTGCACAGTGTCTGAGGGTGGCAGGAGACACACCGTCTGGGCCGGGAGCTTTCCGAGCATTCAGACTCCTAAACTGCTTCCTCACATCTGCTTCATGAATATGAAGAGTTGTGGTGGGAGGAGGTGGTGTGAAATCCTCTTTTGTGTGGGGTGAGGAGGCGGGTGTTGCAGGTGAACAGTTTGAAGGTGGTGATGGCTCTATGGAGGGGGGAGAGGTGGGGGAATGAGTGTCCAAAGTGTCTCTATTGTTGGGGCCGTTGGAGGTGTGAAGGCTGCCTGATGGCTCATCAAAACGGCAGTAGAAGTCGTTAAGGGTGTTGGCTAAGAGCAAGTCATCAGTGGAGTGGGGGGTTTTAGGCTTGTAGTTGGTGATATTCCTAAAACCTTTCCACACAGAGGCCGAGTCATTCTCTGAGATCTGCTGCTGCATCTTCTCAGAGTGCTGATGTTTAGCAATGTCCACTTCTTTAGTGAACCTGTACTTGGCCTCTCTGTAGCAGTCCCTGTCTCCGCTTCTGAACGCCTTTCTCTTTTCCAGCCACAGCTTTTTGAGTTTAGGAGTGAACCAGGGTTTGTCATTGTTATAACTCACCCTGGTGCGTGATGGCACAATGCTGTCCTCACAGAAGTGGATATAGGAGGTGACAGTGTCCGTAAACTCGTCCAAGCTGTTAGAAGCAGCCTTCATTGTGTCCCAGTCTGTAGACTCCAAACACGTGCGAAGCTCCTCCACAGCCTCGTTGCTCCACAGTTTTTTAGTCCTCACGACAGGTTTGGAGAGCTTCAGCCTCTGTCTGTACGCGGGGATCAGGTGGATCATGACGTGATCAGAAAGTCCGAGTGAAGCGCGGGGCACCGCGCGATAGGCCCCGCTGATCGTGCTGTAGCAGTGGTCTAATGTCCTCTCCTCTCTGGTCGGGCATTTAATATACTGCTTATATTTCGGAAGCTCATGGCTCAGATTGGCCCCAAGAGCAATGATGAGAGAGTCCGGGAATGTCCGCTCCATGTGGAGAATCTGCTCTGCGAGTGCGCACTGAGCTGCTTGCGCATCCGCGTCTGGCGGGATGTAAACAGCGGCCAGGATGAATGAAGCAAACTCCCGCGGAGAATAAAACGGTTTGCAGTGAATAAAAAGGTATTCCAGAGAGGGAGAGCAGTGCTGAGCAATCACTGTTACATCTGTGCACCAGCCACTATTGATGAAGAGAGACAGAGGTTAATAACAGATATGATTCAATGCAGAGAGGTCTGTTAACGCATACTGAGTGAGAAAGGTGGCTGGAAAGGAAAAACTCAATGCATCGTGGGAATCCCCGGCAGCCTACGTCTATTGCAGCATAACTTAGGGAGGATTCAGGGTCACCCGGTCCAGGCCTAATTATATGCTTTAGCAAAAAGCAAAGTTTTAAGCCTAATCTTGAAAGTAGAGAGAGTGACGACGGTAAGTGACGGAAGTGACGAGTAAGGTAAGCAACCCATGTTGTAGGTGACGTCAGACGCCGGAGATTTGGCGGAATTAAAAAAAAAAAAGCAAATGGTAGCATAGAGTTTAACAAAGGTTTTCCAAGCTTCAGTATTACCAAATATACTAATCGATTGTCATATAACTAACAACATCTGTTCTATCATCTCTAACACCCTGGAGGACAACGGGGAGAGTTTAGACGCTCTCCAAGATTACATCAACCGCTGTTTTCAAGATTTAGTAATGAGGAAGGCCCAGAGTACATCCTCCCCGACCAAAATTGAGACGCCGTCATCGACGAGATGTCGCCCAGCAGACTCCCCCGGTACAACATCGCCTGCCGGCAAAGACATCGCAGACATCCTGGAGTCAATCGACAAGCGATTGTCCAGTTTCGATGCGAGGCTGGCCCTGGTGGAGATTTTACACCGGGAATTTAAATCTCTGAGAGAATCCCTGGAATTCAGCCAGCAGCAGGTGGAAACGCTTGCCGCTGAAAATGCCACGCTACGGGAGTCGGTCAAATCTCTCACCGATAACGTGACCCAGCTAAACATTGAAAATAAAAAAATAAAAGAGTCCGTTATCGATCTACAAGCCCGTAGCATGAGAGATAATCTTGTGTTCTCTGGTATTCCAGAATCTACCGGAGAGGACGCGGAGGCAACGGTGAAAAGCTTCATCAAAATCCACCTGAAGCTGCCGGAGGACACCGTAAAGAACATCGACTTCGATAGAGTACATCGCTTGGGGGGCGTGAGGTCGCGGACTGGAAGACCACGGCCTATCGTGGCCAAATTCGGGCAATTCAAACAGAAGGAACAGGTGAAGAGTTGCGGCAGAGAGCTGAAAGGAACGGACTTCAGCGTGAACGACCAGTTCCCCAAAGAGATCCTGGAACGACGCAAGGTCCTGTTCCCAGTTCGACGTAGCTTTATCCAGAAAGAAAGAAGAAAGAAAGTGTACTTTATTGGTCCCCGTGGGGAAAATCCCTCTCTGCATTTAACCCATTCACTCACCCATTCATCCAGAAAGGCTCCCGGGCTGTCATCGCTGTGGACCGGCTCTACGTGGACGGACAGCTGTACCGCGACCCCGGCACCACACCGTGGTCATACTGACTGCACTCCAGATAAGAACCCGCTACACTCTTTTCTTATTCATTCACACTTTCTCCTTTAAAATGTGTTTAACCTAGTAATATCAGTATGATGTCATAGCAGATATAACACCGTCACCCTCCGTCATTGCTTTAATTGGAATGTTTCCGTTTCGTTTCTTTTTTTTTGTTGTCGCTCACAGTTCATGTGGTTTCTTTCTTTTTCTTGTCTTTCACTGCTGTGATCACCTACTTCCCCACTCACCTACAAACAAACACCCTCTATTTCTCCATATTTTCACACCACGATCACGCAAACACATCAGCTCAACGGCAGCACATTCACAACAGCCTCACAGCACGCACAGACTTGCAGGACACATAACACAAGCCACGCTTGTTCATATTAGTGAATATTCACACACATAGTCAGACTTATGGAGTCTCTCACCACACTTCTTTTTCTCTTTCTATTTACAAACAAGGGATGTTTCCATATTCTCTCCACCTGTCTAAACGAAACACCCAGTGTACATCATTAGACATACACACACAATTATGGGCATGCTGAGGTTTGTCACATGGAATGTAAATGGAGCTGGCACCAGAGGAAAGAGGTTAAAAATATTTAACCAGCTTAAAAAACTACAGGCAGATGTTGTTTTATTACAAGAAACTCACAGACCTGTCACAGGTTTAAACGAACTTAAAACACCTGAGTTTCCTAACGTGTTTGCAGCCTGTTATAATTCTAGACAACGGGGAGTAGCAATTTTAATACATAAAAATGTTAATTTTACAGTACTCGATACAGTTATAGATCCAGAGGGTAGATTTCTAATTATTAAACTATCAATATTGAACAAAAAACTATGTATTGTAAGTATATATGGTCCAAATGTTGATGAACCCTCATTCTTCCACGGATTTTTTTAGTGCACTCTCTGAACACCTTGATTGCACACTCATTCTTGGCGGTGACCTCAACCTTGGACTAAATGAAGACATGGATAGGCTCAATACAACAGGAACTCAGCGCAATTGGCAGTCCACAAATATAATCAAACAGTATATGAGCGACTTTGGCCTTCGCGATGCATGGCGCTCCCTTCACCCCAACAGTAAGGAATATACTTTTTTCTCGCATGTTCATCACTCTTACTCTCGTCTGGATTATTTTTTGGTCAGCAGCTCACTGCTGAGTGACATTTGAGACACTGAGATTCATCCTATAGCTGTCAGTGATCATGCTCCTGTATCTTTAAAATTAATGCACAGGAATAATACTACGCCAAGTAAAAACTGGAGATTTAATACATCACTGCTTAAAGATGAAGACTTTATTAAATATTTTAAAAAGGAATGGACTTCATACTTAGACTTTAATGACACTCCCGGAATATCTGCTTCTGTTCTATGGGAAGCAGGAAAAGCTGTGATGAGAGGTAAAATAATTTCTTTCTCATCACACAAAAAGAAAGAAGAAAACAAAAATATTCAGGAATTAGAAAAAAACATCAAATCACTAGAAGAAGCCTACGCGTCCCACCAAGATCAGGAAACATTGAACAAAATATGCAAGACAAAACTAGAATTAAATGAAACTATTAATAAAAAAAAAAAAACACAATTCCTTATACAAAGACTTCGCTTGCAGAATTTTGAACACAGTAACAAATCAGGTCGATTTCTAGCTAACCAGTTAAAAATAAAGAAAGAAAAAACAACTATATGTGCTGCTAAAGATTTATCGGGGAACACAATATATGACCCTGGAAGAATAAACAACATTTTTAGGGATTTCTATGAAACTTTATCTTCACCACAAATAAACCCATCTAAAAATGAAATTGATTTGTTTCTTGACAACGTAACTCTCCCAAAATTACTAGACAGTCAAGCTATGGAACTGGATTTGCCACTGACGCCAAGTGAATTCCAGGAAGCCCTGATAAGTATGCCCAATAATAAGGCTCCAGGTCCAGACGGCTTCCCTGCAGAATTCTACAAAGAATTCTGGACAATTCTGGCACCAGTATTCCACAGCATGTTGCAGGAAATCGAGGAAAATGGCAGACTACCACCAAATATGAACTCTGCCAACATTAGTCTCCTGCTAAAACCAGGCAAAGACCCTTTATTTCCCTCAAGCTATCGTCCAATTTCTCTTTTAAATGTAGACCTTAAAATAATCTGCAAAGCTCTCTCAAAGAGATTAGAGAAAATAACCCCCCTCTTAATTCACCCTGACCAAACTGGTTTCATAAAAGGTCGGCACTCCTCAACAAACACTCGTAGATTACTTAATTTAATAGACTACTCATACAATAAAAACGTTGAAACCATAATATTATCTCTAGATGCAGAAAAAGCATTTGACAGAGTTAATTGGAAATTTTTATTCGCAACTTTACACAAATTTGGTTTTGGAAACTCTTTTATAAACTGGATAAGAATATTATACAATTCCCCAACGGCTCGTATCAGAACAAATGACCAGACATCCTCCAGCTTCTGTCTCCTGAGGGGCACCAGACAGGGATGCCCACTCTCCCCTTCACTTTTTGCAATTTTTATCGAACCTCTAGCAGCAGCATTTAGACAGGCTACAACAATTAAGGGCATAAAATGTAAGAACATAGAACATAAAATCAGTCTCTATGCGGATGCTGTGTTGCTTTTTCTGCAAAACACACAAACCAACCTCTCTGAGGTAATTACTTTAATAAACTGGTTTTCAAGAGTTTCAGATTATTCCATTAACTGGCCAAAATCTACAGTTCTCCCCATTAACTGCTCCTTCCATAATTCTTCCTCTGCCCCACTGCAATCCGGAAATATTAAATATTTAGGTATTAATGTTTCTTCTAAGCTTTCAGACTTAACTAAATTAAATCACATCCCACTTCTAAAGAAAGTAGAAGGCGATCTGACTAGATGGAAATCTTTACCCATATCACTCATGGGAAGGGTCGCCACTATAAAAATGATGATCTTGCCAAAAATAAATTACTTATTTTTGATGATCCCTAACAAACCATCACAAGATTGGTTCAGATCTCTGGATTCATATATTTCCAAATTCCTTTGGAAAGATAAACCCCCGCGTATTAGCTTAAAAACGCTACAAAGAACCAGATCCACTGAGCGCTCAACACAGACAGTATCATCAGAAGGAAGAGCGCAGGGCAAGCTAGCGAGACAGAAAGTTAAGCTCTCCTCGCAACATGGACCTCCCCCACCCTCATTCAGATCTGGCGTTTGGAATTATTTTGGTTTTCATGTGACGTATGACCCTGAAGGTAAGCGAGTCATGGACTAAAGTAAAACAGTATGTTGGATGTGCCATGCAATGCTCAATTACATGGGTGGGAACTAGTGTGTTAGCGCAGTTAGCTCGTTAACATGTTGGCCGTCTAGCCCCATGCACGGGGCGATCAGGGGTAGCTCGTTAACGGAGATTTGCTGTGTTGTGGCGTTAAGGTCATTTCAACGAGATTAACCTGAAAGCACTAGTGGGAACACAACGAATATGACTGCACATTTACGCCGACATCATCCTAGTGCAAAGACAAAGATGAGTGATTCCTCAATCAGATACAGGGCTCGCAATATCGCTAGCCCGACGTCCCGGGGCTAGCGATTTTTTCAGTCGGGCTACCAAAATCTATCTCTGCCCTGTCCGTCGGGCTATTGTAGGAAGGAAAAATATATGTCAATGCTTTTGCATTCTTTCAGAAATGTAGCTGGGTAATTATGTCATTGGCATCGGTGAGCCACTGTCAATATGTGACATATTGAAATCGCGTTTGAATTTGCGCTTGTTTTTTTGCTTTCACTTTGCAATCGTGCGAACTGTGTATAGAGAGCGACAGCACTGATCTGTGAGTGATGATAATTTGTGCACCAATTCCTCTGACATCGTCTTATTAATCGTTAGCTTACTATGCAAACATGACAAGTGAAATCTCCCGCAGCTTAAACATGTGAGAGGTTGATCGCACAGATAATCGCTGAGTTTATGTGAGTGCGTGTGTAAAAGCAGCAGGATATATGATATATATTTTATATTATTTTAGTTCTGCTGAGCCAAATAAGACAGGTCAGGGTGAAGAAGTGACAGCCAAAGAAAAGCTTACCACAAAACGGAGAAGTTATGACAAATCAGACTATGAGGCAAAAAGAAAGTGCAGCTTTATGGTTTCATGGACAAAAGAATTTCTGTGGCTGCAATATGACGAGCTAAATAACCAGGGGTGCACATAAGTGGTCCGCAGGTGCGCATTCGCTGTCAAAATAAAAAACACGCACAAGGGTTAGGGTTAAATTTAAAAACTGTACTTTTGAGTTAAAATATATATTTATAATTTTAATAAATGACAAATTAAAAAGGCATGAACATTTTTTTTGTATCGAAAAAATATCGAACCGTGACACCAAAGTATCGAACCGAACCGAACCGTGAATTTTGTGTATCGTTGCACCCCTATTATCAAAGTGTCTGAAATGTAACATTCCAACTTCCCCCTTAGTGTGTTTGTTGGGCAGCTTAGATAATGTCACTTCAGAAAAGAATATAGCCCATATGGTTTTCACTGCCCTATGCATAGCCAAGAAAACAGTCCTCATGAACTGGAAAAATAAAAACAATCTTAATTCTAACCAATATAGAAATTATCTATTAGATTACATTAGTCTTGATACAGCCTCGGCCACCACATCAGATCAATTGCTCTGCAGCGGGGCTAGGGGAGGGTCTGTGATGATGGACATGGGTTACTGACCTGGTAGCCTGTCTGCCCCTGGGTGGGTCCGGGATGGGCGTGAGGGTCTGGGGGCGCTCCGTCTCTGGGGCGGGGCCCTGGCCGGGCCTTGGGGCCTTGGGTCCTGGTTTGTGTGTTGCCGGGGTTGTGGGCGGGTGGGTGCATGGGGGCCCATCCCTGGCGCAGGGTGCCGCTGGTGTGTCGAGCCGCCTGTGGGGCACTTCAACCGGTGGGGGAGATTGTCACACCTTGCAGGAGCTTTCCTCCCCTCAGGAACTCTCTGCAGGAGGGGGAGATACAGGAGAGGTGGAGGAAGATCTCAGCCTGGGCGTCTATTGTCTCATGTAGTCTGGAAGACAAGTGGATGGTGGGGTGGGTGCAGTTTTCTCTGTGGTGGGGTTGGGTGGACTGTCCCGGGCTCTGTGGGGCCGGGGGGCGCTGCTGCGCTGGGCCCCGGTCTGGATGGGCCTGGGCCCCCTTTCCCTGGCGGGTCGCGGAGTATGGGAGTGTGTTACAGGAAAAATGTTTCTATGTTTCTTTACCTTCTTTTAAATGTGCAAGCATGCCCTTTTGTCTATGGTTAGATTAGTTTAGAATTATCTTTTTAGACTTTCTCAGCAAAGACATACTGTTCTGGGACATATTGTTTTAGATTGTTTTATCTCTCACAGCCTTCTCCCAGCTCTCTGCTGACGAGACTAGCGCCACATATGGAGTTGTTTATTTTATTTGTTTTGTATTTTCTTATCCTGTTCTCACTGTCTTTCCTATAAAAATTACCAAGCCACTGTGCATGGTGTGAGTTGTTCTTAGCAGCTCACCCGTGTACACGTTTGATAAAGAAAGTAACTTTGTCTCATTGTGTCTTTATTTCTCCTGGGTCTTTTACAGAGTTTTCCCCCAACATTTCTTGGTCCTTCGGAGCCGGAGCACCTCCATCGTGTCCCATCTCCGTGACCAGTCCACGTTGCTCGTCTGTCGACAGCCCACATACTAGGTGTGTGGTCAAAGACCAAGGGCGTTAAATTCGAGTCTTGGCCAACGTTCTTAGAAAGCGACCCACGGTGGTGGGGCCCGATCGAGGTGGACCAGACCCGGCGACACTGACCAGGTAGATACAGACACACTGACACAATCTTGCGTAAAATCGTATTTTGAATTCAGGGAATTTAAAATAGCGAAAGTAGCTCGTCGAGACTGGAAGCTCCCCACTTCTGTGGGTTTAAAGTAGCTCGTCGGCTGGTAGCTTGGAGCTCGTCGACTGGAAGCTCCCCACTCTTGTGGGTTAGGTTTGGAGCTCTGAGTAGCTCCCCCAGCTGGGTCAAGGGAATAAGTAGCTCGTCTACAGAAAGACTGGCAGCTCCCCTTATTATAAGGGTTCCGATCGCGCGAATAAGTGTGAATGTGAATGTATGTGTGTATTGTTGTAACTAACGGAGCAAGCTGACTTTTCACGGTCCAATAAGAGACTGAGCCGCTCCTACTGTGTTTTTCTTTCACTGCTGTTCGCTGAAGTGCTGGTGGTTTGGGAGAACGGTCGAGTTCCACCTCGTAAAGTTCACACCGCTTTTGGAAATAGTCCGAAAGTAGAAGGGCGTGTGAGCAACCACTCTCATTCCTCATACCAGCGAAGGTGGATAGCAGCTGTATTGCCAGTGTATAAATAAATAAATAAAAATAAATAACTAAATAAATACATAAGTAAGATACACTAAATAATAAAAATTGAAAAATGGGGAATAAAACCTCTAAACCTGTTGCCAATAATGGGCAGTATACACAAAAGTTCATTAATGACGAACAGTGGATAGAAAATAAATATCCAGGTGCAGGAAAAATCAGCGCAAGGAGATGGCGTAATCCTAAAAAGACGTCATGTCCTGGGTGGGAGGGTACATGCAGCCCCGCAGCTTTAACGCAGCTCAAAGATAGCTTATTAAAAGAAATAAGTGCAACCACAAATCTTAGAAAGAAAGGAAAACGCACAAATGAATTAACTTTCCTAGATGCATGGAAAAAAGAGCAACAGAGACGTGCTGAGAATAGAGAAAAGAGACAGAATAAAAAACAAAAGCAAAGCTGTGAAGTGCCTGAAGCAACGGCTGCAGCCCCTCCCCCCTATGTTACTGCCTCTGCATCAACTCCCAAGCAAACAGACAAAGATGCAGCTGTGAGTAACCCTTACGGTTCAGTGCAGGCAGATTTAGCTAAAATGTCATTAACACATGCACCTGAAGCAGATATAGGGGAAGATCATGTAGGCAGGGAAATATGGCCTGACCCCCCAAGCCCCCCAGGAGTATTTCCATTAATAAGTTCACCTAACCCCAGATATGGTCAGCCGACTGGACCTATGGGGCATAGAGACACCCAGCCCACAATTCTTGTGTTTAGACCATGGTCACATGAGGATCGCAAAAATGTTCTTAAAGATGTCCCGCCCCTGCATGACGGTTTTGACACATGGAAGAGAGCAGTTGAAGCAATTAGGACTCAGTGGTATTTAAACGGTCATGAAATGTACCAGGTACTTCAAGATCTTTTAGGTTTAAAGTTTGGCTCAGTGAAAGGCTCTTTCACTGGGGGGACAATTAATAATCCTTTAGATTCTTTAGTGGTCGGCAACGGACCACAACCCCTGCGTGCAGGTGACCCTGAATTAGAAGGCCAACTACATAACTTCTATGAACGTGTGAAATTACAGCTGGCCCCCAAGCCAAACTACAATAAAATAGGAGAGGTGAAACAGAAAGAAAATGAAACTGCATCAGACTTTTTAGACCGCCTGCGCCCAGTTTTTAGGCAGCATTCAGGTTTAGATTATGCCGATGGCGATGCAACGCCATTCCAGCAGCAATTAAAAAATGCGTTTCTAAATGGCCTGCTCCCACCAATCAGAGCACATGTAGAGAAACATTGGGTCACAATGAACACTGGCAACCTGCCAGATGCCCTGTTACATGCTGAGCACGCCACAAAAGTGCACAAACAGAAAAATAAGGCTGACGTCTTCACCATAGATTCAGAGACAGGTTTCCTTGCATTTTCGGGAGGCTATCAGAGACAGAAAGGGAAGCAAGGTAATCGGCAGCAAGGCCGCAGACACAGAAACAGAGACAGCAGATATGAAAGAGACAATGCCTGTTTCAACTGTGGAAAACGAGGTCACTTTGAACGAGAGTGCAGAAGTAAGCCACAGACACATAATAGTAGGAGGAACAATGACAGGCAAAACAGTGGCGAATCTATGGAGAACAATGACATGTGACTAGAAAACACACAAGACATGAACATTGATGAGGGAGGGGAAGTTTTTAACATAGAACAATTGCTATTAGGGTCAGAATACAAACCAATGCTGCTAATTCACGTGAACGGGCAACCAATCCAAATGTTGTGTGACACCGGAGCATGTAAAACGGTTCTAAGGCAGCCGCCTAAAAACTTACAGTACTCAAGAGATGCATTACTTGTGAAGTCAGCCACAGGCCACACCACTGTACAACTACTAACTGCCCCGTTAGAATTAATGCATACCGAAAGTGGCCGCAGGTGCTTCATTAAATGCATATATGACCCGTCATGCCCAGTAAACCTTCTAGGAAGAGACGCTCTGACAAAACTCAAGATAGGCGTGGTACCGGAAGAGAATGGCATGATTGCTGAATGCATGCTAAATGACAACACACCAGAGCCAGATAGCATTAACACGGCACACAGCAGCAACGTGTGTCTCTCTCAAGGCTACGGTGTCCCACATTATTACTGGACTCTTGAGTTGCCCGAGCTCACAAAACTACACAATGTGGCCCGCAAATATACACCCCCCACATCCTATTTCCAGAAACCCACTGACTATCACAACACGTTGAGATTTAAACAAACTCCAGGCCCAGACCCACTTTACGATCAGCAAGTGTGGAAGCTAGGACAACAAAGTTTGACTTTACAACACCTGTATGTCACAAAGTCGGGAAATGCAGTGTGCTCAGTAATCCAATCAGCAGCCGTGAAGGCTTTGAACCGCATGCCTAAGCCACACGTGTCTGTAGCGCATAACTATCATTCAGACTGGAAAGATTTAGGAAATGTGTTAGCCAGGGTTGAAGCAGACACTTATGAAAAAACGGAAGACACTCATGAAGGCTGGCTGCAAGGCCGCCGGACGGGGTGTTTCCGATACACACTGGGTTGGTTGGTCACAGTCAGGCCCGCTGTACACCTAGCCGATGCCGCTGAATCACATGCACAATTAACTGAATGACATCAGGCAGCACTAGCTCAGCTGCCTGAAACTCTCTGGTCTACAGGCCCTGCTGATGTAGGCCTTATAAAAAATGCAGATGAAGTAAGAGTAAAACCTCTCTCAAAACACAGACCACTGATATCTCAATACCCACTCACTACTGAGGCTAGACATGGCATTCGCCCAGTGATAGCAGACATGGAAAAGGCAGGAATTTTAATAAAAACAAAGACAGCCACCTGTAACACTCCTATCTTTCCTGTTAAAAAAGCTATCACGGGTGCATACCGTCTAGTACATGACCTGAGAGCTATAAACGAAGTGACTGAACAAATCCCACCTGTGGTTGCTAATCCACACACTGTTTTAAATCAGGTCACACCGAACGAACAGTGGTTCTCAGTAATCGACCTTTCAAACGCCTTTTTCTCAGTTCCACTACATCCAGACTCACAGCCATTGTTTGGCTTCACCTTTGAGGGTCAGAGGTACACATACACTCGTTTGCCCCAGGGTTTTCAGAATAGCCCAACCCTCTATGCAGAAGCACTAAAGAAGTCAATGTCTAGCTGTAAGCTCCCACAGTTAGGTCAATACTTGCTGTATGTAGATGACATTTTAATAACCGGTCACACACAGCAGGCGTGCAAAGACAACAGACTTGCTGTGCTACAGCATTTGGCTGAACAGGGCCACAAAGTCTCACAACACAAACTGCAGCTGTGGAGTGATAACGTCACATATCTCGGACACACACTCACAGGCCAGGGCAAAACACTGCTGGGAACCAGAAAGCTGGCAGTGCAAAACACACCCAAACCTAAAACAAAACAACAGATGATGAGTTTTTTAGGTTTGTGTAATTTCTGTAGAGCTTGGATTCCAGAGTATGCACTAACAGTTCAGCCACTCCAAGACATGATTTATGGCAAAAACCTCGCTTTGCGTGACACAATAACGTGGACGGTAGAGGCAGACACAGCATTTACTAACCTAAAGGTGGCTTTACAAACAAATGTAGTCCTGGCCCTGCCTGATTATGACAAGCCTTTCGTGCTGCATGTTGATGGGGGGGCCGGCTACATGAAGGCAGTTCTGACACAGGCTTTTGGTGACAAACAGCGCCCTCTAGCATTCTACTCGTGTAAGTTAGACGCTGTAGTTTCGAGCCTGCCGACTTGCGTCCAAAGCTGTGCAGCGGCCACAGAAGCAGTAAAGAAGTCAGCAGACATTGTCTTAGGGCACAAACTAGTTGTCAAGGTCCCGCATGCTGTCACATCTATACTGCTGCAAGCCAATCTCTCTTACCTGACTCATGCCAGACAGCTATCGTATGTAGGCATTTTACTATCACAGTCTCACATCACACTGGAAAAATGTGGCACACTGAATCCAGGGACTCTAGTGAGCACACCAGCTGATGGAGATGTGCACAACTGCCATGCAGAATTAGACAAAGACACCAAACCCCGCCCTGACATCCATGCTGAGCCACAAGCTGGTTTTACTGATGTCTTTGTGGACGGATCGGCCTCTAAAGACAACACAGGCCGTAATTGTGTAGGTTACGCAGTAACCACAGACAGTAGAATAATAGAAGCAAAACCACTTTCTTCTTCATATTCTGCACAGAGCGCTGAGCTGATAGCTGTTATTCGTGCATGTGAAATACACAAAGATAAACAAATAAACGTTTATACAGACAGCCAGTATGTTTTCTCTGCTGTGCATCATTTCGCAAAGCTCTGGCAAAACAGAGGAATGATTACATCAACTGGTAAACCAGTCCAGCATGCCAGCCTCTTACAACGCCTGCTGACTGTAATACATTTACCACAACAACTCGCATTGTGTAAATGTGCAGCGCACAAAACTGATGGCTCTTTTATTACTACAGGCAACAATTTTGCTGACAGAGCCGCAAAACAGGCGGCACAAAAAACAAACATGACATTGATGGCAGTAAACACACATCAGATTCCACTGGATGTGTTGCAAAGTGAACAAAAAGCAGCAAGCACAGCAGAGCAGGCAAAATGGCTAAAACACGGTGCAGTTCTGACAAACGACTTAATGATGTGTTATGGCAAGCCAGTGTTGCCAAAATCGCTCCACAAAATGGCGGCATTAGTGACTCATGGCTGTACGCATTTGTCATCGGGGGGAATGACCTGTATTGTCAACACTCATTTTTACACTGTAAATTTTGAAACTTCGGCAAAACAATTTGTCAGAACGTGCATGACGTGTCAAAAATATAATGCTCAGGGTAACCTGCGACCACAAAGAGGCCGTTTTCCAACTCCGCCTCATCCTTTTCACACAATTCATATGGATTTTATTGAACTAAGCGAATGTCAAGGGTCAAAATACGCCCTAGTGGTTATAGACGTGTTCTCAAAGTGGCCGGAAATCTATCCAGTGAAAAAGGCAGATGCAATTTCAGTAGCAAAGTGCCTGTGCAATCACTTCATACCCACATATGGCATCCCAGCTTTGATACGGTCAGACAACGGCACTCATTTTGTAAATGATGTCATCACTAAGGTCTCTGAAGCACTCGGTTTCAGCATAAAACACCACTGTGCTTATCACCCTCAGAGCGCAGGCCTTGTAGAGAGAACTAACGGCACTATAAAACAAAGGCTCAGGAAATGCATGGCAGAAACAGGAAGGCCGTGGCCTGAATGTTTGGGTTTAGTGAAGATGTGGATGCGCTTAACGCAAGGCTCCCATAAACTAACTCCATTTGAAATCATTCATGGCAGGCCGTTTCCACTGCCTATTACCAGTCAACCAATAGACAAAGCAATCAGAGAAAACACATTAGCAGAATGGATGTCTAAGCTGTTAGAAAACAAAGAGATCATTGTACATAATCAACAACCTGATGATGTTTCTCCAGTGTCTTGCAGACTAAAGCCCGGTGATTGGGTTCTGATCAAGGTGCTCCAAAGGAAAAACTGGAGCACACCCAGGTGGGAGGGGCCATACCAAGTCCTCCTCACTACACCGACCGCTTGCAAAATTGCAGAACGACCATCCTGGGTCCATCAGAGTCACTGCAGGCGAGTCAGTGAAGCCATTTAAACACAGCTGACGGCAGGCTTGCCTACTTGTTGTGATCTCGCCCGGTGGAGGGGTCAGCTTTCCTGGCCGGGGGGTCTACTCGCGACAGGAGGGTGTGTTCCGTCGTCATGAGGTGGTGGCTCTTATCAACTGCAGCGGCCCTGACCATGGCCGGGCTCCTCACCTTTGCTTCCATGAGGGACAACAAGTCACGCTATATGGAGAAAAGGCAGACACTGTATGACAAAGGAAAGTACACCAAGTTTCCCCATGGATACGCCACTAACTTCTGGTGGCAGTTTATGAACACTACAGCTCATTTGAATAACAAAACTGACTGCTATGCATGTACCCATATGCCCCTATCCTCACAGACGTCTGGCCTGTGGCCGTACAGCATACCTGAAGATCGCAGTTGGTGTCTGTTGGGCCTGGCAACACATCCAGGCTACGGTACTCTTTGGTCCAAAGCCAACTACAGCATCCCAGCAAAAGCAACCTGGAGGTCATCATCACTCACAAATGTGAACTGTTCCGGACAGACCTACCTACTGACCTGGCCCCAAGTCTCAGACCCGCTGCCTGATGTAATTCTACTGAACAAACTGAACGCATCACAACTGCCAGTATGTGTGATGAACAATGGATCGCGGGCAGTGGGGGAGCTGCCTACTCACCTATGTAAGTCCATATACACTTTCTGCCCACCAAGGAACGAGAGGAAGTGTATGGCCTGTTCAATCAACGCCACCTGTGCCAGTAACACGACGCTGATGGGCCTAAACTGTCGCTCCTACTACAGCTACCGAATGCCACTACAAACAAAGACTCAGTACCAGACAGGATGTGCACGGACGGCACCCAGCAGCAGAGGAACCAGAGTTTTGGCTGACTGGTACTTCTTATGTGGCAACAAGGCTTATCTGTCACTCCCTGAAGGTTGGGGAGGTCTGTGCGCCCTGGTGGAATTATCAGATCACGTTTTCTTCATGCAAAGTGTTGCACATCACCCAAGCAGCCGGCAGAGACGTGAAGTGGACATCGCCTCCCCCAATTCTTTCGGCATTACCGTGGACACTGGAGTGCCGGGAGAGTTTCGCATCTGGGGAGGAGGAGTGAAATTCTTACAGAGCTTGATCCCCGGCATTGGAGTTGCCGAGGTGCGGGATCACGTGGAGATCAACCGATATGCTCTGCTACGACACATCAACTTGACTAAGACCCTGGGAACTGCCTTAGCAGGAGAACAGCAGGCCATCAGAACGATGGTGCTGCAGAACAGACTGACACTAGACCTGCTAACCGCATCACAAGGAGGAGTTTGCAAGCTGATCGGGGAAACATGTTGCACTTTTATCCCTGATGGATACGAAACTGGAGGAGACATTTATGAAGCTTTGCAGAATTTGACCGCTCTGCAAAAATATGTCACTGACCACACACCTGGAGCAGCTACAGCACAAGGCTGGCTTGACTGGCTGTTCAGCGGTTCATGGCTGGCTGCTGTAGCAAAGCCATTTTTTCTTCTAGGTCTCATCATGATAGCACTGCTCATATTAGTGTTGTGTGTGTTGCCATGCCTAAGAGTAATGATTTCAAAGATGATAACAACTACAATGACTGCTTATGTTGCCGTGCCTCAAGAAGAACAACATCCCGTTGCAATTCTGTTAGAGGAGAACTTGTACTAGCTGCTAATAAATGACGTGGTGATTAAAAATGACTTGTCAAGTGATCATGCACTGATTAAAACATTAGTAGGTTATGCAAGTTTTCATGCTTTTATTTTTTTTGAAGTCTTGACTTTTAAACATAAAGTTTTTCATTTTAAATATAACGTTTTCATGCTTTTATTTTATTTTTTGAAGTCTTCAGTTTTAAACATAAAGTTTCCATTTTAAATATGAAGTTTTCATTATTTTACACATAAAGTTTTCAATTTAAGGTTTGCATCATTTTAAGTATAAGGTTTTCATCCTTGTATTTTTTTTGAAGTTTTCATTTTACATATTAGGTTTTCATCATTTTTAAATATAAAGTTTTCATTTTACTTTTCATCCTTTTATTTTTTGTAAGTTTTCATTTTAAAATATAAGGTTTTTATCCTTTATTTTTTTTTGTAGTTTTAGTTTTATTATTTTTTCCACTTGTTATTTCATTTACTATGTTTTTCTTTTTATTATTTTCTTTTGTTTTATTCTTTAGACCAAATGACTGCCATTTCTGCTATGCTGACATTTTGAAAGATTAAAAATTGTTTAAGATACTTAATAAATAACCTTCACAGACAATTGTTGTATACATTTAAAATAAGTTAAACAGGAGGGAATGTTACAGGAAAAATGTTTCTATGTTTCTTTACCTTCTTTTAAATGTGCAAGCATGCCCTTTTGTCTATGGTTAGATTAGTTTAGAATTATCTTTTTAGACTTTCTCAGCAAAGACATACTGTTCTGGGACATATTGTTTTAGATTGTTTTATCTCTCACAGCCTTCTCCCAGCTCTCTGCTGACGAGACTAGCGCCACATATGGAGTTGTTTATTTTATTTGTTTTGTATTTTCTTATCCTGTTCTCACTGTCTTTCCTATAAAAATTACCAAGCCACTGTGCATGGTGTGAGTTGTTCTTAGCAGCTCACCCGTGTACACGTTTGATAAAGAAAGTAACTTTGTCTCATTGTGTCTTTATTTCTCCTGGGTCTTTTACAGAGTTTTCCCCCAACAGAGTGCCTACTGGGGTCAGCGGGGGAGCTGGCCCCAGGGAGGGGTTACCTGCCCCTCCCTTCCTTCCCTCCCCATCTCCAGCTGCCTCCCTCCTCCCGCTCCACCACAACCACCCACACATGCAGGGCCTTGGAGTAGGGGTATGTCACCAGGGTGCAGAGGAGGCCACCCCCCCCCCCCCCCCCCCCCCCCCCCCCCCCGTCCCCTTCTGGCTACCTCTGCCTCAATTTTATCCCACAACTTAGACATTCACATTACTCACACCCTCATTACACATGCATATAGGATCTTGGGGGTGGGCACAATACATGGAGTCCAAGTTACCATCAGGGTGTACACCTCACCCCTGGCATCGTTGCCCACCTCTCAATTTTAAATACACGTAGACATTGAGGGCTAGCAGGAGGGACTATGCGCTTACCTGCTGCTCTCTGGCAGGTAGCTCCATGCCCTCCTGGGTTTTAATTGCACCTTAGAACACACATGCATCAACACTACTATGAGCGGGTGGAGGGAGGTTTGGAATCTTCTCTCACCCCCGTTCTCTGCAGCCTGCTGGAGCGGGGGGGGCTAGGAGGAGTTGGCCATCCGGCTGCGGTCTGGGGTGTGGGGCCTCCCTGCTGCTGCGGAGTCGGGGCGGTCTGCCTCTCCCCACCGCAGGGAAAAGGGTAACACCACCTGGGTCTGGGTGCGGTTCCCCCCTCCAGGGGCAAGGGTACCTAGACCTGGTTTGTAGAGTACGCTTGGGGAGTGTGATCGTGTATACAGCGTCTCTTTATGTCTGTCTCCACGTCGGTTGAGTGTGAAGTGCACATGAAAGCATGAGGGTGTGAATGGATGTTTGTGTCTGTGTGTGCCTGTATGTCTGTGTCTATATGTCAGGTTGGGTATCAGACGCCACCTCTCTGGGGACATCTCGGGCCCTCCAAGGTTTGGAGGCCTATCTCCACCCACCACCACTTCCACTGCCGGTGGCGGACTCCCTCAGACATCGGTGCGTTGGTGGTTCTTTGTGTCTGGGGGTAGGCGTCCAGGTACACACCGGCTCACTCCTTGGGGGCCGCTTATTGGGGCTCGCTCGGGCCATTTCGGAGGTGGGGTGCCCCCGGCCTCTCGGCCTGGGGCTCGGTCACTCAGGCACAGCTGGCTGCCGGCGGAGCTCACGGGCGCGTCACTGCAACTCCCCCTGGCTTCTGCTCCACGGCTGCTGAATGAGCCCTCATCTGGGACTCTCCTCAGCTCTTTCTGGGACAGTGGCGCAGCTGCCCCTCTGTTGGTCTTCCTTGGTCTCTTGTGTTCTGGGGGCCTCTGCATGTCTGGAGTTTTGATCTCCTCCATACCTGCTTGATACCATAAAGGACAGGGCTGTGGCTCCCCACACTCCCTAGCAGATGTGGAGCAGGGAAATTATTTTACTGCTATTGTTAAAAGTACCATTGCATTAAAATATAAGCTGCAGCATTTATATTGCATTTAGAGGTTTAAACAGTGTGTCGTTCAGAAAGGCTAAAAGTAACAGGACAGGAAACAGGCTTGCAGAGAAATTGCAGAAGTGAAACCAGGAAGTTATTTTGAGCAGCAGGGTAAGACGAGGCTTTAACAATGTAACAGATAGCTTTAAGATGGCCTTAAGATGTTTATGATGATGTTGACTTTGTATTTCAGATGCAGTTATAACTATTTTGTACACATTGCATATCTGTGCTTATTTGAGTTGATGTTCAGGTTCTTTAAAGGTTTGAAGCTTCACTGACGCGATGTTCAGCTGATACATGTTGAGGGAAAACTAGAACATAGAAGGAATTGCAATACAGGCTTACAATACATTTATATCAGGTCATTTTTATATTAAGCTTTTGGTAGGGGTTCTTGGTTAAAACATTTATTTAGTAAGAAGACATACACATAGTCTCAGTGAGCCTCTGGTCTGGTAAAAGGTCAGAAGTGCAACAGGTGAATTGAGAAGGAGCATTTGAGGACAAGAGACAGTCAGTGAGAGGTGACACAGAGAGCATGTGAGGTCAACACACACACACACATGAGTTAGAGTTATTTAGAGGAGAGGTTCGTTATGTCTGGTTGGAACTGCAAAATTGTCTCGGTAAAAGAGGAACTGAAAGGTAGACAGGACGAATCAGCCATGAAAATAGAAGATGATGTTTTTGAACTATGTTAAAAGTCATTGTTGTTTTGATTTGACGTATGTCTATATCCTGTCTGTGACGTATGAAGGGGGCGTCAGTAAATCAAACCCTGATGCTATAAAGATCTGTTTATGCTTTGATTAAGTCGAAGACCACTTGCTGTCTGCGTACAGAGTGTTCTTCCCACATGTGTAGTCATTAAAAATCAATTGTTTGACCAAGATCTTCTGGACCATGGTTGTTTGTACTCTCCTTCCTCAATTTTTGAACCTTAACACAGATCATTACATGGAGAAACCTTTGGAATGCAAGCATGCTGATCCACACAGGTATGCACACAGGTGTACACATGGGTATTCACAGACGTGGACTACAGCTTTCTTGGCTGCTGCCTCAAAGCACATTGTGCGCTGTCTATCTTGCGTGTTGCACAATATCGTTTATTATTTAGTAACTATTGATATCTATGGCTAGCTAGTTTATTGTGATGGTGCTTTTTTTCTATTATTATGTTGCTCTTTGTTGTTTGCTGTCTCCTCTGTTTTTTTTTCTCCATACAGGTGACCCAGGAGTTGTTTTTTTTTTTTTTCTCTCTCTTCCCCCCTTCTCACCGTCTCTTCTCCCCTTTGGTTTTCTTTCATTCTTTCCCCCTGTCCTATCCCACAGTCATGTCTGTCCCGTTTGCAACTGAAAATAAAATAAATTCATAATTATAATAAAGGTCAATCAAATGGACCAATATGGCAAGGCCATGATGATCCACTTGGTAAAATAAATCCGCTTGGCATCTTTCTTGGCCTCAAGACAACAATTCTGATGGCTATAGATCCAAACGGGACAAAAAAAAAGAAAAAAAAAAGAAAGTTGAGATAGTGTCTGTCTCCCAAATGCTCTCCCTCCCATTCTACTTTTAAATACTTTAGGAACAACAAGTAGGCCTGTTCTGAAGGCAGGATTGTGATGCAGTATTCTGCCTCGCCACTAGAGGGCGTGGCCGTTTTGTGAGTAATGTTTTGACTGGGATGGAAAATGGTGTTCATGAAGGCAGTGCGAATCACAAGTTATGCTCGGGAGCAGTTTATGTGGGTTCAATAAGAGTGTGCGTCCATAAGACTGGTGAGTTACAGGATATTTCTTGTGTAAGAAGGATAGCCTGTATGTTTATTGCTCTGGACATCCTCAGTTTGTACATTTTCTATAAGCTAAGTTATCGCTAAGCTAAGCAGGCTAAGCTAAGCTAAGTTCGCCTAGGCTTAGTAGTAGTAAGACAAGTATATGGCTGTAATATGTTATATGGTGATTATTGTTGTCTATAATTTGATTGTAATTTGTGTTCTGTTTTCCATTCTGTTTGTAGAACCACACACACACACATACCCACACCCACGCTAAATCTGCCATTAAAGAGCTGAACGATCATCCCCTGTCCTCTTTATTTTCTGGAGGGTCATAGTGGCACTTGACCTGTGCACACCCTGCGATCACCACCGTAGAACTGAACCTCATATCACAAATCATCATAACAAGGCCTATTAGAGCGAAGTGCTCTAATAGGGTGATATGGTACTACAAGGTCATTAAGATAAGATGGGGCCTGATTATTTAAGACCTTGTATGTGAGGAGCAGGATTTTGAATTCAATTCTGGATTTAACAGGAAGCCAATGAAGGGAAGCCAAAACAGGAGAAATCTGCTCCCTCTTTCTAGTCCCTGTCAGGACTCTTGCTGCAGCATTTTGGATTAGTTGAAGGCTTTTCAGGGAGTTTTTTGGACATCCTGATAATAATGAATTACAGTCGTCCAGCCTGGAAGTAATAAATGCATGAACTAGTTTTTCAGCGTCACTCTGAGACAGGATATTTCTAATTTTAGAGATGTTGCGCAAATGGAAGAAAGCGGTCTTACATATTTGTTTAATATGTGCGTTGAAGGACATGTCCTGGTCAAAAATGACTGGAGGGTTCCTCACAGCGTTACTAATAACTAATTGGTGTGTGTTACCCGGCTTCATGGATAGATAGAGCTGTGTGTCATCTGCATAGCAGTGAAAATTTATGCTATGTCTTCTAATGATGCTGCCTAGGGGAAGCATGTATAATGTAAACAGAATTGGTCCTAGCACCGAACCCTGTGGAACTCCATAATTATTTATTATTTATTTATTGATTATAAGATACACTATATATCGGTTTCATATCGGTATCGGCAGATATCCAAATTTATGATATTGTATCTGACAAAAAAAGTGGTATCGTGCCATCTCTAGTATTTAGTAGCCAAAAACTGATCCACCCAAAGGATCGGGTCCCCCGACACAAACAGAGTAATATAGTGTACACTGTTAAGTGCCAGGAGGAATGCCAGTATTTATACATTGTCTTTATCCTGTCTTCTTTCTCTCACCCCAACCGGTCGCAGCAGATGGCCCCGCCCCTCCCTGAGCCTGGTTCTGCCGGAGGTTTCAACCTGTTAAAAGGGAGTTTTTCCTTCCCGCTTTTGCCAAAGTGCTTGCCCATAAGGGGTCATATGATTGTTGGGTTTTTCTCTGTATCTATTATTATAGGGTCTACCTTACAATATAAAGTGCCTTGAGGCGACTGTTGTTGTGATTAGGTGCTATATAAATAAAATTGAATTGAATTGAATACATTGCAGAAACCAAACAACCTCTGAATAAGCGGATGGCACAACACAGAAGAGCTACCTCGTCAGGCCAGGACTCTGCAGTCTGTTTACACCTACAGGCCAGTGGACACTCTTTCAAAGATGAGGATGTACACATCCTGGACAAGGAGGAACGCTGGTTTGAGTGTGGAGTCAAGGAGGCCATTTACATTAAAAGGGAAAGACCATCTCTGAATCGAGAAGGGGCCTAAGGGTACATCTTTCGCCATCTTACAATGCTGTGATTGCAGCCATTCCCCAACTCTCTGTGAATGGTATTCATGGTTATTGATCAACGGGCTTTGATCAGAGACCATGACTGATGAAACATTTCTCCCCCTGAAAACACTACATCCAGATGAACAGAATCAACCTTTTGGGATACAGAGGTAATAATTTTGGAGAAATGTTTAAAGAGAAGATTGGAAGTAATATGAAGGAGACTCACAGCAGAGGCAGATGATCCATCTCAGACACTTCTTTGCAGGTTCTTCACAGTTGTGACCTCCATAACACCACAGTCCACTCGTCTCACCCTGGCTAGGTATTGAGCTGGTGGGTAACAGGCGTCTTGGAAAATGTCGGAGCACTATTGCAAATATGTGATATCTTAATAAACTGAGCAGATATTTGAAGTTTACATAGCTACATTCTCGCCTGAAAATATCTTAAAAGTTTATTTTGTGACCCAGAAAGACTAATAAAAGTTATATTAAAATGAAGTAGCTGCCGCTATTGTTGGAAACTGGAATTTCCTGGCCACGCTATGAATTATGGGATATTGTGGGGCACGAAGGATACACCCAACCAATCCTTCAAATCTGGGGAAAAGGAGGACACATTTGTTGGGCACATTTGGAGCAGCCTTCAAATTTGGACAAGCCTTCGTCACATTGCTGTAACGTAATTGACTAAAAATGCGTTATCTTAAGGATGCTACCCTTAAATTTGGGCACCCCTAAATTAAAGGCAGGGATAGCTCAGTAGGTAGAGTGGTGGTCCCATGATCGGAAGGTCGGGGGTTCGACTCCACTGAACGGCTACCCTGAGGTACCCCTGAGCAAGGTACCGTCCTGCTCCCCGGGCGCTGCATTGGTGGCTGCCCACTGCTTCACTGGGTGAATGGGTTAAATGCAGAGGAACTATTTCCCTATGGGGACTAACACATACACATAGCTACAGATTCTTAGGATCCAGTTTAAAGTTTTACAGGTTCAATGTGAAGCTGTTCATTAGAAACAAACAGCAGCAGTACTGAGCTCAGACATTCACTGCTGTTCAGATCTTTATTTTGCAGCTCTGTCACACATCACCAGTTTAACCAGTTTCTGCACCTTTGATCTCAGTTGACTTTATAAGAATGTGACATTTTTCTGGTTAATATTATTATGTTCTTTACATACAGCACTTCACACCTCCAGACTCACTAACAGCTTCTCACCCTGGGCAGTTCAGACTGTTATCCTCCTGCCCACCCACCTATCTGAGCCGTGGTCTGACTAACCCTCATCACTCAGGCCACTCATGCATGGACCCTATTCAGACCAAGTCCTTTTAAACTGTCTCAAAGAAACAGTCCTCCATTGTGTGCCTTTCTTTGTTTTTGTATATGTCACTAGTATTTATTTTTGTTTATTTTTTCTATTTTTACAATGACAATTAAATGCTGTTCTATTCTATTCTATTCTATTCTATATTTTGATCACTATCTGATCATTTCTCTGTTATAAGTGACCCCTATAGGGATCATTTTTATTTTGAAGAACAATCATGTGATCCATGAAATAACCGTTTTTGATTGATCAGATTCTCAAGCCCCGCCCCTTTCCTGTGAATTTGTAGGTTAAACCCCAAGCTAACTTAGCGAGCTGATAACCAGCTTTGTGTGACTGCTTATTATGATCAGCAATGTTGGGATAAGTGATTCCAGATAATAGAAAGATACCTTAGGTATGTTTAACTTGTTTCTTTTTAGAGGAACAGAACTCCTGTTTAATTGTTCCTCTTTCTCCTCATCATTTTGCATCATGTAAGAAAAATTTATTTTATTTTCGATGAACAATGTTATTTACAAAGGTATTAAAAACAGATCAGACAAACTGACATGATTAAAATAAAACAACACAAAACACAGAAAATTAAACAAATGTCTGTCTGACCAGATCTGTTTTCAGCTGAACATATAAGTGCTCGTATGAAATTAAGTAAAATTAATTATTTATTTCAGAAGGTCCAATGGGAAACTTAATTCATGGGTGAGTCTAAACACCCTATGGCTAATAACTGTAGTAATCAGATTACAACTGTTCATATCAGGTGAGTGAAAGCTTTCATACCTTTAAGTTTCCAGCAGAGGAACAGAACCAAACCTAGAACTAGAACCAGGAGAAGCCCAGAAACCAGACCTGCAACAATGGGGACCAGGAGAGAGGGAGGAGGAGGAGGAGGAAAGGTGGATGCTGGGAGAGGAGGATAAGTAAGAGGAGGAGCAAAGTTTGAGGAGGTTCTTGGAGAAGGACAGTGAGGAGGGGGAGGACAGTGAAGAGGGGGAGGATGGATGATTTTGGGAGGATCTGGAGGAGAGATGATGAAGATGGTTCAGTCAGTTTATTATCAGGTCACATTGTTACATCATTTTTTAAACAGGAAGTGATGTCAGTGTTCTGACCTCTGACCCTCAGAGAGCTCTGAGGAGACTTTCTACCCTGTTCAGTAGAACAGTAGAGACCTTCATCAGCCTGCATGATGTTGGTGATGATGTGCTCTCGTTCAAGACCATGGCGACTTCCTTTGGTGAAGAAATAAGCTGCGACCGTGTCACCAGTCCTCTGTCTGCAGCGCAGAATGACATCACTTCCTGTCCTCACAGGAAGTGCAGGGATCTCCAGGATGACATCTTTATCTGACCATCAGAGACAAACAGAGTTAATGAGAGCAGAGTCACACAGAGACAGAGACACAGCTGGAACATCTCACCTGTAGTGTCTGATTGGACACTGAAGGAGACGTTGTCACTCTGCTGTCCAGAGGAGTCCTCACACCAGAAGGTTTCACTGGGAGCAGAAAGATCCACAAAACAGTAGGAACCAAGAACCCCCCCAAAGCCTCCACAGTCCTCAGTGAGTCCTCCTCTGGTCCTCTTCACTGTCCATCCATCAGCTGTCTGTCCATCATCAACACAACTCAGATCCACTGAAGATCCTCTGAAGACCTGCTGAAGGTTTGGACTGACAGACAGAGACACTGGAGGACACACACACACACACACACACACACACACACACACACACACACACACACACACACACACACGCACACACACGCGCACACACACACACGCACACACACACACACACACACACACACACACACACACACACGCACACACACGCACACACACACGCACACACACACACACGCACACACACACACACACACGCACACACACGCACACACACACACACACACACGCACACACACACACACACACACGCACACACACACACACACACACACACACGCACACACACGCACACACACACGCACACACACGCACACACACACACACACACAGACACACACACACAGTAAGTGTATTTGTGTTCTTGTTGGAGTCTCACTGATTGTTTTCACTTCATCAACTCACCTTCAGAAACAGTCGGTGCAGACAGCAGCAGCACACACACACCTGTAACAGGAGGACAAAGGTCAGTAAAGGTCAGAGGTCACTAAAGGTCAGAGGCTCCTCCACCTTGTGTACCTGCACAGGTGAGGAGCTTCTTTCTCTGTGTGAATGTGACCAAACAGATAAGCAGACGTCAGTGACATTTAGATGCTCTCCAACATTAGATTAGATAAAACCATGACAAGCGCCGTTCCTTCGCTTGACCCCAGCTGCTCTTGTCTGCTTCCTCGTAACACTGCTCTTTATTGAGGTTACATGAATATGCATAGGTTCATTAACATAGGATATCTTATATAGATATACATGTGAACAAAGAGTACCGTCTGTGTATGTGCGTGTGCGTGTGGGGTGAAACTGTGACCCCATAAATGACTTCCCAAAATCTGCTGGCCTGGAAGTCGAGCAGTTCATCTAAACAAAAGGCATCTTAGAGTAAAACAGACATAGATACGTTTATCCTACCATAAAACAAAGAGCAGGTACGACCTCTCCCATGCTCCCAGGATGTGGGCGTGAATGATAGAGCACTCTGGAATGCAAACAAAGTCGTTGCAGACTCCTAAGGATCACACATCCTATCACTACACAATTGATTATACACCTCTAAGCATATATGGATAAATATTTCCCAATACAAATGACAATAATAAAATATAAATCCAACAATAGGAATAATCAGGGAAGTGCAGATTTCAACTATTCTGAGTCTATTGCACCGCTGAATATAGAATAAAAATTGCACAGTGAGGTGCAGAGGCACTACAGCTTAGTTGTTCCCCCTCCTTTGTCCTCCTGTTTCCCCTCCAGAGAGGAGTTAAACAGTCTGATGGCGTGTGGGACAAAGGACTTTTTAAGTCTGCTGGTCCTTGACTTTGGGAGAAGCAACCTGTCACTGAACAGACTCTTCTGGTGTTTTATGGCCGTGTGCAGAGGATGCCCAGCATTGTTCATAATGTCCATCAGTTTCTTTAGGACAAAAAAGACCCTGTGATAGCCCATTAGACTGGATGTAGACCGGTGTATTGGTATACAATATACACAGAATAATAGTAGCTTTATTATTCTTAATATTTATGTGATTTTAATGCTGATCTCACAGACACCAGTTCTCAGTTTGCTAACCACTTAGCCCACTTTTGTGAAGATAATAATCTTATCTTGTCTACCAAAGTGTTATTGCCTGCAGACAGCTATACATACATAAGTGAAGCCTGGCATAGTACATCATGGTTGGACCACTGTATCTGTACAGCTGATGGACATGCAGCTTTAGTAAACATGACTATTAGGTATGAGGTAACTGTGTCAGACCATATACCTTTTGGTTTTACTGTGAATGTGGAACAAATGCCAGCAACAACTGGAAACAATATTGCTACCAGTGTAAAATTAGACTGGTCAGCTTGTAGTGAAGGGGATGTCTTAGCTTATCATAGTAACACCGATATACGTCTGAACAACATTTCTTTGCCCAAAGAAGCTGGACAAGGATGTCAACTGTAAGAATGCTGTGCATAAACATGAACTCTGCTCCATGTATGATGATATAGTGACTGCTCTGCATGAATGTGGTACACTGTTTGATAAACAATATAAGCTTAAGAAACCTAACATTAGACCTGGAAAGAACATGTAGCCATGTACCATGATGAAGCTTGTGTAGCTTATAAATGTTGGGCCATGGCTGGAAGACCTAAACAAGGCCCAGAATTTGAACAGAAAAAATGTGTGAATGTCAGATATAAATATGCTGTTCGCTTCATAACTCAAAATGAGCTGAGAGCAGATTCTTTGGCTACTCGTTGCTGGAATGTTGAGCCACCAGCGTCAGTTATTCTGTGATCTGCAAGTTTGAGAGTATTAGTCTTCATGTGACCTTGTACTAAATAGATTTTTCTGTGTTTGTAGATCTTCCCTGGACCCGTCCCTGTATCGTTGAGTGAGCGAGTGAGCGAGAGGAGCGTTGGAGGAAAAGGAAGGGGATCGTTGCTGAGAGAGTGGAGTGTGTTTTCGGACCCTTCCCCTCCCCCTCGGACCCTGGAGCCATGGACCCCTCTCCCAAACACTTTGTATATATTATCACCTGGTGAAATCACTGTAAATAAACGCACTGTCAGCTTTTTCAAAGGTCTCCTGGTCTGCGCCTGAGTCCGCCTACAAAACCCTGTCAGGAGAGCATTACAGCGCGTTGTTTTACTGTATAAAAAGTGAATCGTATGAGGACAATTCTGACATGAGTAATGACACAATAAGTGTAAGGACACATGAAGTATATTGTCATGGTGCTGGGCCGTTGACCCAGCGTTTTGTGTTTTATGATTATTTTCCTCTGTTCTAGTTATTCTGATTTTGGTATTCTGTGTCCTCCCCTTGTGCCCTGTTCGTGTTCTGGGTTTCCTGTTTTATTCTGAAGGTCTCCGTCTGTTGTCATTGTGTTCAGCTTGTATCCTCAGGTCGTCTTGTGTATTAGAATCAGCTGTGCTCCCACCTGTATGTCATTACCTGGTCTCCTTGTTTGTGTGTGTATATATAGTGGGTGTCGGTCTGTGCTTGTTGTCGGCTCGTCTGTGTTCCAAGGTGTTTCGTTCCTCTCTCTGCCCTCACCCTATTTCGTATGTTCTCAGGTTTGTTATTTAGTTTTCCCAGTTTAGGTTTCTTTAGTCATTTGTCATTCCTCACTTACGGTGGCTGGGAAGTGCAAATCGCAACAAATTAAAAAACCCCACAACAAATTAAAAATCCTTGACGGAAAGGGATTGTCTGAAATACCGGAAGTGACACAAGCGTGATGTCACGAGAGGGGGCGTGGCCAGGATTTTTGGTTGGTTGGTTCAGGATTTTGTTGTGGGCTTTTTGTATTTTGTTGCGGTTTTTTAATTTGTTGCGATTTGCACTTCCCAGCCACCGTACTCACTGCCTGTTCTGTAACTCCATCACTTGGAAATAAACGTCACTTGCATCATCAATCTACTGCCTGCATTTTGGGTCCTCTTTCCCTCCAACACCACACGGCTCACCTCGGCAGCCGTGACATATATGAATTCATTCATAGTTATCTGATAATAAAGCTTCAGGGTTGGATCACATTTAAAACAGTTTAAGTTTAAGGCTAGTTCCTCTTCTAGCACTCTGCTTCACAGGGTTTATGATTCATGGAAGACTACCAGACTCAATGCTGTGTATTTTACTGGTACCAGTTATGAAGGACAAAGCTGCAAAAGTGAGCTGTCTGGATAATAAGAAGAAATGGAAAAGAAAGGAATTGTCATGGTCTGCGGTGGGTGGCTGGAGTTTCCATTAGGCTCCTGAACTGACCTGGGATCCGCCCCTGGGCAGGGCCAACTCCAGCTCCTGCACACCTGGAGCCTATTGCAGGCAATCAAGCCAGAGGGATTTAAACCACACGTTGATGTTCATTCACTGCCAGTTCGTCATCAACACATGTTGGTAACAGGCCATTATGCTTCAAGTTCTTGCTGTGATCTATCTTGTTAACACGACTCTCTTGTGCTACAGTTGCTGGATTCACCTTGGCTCACGCTCCACCTCCGGACTCAGGATACCAAGCAATCATTCTGAAAATCTCTCTGTGCCTCACCTGCCTGCCCTCCTGCCATCACACTCCATCTGAAGCCCTGGATCTCAGGCCAGCCTTTCCACGCCACTCAGCCTCCCCTGGATTCTCATCACCCCCCTCTCAACACTCCATGTCCCCTACTGCAAGTAAGAATTGCTGCTCTTACAACTAGCCACTTCAGAGCTGCCTCCACCACCTCCCTAACTCCTCTATCTTCTCCCTTCAGTGTGACTGTTCCCTACTCAGCTCCACTCCACATCTCAGGCCTCATTCCCTCGCCCTAGCCACGTTCCCCAGGCCACGCCTCATCCAAACTCCACGTCTTATTGTTTTTTTTGTCTTTGCTACGTTTTCTTTTTTGAACTTAAGCCTAATAAATTGTTATATCATCAGCTGTCTCCGCTCTGGGTTTCTGCACCTGAGTCCTGTTCAGTACAGGCTGCCCAGCCCCGTGACAGGAATTAAAAGGGAATAAAAAAAAAAAAAAACTCATGGCAGCCCAAGGTGTATGTGATGCTCGTTCTGAGTATACTGTTGGAGCCCACTGCACTGTATTTGGGGAGTAGGGGTAACAGTGGGAACTGATAGACCCCACAAAGCCCCATGAAGGGTTTTGTGGAGAAACACAAAGTGCTGGTGGCTCACGTAGTTGTGCAGCCTTGCAAACCCTCTAGCATCCTGATCAGAGTCTTTAACCCTGGGGCTGTTACTTTAAAGTGGGTTGCCGTGGCTGGGGTTCTTCAGCCTGTGCAAGTCCTGGAGGGGTTGGCGAATTACCCACCAAGGGTCTTGGCAGCCCTCAAGCTTGATAGCACTGCCCCTGCTTTTGTGCCAAGCCATTTGCAGGCCCTGTATGCTGAGAGCAGCCCCGGTTTGACACACGTTGCCCGTTGGGGACTAGCAGGCCTGCTGGGGTCCTATGGTGATGTCTTCTCACTGGCCCAAATGACCTTGGTTGCACCAGTGTCGTCCAGCATGACATCTTGACCATGTCAGTGCCACCAGTTAAGCACCCGCCATGCAGGATGGCAGGAGACAAACAAATAGCGGCCGACCAGCATGTACAGCAGAGCCTGCGACTGGGCTAACTCAGCCTAGCAATAGCTAGCTGCTCCAATTGTTATGGTGAAAAAGAAATATCAGTCTCAGACTGTGTGTGGACTATAGACCACTAAATGAGCGCACTCTTAAAGACGCTTATCCCCTGCCATGCATCCAGGATACCCTTGACACGCTTTCCACTGCCAACTACTTCAGTACACTAGACCTGACATCAGGATACTGGCAGGTAGAAAGCACCTGCATTTTGTACCTGTAAGGGATTGTAAGGGATTGTTCGAGTGGAATGTGATGCTTTTTGGACTATGCAATGCACCAGCCAGATTCCAAAGGCTAAATCAACAGAGTCCTGCCCGGGCTGCTGTGGGAGACCTGCTTAGTGTACCTTAATGACATCATTGTCCTGGGTCAGGATGGCACCCAGATGCTGGAGCAGCTCGAGCAAGTGTTCATCAGATTGTGTGGAGCCAACCTAAAACTGAAGCCATCAAAATGCTGCTTGTTCCTGGAGCAGGTTGCCAATCTGGGCCAGATCATCTCTGCTGGAGGTATTTCCACAGATCCCCTGATAGTTCAACAAGTGGCGGAATGGCATACACCGCGGACCATCACAGAAGTGCATCAGTTTGTTCACTTAGCTTCATACTATTACTACATACTACTACATTGTGGAGATATAATTGTCATGTTTCGGCTGTGTGGCAGGCAGTAGAGGACCCAAACGCAAACTCACGGGGACAGAACTTGAACTCAAAAGCACAGCTTTAATTGCTGGAAAATAGAACACAGGCAATACAAAACTAAACTGGGAAAAGCTAATCATAAAGTATACTAGGAGACACGGGGAGAATCACACACAGCATGAGGGACGACGCGACACTGACTCAGAGAAACACAGGGTTTAAATACACTGGGGAGTAACGAGGGGAATGAGACACAGAAGGAGAGCACAGCTGGGAGAAATCAGGACTGACGAGACAAGCAAAGCAGGACGCATTCACATGAGACACGGACCATCAAAGTAAAACAGGAAGTATCACACAGAGACGCGAACTTGACACAGTGGAGACAGCAACTAAGAAATACAGAGACATAAACCATAAGGCAGAGGTCTAAGAACCAAAATACACAGGGAAATACTCAGCTGGGAACACAAGAGACTAGACTAGAGAGAGTAACAAAAGACCAACCATGAGAACATAATGCACAATGCAGAGTGACAGAAAACAAACTCAAACATGCAAAGACACACAATTACACAGAACAGAGGGGACACAGAGAGACATGAAGGGCAAGGGATCAAAACTAGAAGCCATAGAATAAATCACACAAGGACAATAATACAAACATCACAAAGAACTAAAAACGCTGGGTCAGGAGACCCAGGACCATGACAATAATAGCCATTCCCCTACACATTTATGAAATATTATATATTTTTAATATTTATATATCGCTCAATTACAAATATCTAGAATATTACAGAGGTGGCATATATGATTGAAATTTTACTCTAAACTGTGAAACATTGTTATTTATTATTTTACTGTACAAAAGATGTAACTATTGCATTTCTTGTTAAATGCTCAATAATCAAGGTAAGTAAATCCCCAAAAGGTTGATTCTGTTCATCTGGATGTAACGTTTTCAGTGGGAGAAACATTTCGTCACTCATCCAAGTGACTTCTTCAGTCTCAGCTGACTGCAGGTTTCCCCAATCTTATAAACAGGACATTTGCATAATGACTGAAACCAGCACCACTGAAAGAACGAATGGGCTGGGAGGTCAGTTCCTTGATCATTGGTACGCATATTGTCAAGACCATTGATCAACAACAACTGATCAAAAACCATGAGTACCATTCACAGAGAGTTGGGGAATGGCTGCGAGTGGTGCAGTGGTGCTAGTTTCAGTTATTATCCAAATGTCCTGTTTATAAGATTATAAACAGGACATTATGCAAATGTACTGTTAGGGGTTAGGACCCTAACAGTACATTTGCATAATGTACTGTTATGCAAATGTACTGCATAACATTCTTCACTTCATCCATGTAGGCCGCCTCATCGTTGTTGGAGATGGCGCCCAACATCACTGTGTCGTCAGCAAACTTCACAATGGTGTTGGAGCCATGGGTGGCCACACAGTCTGAAGTGTAGAGGGAGTAGAGCAGTGGCGAGAGGACACATCCCTGAGGTGCTCCTGTGTTGATGGTGATGAGAATTATGGATTTGATCAACTGGTCTCTGAGTGCTATTGACACCCTCTTCTCAACGAGAAGTCTGGGCTCGGGAGAGCCTGAGTGCCCTGGAGGGACTTTCCCTGCCGGTTACACGATGGATGGGTGGCAGAACTGGAGGACCGTGTGCCTGGCGGGACTGTCGATCGAGGACGCTGAAGATATCTACCTATTCGGAACCATGATAACAGGGTTCATGCTGATCGGCGTTGGCTTAGCCCTGGTTTATCAGAGAAATAAGAGAGTGGAACCGGCTGTTCAAACCCCCACAAGGCTGCCCGCTGGATTCGAAGCGACGGGACGAGGTGCGACCTCTCACAACGAACGTAATATGGTCAACACCTTGGAGACGCTTACAGCTGCTGTGAAGGCTCAAAACAACACCATTGAGCGTATGAGGGGAAACATCAGAGAGAGGCCTGCTCAAAATGAGACCCTTGAGCGACAGTTGGAAAACATCGCGGAACGGATCACTGCAGTTGTGAGGTCTCAGAATCAAAAGACTGACAACACCACGGAACAGAAGTTTGATACCATCATGGGGAGGCTCGCAGCTCTTCAACGGGAGATCGAGGGACCAGTCTCAGAGTGCTAAATTCGAGCTGCTCACAAAGGAGAAATCAACAATATTCTACATTTGGACACCACGGCCCCAGCTGCAGGCCCAAGGCCTGAGCCCACCAAAACAACTCCCTGATAACGACTGTGTTACGGCTATTCTTCCCGTCCCATGAAGGCCACCTGGGTTGGCTGGCAGACTGTTTACTTAGCCTAGAAGGGCGAAGGACACTGTCTCAGCTGAACTATGGACACGCGCACACACACACACTTACACTGATAAGCACTCACTCATCCCCCCTCCCTTTCCAACGCCTTCGATGCTTGTGCCCTACCGGGGATGATAGCAGTCAACTGGACCAGCACAGATGCTGCAGGACCGGATGCGCTGTCTACGCCGGCTCTCTCTTACCCTTTACCCGCCCCCGTTGCTTGTCTCGTGTTTCTATGGTGTATTGATAGTCATGTGCTTTTGTGCTGAGGTGTTTTTTCTGTTATCAAACTGTTCTCCCACTAGGAGCTCAGTCTGAGTGGAGTTTTTTTTCTCCTCCTCTTACCTCATGTAGTGTATTTTCGTTGTTTTTTCCTGTCAGCCTACCTTCTGACATGTCTGCCCAATGTGATGTTTGTGTAAGGTTTGGTCAGAAGGTTCTTTTGTAAGTGCGCATGCGCCATTAGCGTGCTGCCTGCTGTAACCCCTAATTTCCCTCGGGATGAATAAAGTATTCTGATTCTGATTCTGATGCTGTTAGAGACGCATCTACCCACCCTCACCACCTGAGTTCTGCCAGTGAGGAAGTCCAACACCCATGCACACAGACACATTTTGCTTTTCCAGGAAGGTCATTAATTGGCTGTGAACTAACTTTTCAAGAATTTTGGAAAGAAAAGGTGGTTTGGAGATAGGCCTGTAATTTGCAAGAACCGTAGGATCAAGAGCAGTTTTTTTAATCAGGGGATTGACTACTGCATGTTTAAAATCTTTAGAGACTACACCTGACATCAAACTGTGGTTTACCAGCTCGAGAACCAAAGGTCCGACTGTAGGTAACACCTCTTTTAAAAGTCAAGGAGGAACAGCATGGTTTGGAGACCCAGCAGGCTTAAAACGACCCGGGCTCAAACCTTTTAAAGACAGCAGCGCAGGAAGCAGAGACTGATGGGTCATGAGCAGAAGGGGAGAGATTTGATTCTCAATAAAAATGTGTAATAAACTTTCACAGGCTTCAGATGAGGGCTCGATACAGTCAATATGTGGTGCACTAAGAACAGAGTTAATAGTTTTAAATAAAACATAGGGATTGTGACAGTTTGACAGAATAATGTCAGATAAGTGTTTTCTTTTGGCATCTTTTACAGTTCTTTGATATTGTCCCCAAAAGTCCTTCAGCATCTGAAATGACACTTGTAGTTTGTCCGTTTTCGACTTGTGCTTAGCTCGACGACACTCGCGTCTGACAGCTCGGATCATGTCGTTCAGCCAGGGCTCAGATTTAGTTTTAGGTAGTCTGGTTTTTAATGGCGCCACAGTGTCCAAGGCAGTCTGACAAGTGGAATAAAACCATGAGCTCAGTTCCCCAGTCTGGTTGCATAAAAACTTTTACAGTTCTGGTTAAAAACAGCTGGAAACTGGTCAGCAGTGGAGGAGTTAAAAACGCAACAGCACCGAGCAGCAGCTGTGAGCAGGGTTGCATCACCGGCTGTTAACAACAATGGCAAGCCCCCCTCCTTTCTGCGGATCAGGCTTTCAAATGAATTAAAAGTCTGTCTGGGGCTTTTGTTGACTGATAGACTGGTGTGGATGATTGCTGCCACACCACCTTCTTGGCCTGTACTTCGTACTGTGTATTGCGGCTCCTCCACCCAACGGGCACGGCAGGCCAAACATGAGAACGCTGATGATGCTCAGCAATAAACACATTAATGCACTTATGTACTATTTGTTCCTTTTATTCCACATGGTACTGTCCACTATACAAAATCAGCACATAGGATCAACTTTTAAACAAACGCGCAGATTTCACAAACACAAGAACTGCAACTCACAAAGTCTTACTGTCACGATCCAGGGTCTTTCGACCCAGCGTTTTAAGTTTTAGTTTATTTTCTATGTTTATGGTTTATGTTTAAGTTCATTAGGTTATATAAGATCATTTGTTTATTAGATTCCCCTTGTGTATCCAACCCCTGTTAAGTCTCCCTTGTCCTTCATGTGTTTCATGTCTGTGTTTCTTATGTTGTCAAGTTCATGTAGTCATGTTTGCGTTTCATTACATTTCATATTTTATTTTGAAAGAGGTCCTGTGTTCCTGCATTTTGTTTTACTCTTCCCCTGTGGCGTCGTTATGTTCATGTTGTGTCTACTGTGCCTTTCTGTCCCATGTTTCAGGTCTCCTCAGTCTGTTAAGTTTACCTGTCTTGAGTTCAGTCAGTGTGTTTCCTGTTTTACTTTCATGGTCTATATCCTATGTTAATGTTTCTAATTTTGCTTCCCTTGTCTCGTCCTGCCTTTTTGAGTTTACTTTTCGTCTCTGCAAGTTTGTGTTTGGGTCCTACTCTTGCTTGCACACAGCCGTATTGTGACACTTACACCAATTATATGTCACGCTACAACATTGGCCTATGGCATCAATTAGTGCACTAAACTAAACTCAAGTTGCATACAAAAATGCATCAAAATGACTCAAGCTGCACTCAAGCTACGGTCAACAGAAAGCTTCTCCTCATGCTCACCCTACCTTTCTGCTCATCAACATCAGGTGCGGTGAACAGGTGAGTGCAACCACATTTATCACCTAATACACCCATGAGTCACGCCCAACACCCGTGCACCAATACAGAGTGTGCATTTAAAACCAACCCTCTTAATCCAAAAAAGGAACAACTCATATGGCTCCTACACTGTGTGTTTATCTTCATGGAAACTTGGCTGAATGACACGATCTCCCACGTGGACATTCAGCTAATGGGGCAACACAATATCCAGGAATGCCGGTACATCTGGAAAAGGACACGGCGGCGGTGGCCTGTATGTTTAAATCAACACAGGTATAATCAACAAGCAGTGCTCTGCTGAAGGAATTTATGGCAGAGATGTGAAGGCCCTATTATTTGCCAAGGGAGTTCAGTATCATTGTTATTGTGGCAGTGTACATTCCCCCTGAAGCTAAGGAAGCTCTACACAAGCTGTATGAGGCTGTCAGTGACCTGCAATCTGACCAACCTGAAAGATTTTTAATTTTCACTGGGTACTTCTGTCAAATGCAGACACCACAAGGATGCTCGGAGGTACAGTGAAAAGAAACAATTTATTTTGGCACTAAAAAGTGGCACACATTGAAAGTGGTGAACGAAAATGAAACACTACACATGAACTAAGGACGAGAGGGAAAACAATTGGCCTCTGGACCCTTTAATTTACTAAACTAACGCAAAACTTCCTATTAGAGCACTAAGAACTAAATACTGGCAAGAACTACGAGACAAAACTACTACTAGGAATGCTGAGAAAGAAGACAAAGCTATGAAGCACTAGGATTGGCTAGGACACAATGATAATTAAGCATGAAAACAAGATTCACACCACATGTGCAGCGGCAGAGTCCAAAGGAAAAAGTCTCTTTGGTTGGCTGGGGAAAAACAGCCTGAGCACGGCTCCAGGAAATTTTCCGGAGCGGGCACACAAGGTACTATTCAATTCAATTCAATTTTATTTATATACCACCAAATCACAACAACAGTTGCTTCAAGGCGCTTTATATTGTACAGTAGATTGTACAATAATAGATAGAGAGGAAAAACCCAACAATCATATGACCCCCTATGAGCAAGCACTTTGGCGACAGTGGGAAGGAAAAACTCCCTTTTAACAGGAAGAAACCTCCAGCAGAACCAGGCTCAGGGAGGGGCGGGGCCATCTCAAATCAAATCAAATCAAATCACTTTTATTGTCACATCACATGTGCAGGTACATTGGTACAGCACATGTGAGTGAAATTCTTGTGTGCGAGCTTCACAAGCAACAGAGTTGTGCAAAATACAATAACGTAAACAAGCAAAATACAAGAATGGCTACATCTGAAACTAATAAATATATGTACAATATATAATAGTATATGCATTTCTGGATGTGTATACTAAATGTTTTCCAATGTGTGTGTGTGTGTGTATACACATATTTTACAAATTAAATAGAGCAAACAATAAAATAAAATATATAAAAATATACAGAGTTGAGACATGTGCAAAACAGTGGCATTACTGTACAGTATGGAGTGCTGTGATTGGTTGGGGTGAGAGAAGGAAAACAGGATGAAAGACATGCATCATGGGAATCCCCGGCAGCCTACATCTATTGCAGCATAACTAAGGGAGGATTCAGGGTCACCTGGTCCAGCCCTAACTATATGCTTTAGCAAAAAGGAAAGTTTGAAGCCTAATCTTAAAAGTAGAGATAGTGTCTGTCTCCTGAATCCAAACTGGAAGCTGGTTCCACAGAAGAGGGGCCTGAAAACTGAAGGCTCTGCCTCCCATTCTACTTTTAAATACTCTAGGAACAACAAGTAGGCCTGCAGAGCGAGAGCGAAGTGCTCTAATAGGGTGATATGGTACTACAAGGTCATTAAGATAAGATGGGGCCTGATTATTTAAGACCTTGTATGTGAGGAGCAGGATTTTGAATTCTGGATTTAACAGGAAGCCACAACAGGAGAAATCTGCTCTCTCTTTCTAGTCCATGTCAGGACTCTTGCTGCAGCATTTTGGATTAGCTGAAGGCTTTTCAGGGAGTTTTTAGGACTTCCTGATAATAATGAATTACAGTCGTCCAGCCTGGAAGTAATAAATGCATGAACTAGTTTTTCAGCGTCACTCTGAGACAGGATATTTCTAACTTTAGAGATGTTGCACAAATGGAAGAAAGCAGTCTTACATATTTGTTTAATATGTGCATTGAAGGACATGTCCTGGTCAAACATGACTCCAAGGTTCCTCACAGCATTACTGGAGGCCAAGGTAATGCCATCCAGAGTAAGAATCTGATTAGATACCATATTTCTAAGCTTTTCAGGGCCGAGTACAATAACCTCAGTTTGATCTGAATTAAGAAGCAGAAAGTTAGCGGCCATCCAGGTCTTTATGTCTTTAAGACATTCCTGCAGTTTAACTCATTGGTGTGTGTTATCTGGCTTCATTGGCGTCATCTGCATAGCATCATCCACAACTATTTTCTGTTGTGGATGATAAAGGATTCAGAAAGTTTATTCATGCAGTGAATCCAATGCAATTGTATACAATTCCAAGCAGGAAAATTTGCACGTGCTTCAGAGTTTGTACGTGCTTTGTCTCTAGGGTGCCACCGTAAATATACTTTTATTCATTCACTCCACATAAAATGCAATAAATATATTATAAAATACAGAAATCAACAATTTACATTTCAACTTTTAACTATTTAAAAGCCTTCACATCAAACATTATGTTAACAGTCATGTTTCTTGGTTTGACATTAATGTATATGGGGTCAAATTGACCTTATTGGCCCCTAAGAAACTGAGGGTGACCCATTCAAACTCAATGTTCTCAGACTCATTTGAAATACTGATGTGGTTCTGCTAGAGTTGAAGATGTCATGGGATGCGGCCTTTGCTAGGCATTCCCAGCACACCCTCACTATCTGTTTAGGTGAACCAGGCCTGCTCAGCATCCTCCCCCACCACCTGATCCAACTCACCACCAAGTGGTTATCAGTTGACAGCTCAGCTCTTGTCTTTACAAGACATACAGCTGCTCATCTGGTGACACCATTACAAAATTATGGCTGTGCATTTGTGACCTGGGGTGTCTTGGTGTCATGTGCACTTATGGACATGGTGTTCATTATAGACAAACTGTGATTCTGTGCACAAAAGTCCAATAACAGACTATCACTCAGGTTCAGATCAGGCCAGCCATGTAACACAGTTACTTTTAAAAATGAGTTGACACATCACTGTAAAAAACAAAACAAATATACTGTTTATGCACTTGGTATTTAAAATCGATGTATTGTTTGTTTTAACAGCACAAACTGTCTCAAGTTGTAGAAACTCCTAATTAGTGGAGTTTATACCTGATACTTGGGAGTGCAGCCTTTTCTAAAGTCATACAAATATCCAGTAATTAATTCATTCTTATTAAAAAGCTGTCATGACAGCCATTATTTCTGACCCTGTAAACAGCCATAAACCTGTCACCATGACTGTAATGAAGATGGATGATAAGATGTAGCCAGTTTTGTCTAATAATAGATTAATTACCATGTTGACATATTATATATGTTATATTATGTTATAATATATAGACTGTGAGCTGCTGTCAGAGTCTCTGCTGGAAATAAATGAGTGAGGGACTCACCGAGGAGGAGGAGCAGAGGGGTGGCTGCTGGCTTCATGGTGTCTGGATGTAGACTGAGCACGTGGGCTCTGAGCTACGGAGAGATGCCTGCTTTCATCACTTCCTGTTCTCACGTCAGCGTGCTGCTGTGTGTCCGGCTCACAAAGGTCCTTCATGAAGTGTCCCAGCTGTCCTTCTCAGTCCATCACAGCTCAGTGTGTGAAAGCAGCACCTCAGAGAGCACAGGCTGACTATGGCTCTGCTCATTAAAGACCCTACCAGAGCAAACCCAACAATCATATGACCCTCTATGAGCAGTCGTTCAGCGATAGTAGGATGTTTGATGAATTTAGTTATTGGAGTGAGCCCATGAGGAAGAGGCAGAAAGACAAGAGGCCATCCTGAAAATCAGATTTCTCTGGAGAGTAATGATGCTCGTGTCCTCACTGCTCTGCAGCTCAGTAACATTAATGATGTTACACAGCAGGAATATAAAACAACAGCATGATGCTTTGGTCACAAATACATGATGTAGTGAGTAATCATCATCTTTGCTTCTGTTGCTGTTTGAACTGTCTGTTAAAGGTGTTTGTTGTCCTGAATTTAAAGAGTGCAGACTGCAGCAGTTTCAGATCCTCTCTCTGATCACCAGGAGAATAAAAACGAGGAGACGACTTCAACATGATTCATCTGCAGCTTTGAACAACTTCCTCATAATAAAACAATTAACTCATTCACTGCCATTGACGTCTATAGACGTCAATTGAAAAACTCTTCAAAAAAAGCTCTTCAAAAATGAGTAAAAATGCTCAAAAACCTTGGCAGTGGGGAGTTACCTGATTTGAAAATGGCTGGCAGTGAATGAGTTAATATATAATTCTTTATTTATCCAGGTAAAAAATCTCATTGAGATTAAAAATCTCATTTCCAAGAGAGACCTGGCATCATAGCAACAAAAGTCACATACCACATAGGTATATAACATTTAAAACAAATACAATATCGCATACAAACATGTGTAAAATATACAATAACAGATCAAATACAAAAAGAGTACATTAAAAACAATCACACTGAGTAAAAGAGCTGTTCTCTCGTTCCTTTAAAACAGACTTAAACTCTCCCAAGGTAACCAATTCTGATCATTTCAGTTCCTTCTGCAGATTATTCCAGGAAGCAGGGGCAGCGTATTTAAAAGCCCTTTTCCCCCATTCTGTTCTGATTTTTGGGACAATCAATTGTATGATTTTGTTCGAACGAAGGTTGTATTGGTTGTGGTTTTTACACATATAAACACATAAATAAGATGGAACCAGCCCAAGGAGAGATTTATAGATAAAAATCAACCAATGGGAGAGTCTATGAATATGCAAAGATGGACATTTAGCAGCAGCATACAGAGAACAATGATGTACACGACTTCCATAGCCAGTAATAAAACGTAAAGCACAATGGTACACAGTATCCAACCTCTTTAGGTAGTGGGCAGGTGCATTCATAAAAAGCAGGTCACCATAATCCAATAAAGGTAAAAAGGTTCAACGAATCAAATGTTTTCTCACTTGGAGGGAGAAACAGGATTGGTTTCTAAAAAAGTAACCTAGTTTTAGTTTTAACTTCGACACAAGCCTTTGAATGTGAGTCTTAAATGACAAATTCTGATCTATAATGATCCCTAGATACTTGTAAGATGTGACCATTTCAATTTCAGATCCTTGAATTGTTTTAATCTTAGGAGACGTAGCTAACAACTCTTTGCCATTTGAGAATAACATGAACTTGGATTTCTCTGGATTTAACACCAACTTAAGTTGAGTTAAATGAAGAATGTTTAATTATATGATTATAATGAGATGATCATGATGACCACGTGTCTTTCACAGAGACTACATTTGTTGTGCAGATGATAAAACAGCAGAGGTTTTGTCTTGTACAGTTTGTCACTTTAGGTGTGAACAAGCTGTTTTCACACCATTTAAAGCAGAAGTCAGACTGCAGATCAGATCAGCTCAGCTCTGTGCTGTGCTTAAAATAAGCTACAGAACATGACCCAGCACTGTGTTTAGGCAGCAGCAGGAGGCCACAGCAACCTCATATCACCCAACAACGAGAGTACAACACAGTCATCAGAGTTAACACTTAATCTTAGTGTGTGTCTTATGTTTCCAGTTTTATTTTAATAGTCTTTTGTTCAGTGTCTTCAGTGTGGCTTCCTCCCTGTCCCATTATGTTAGATCTGTTTCAGCTGTGTTTCCCTGCTCTTTCTCATCACTTAGCCTCTGTGTATTTACTCCTCTGTCTTCCTCTGCCTGTTGTCGTGTTGTCCTATGTTGCTGCGTGGGGTTTCCTGTGTTCCTGGGTTTCCTCACACCTGGTTTCTTGTTCCTAGTCTCCCAGTTTCTTCGGCCATTTCTCAATTCTCAAGTACGCAAGTCCGTACTCGCGTTCTCGCCAGTCCAGACGTCCCAAGAATGCAGCGTGATCATTCTACAGTTGGAATGGTAGTGTACTGATGACATCACAGGTCTGGAGTTTTTACTGCCGCCCCCTCTTAACTTAACACTGATTAATATTCGCAATGGAAATTACACATGACATGAAAAAGTTATACATGATGAAGTAGTAGTAGTTATTTTAAGCAAAAAAGATCATTTAAAAAAGTATCTTAAGCACTTTCGCTTTTACATATGCTCATCATCTGTTTCATAATTTCTAATAAGCTTCATACAGGTAAGCACAATCACTACATGACAGAAACGCAAGCTTCATCTCTCTGTTAATAAACATAATACACATGTATGTGTGAATAGAAACAAACAGGTGAGATGTTAGAACATTTTTTTTAGTAAACACTCAAACCTACAACAGACAGCTGCCGGGGTTTGGAAGAGAACCGAACTAATATTTCAACTATAAACAGATCCTTGTTGGAGCAGCCTTCAGCATCTCCATGTATCAACATGCTGGTTTTGTTTCCTCCTGAATTAAATATGTTTCCTGTTAGATTTAATTCAGACTCAGCTGTTTAAATAAGAACAGCACAATTTAAATTAGGTGAAATATTCAGGTTCAAATATACTGACAGCTCTCCGAGTATGACTTTAAAATAAAACGGTCCAGTTATGAAGCTGAACATTAATCTGAGCCAAACCGATTTACTCAGGAACAAATCAAACACTGAAATAAACCAAACATAAACATCCATCCACTCGCGCTGGAGCCTATCCCAGCTGTCATAGGGCGAGAGGCGGGGTACACCCTGGACAGGTCGCCAGTCTGTCGCAGGGCTAACACACAGGGACAGACAACCATTCATGTTCACATTTAGATTGATCGATTAACCTATCCCCACTAGGTGCATGTCTTTGGACTGTTTGAGGAAGCCAGAGTACCCGGGGCGAACCCACGCAAATATGGGGAGAACATGCAAACTCAGGACTTTCTTGCTGTGCAGCAACAGTGTTGTCATGGGGCAGCACGGTATATAGGTTATCTAAGTCTTATATGAAATATAAGTTATCTAAGTGACTTATATATCATGTTTAACCTAAGTAGTGAAAGACCGCGGGGGATTGAAAACGATGTGCCAGGAGTTCCCTGTTCTCGCCGGCTCTAGAGAGTCTCGACCTCCCGGTCGGCTAAGGAGCTGGTGGGTAACAGACGTCCCCGAAAACGTCGGAGCACTTTTGGAAATATATGATATCTTGATAAATTGAGCAGATATTTGAAGTTTACACAGCTACATTCTCACCTAAAAATATGTTAAAAGTTTATTTTGTGACCCAGAAAGAATAATATTTAAAAGTTTTTAGCCGCGCTCTTTGGCCATTGCCGTGTTTGAGTTAGGGATGAAATGGGTGCTCCGTCCTGATGTCTTAACCCTGCCCACAGGTAACACACCTGTCGTTTCCATGGAAATGAGCCAGCCTTTGTCCAGGATGATGTCACTGCTGATGTCGCCACTGAATATCACTTCTGACCTGATGGATCTCAGAGTGATGGAGTTGACGTGGGAACTGTCTGAGTGTCTTAGTGACTAGTTTCTGTGATGTTTTCTGCTTTAACTGCTTTAAGCAGCAATAAAACAAACATTACAGCCCAGATACTGACACAGAGAATCAGAGTCATCCTCACAGAAACAGGATTAAAGTGACTCAGGAATGTGAACTATGGCTGATATAAGAGGAATATTTATTTATTAGGGTTATTCTATGGTGATGAGTAGGGATGGGTACCGGTGTCCGGTGCCATCATGGCACCGGTTCTGACATAAACGGTAGTAACCAGACCGAAAAGCAGCGCACATTTCGGTGCTTTCGGTCTATCCGGGCTAGTGTGGACGTAGCCTTAAAGTGTGTGCATCAATAAGCTGTGATGGAAACAGGAACAGAGTAAAGACAAACATCACACCTCAAACTAAGACGAGTCCTCACAAACAGAGCTGATCTTATCATGATGGTTACTTCTGTTTTTAATGTGAAAACAGTTCACTCACAGCTGAGGTGTCAAACTGTCCTTCACAGGACTTCTGCTTTTCTTTAGTTTTAATAAATTCATTGTTTGCACATTTTTATCTCTTCAACTCTGAGATCACACAGGAAAAACAGGAACAAGACTTCTTACTCTGTCTTAAACTGAAAGGAAGAAAATAGCAAAAACGACCTGCAGCTGTCGCCTGTGACAAAGTGGATGAGCAGTTGCAATGGTCTCCATTTGTCCCATATGTGTTTACCTTAGTGATGTGACGTTCTGTATCGAGGCTTCAAAGCTTGTGTTGAGTAATGGAGGGGGCGTTTCCGCGATGCGCAAGACCAGGTGAGCCATCAAATGCCATGATAATACAGCATGCAGTAATGTTACTAAATGATATAACAATATGATACAACTGTTATAAGTTACGTGTGTGATATTTATATTTGTGCTTTGTCTTTATTGTCTTTCCTCAGGAGAACAATCTCAAATAGATGAAGACCTGGTCAGCATGGTGATTGAGGACTCCCAGCCATTTAGCATTGTGGAGGACAAAGGATTCAAAAGATTTGTCAAATCATTAAATCCTAGCTATGTTCTCCCCACTAAAAAGGTCATAAAAGCAGTGAAAATTTAGTTTCTACAGAGTAAAATGTGAACAGGCAGGACTGAGGCTCAAAGCCTCAGTGTGTAGCTACACTACACACTGCTTCACAGCCACGTCGTACTTGTGAACAAAATGTTTTTACTTTCCTTTAGGCCCTGAAAGTCATGGTGGAGGCCAGGTACCAGGAGATGAAGGAGAAAGCTAAGGCCAGCATTGAGAAGGCAGCAGCTGTGAGTCTGACATCAGATATGTGGACCTCCATCAACACAGAGGCCTATCTTGCAGTCACCTGCCATTTTGTTGATGAGTCCAGCACATTAAACACCGTTGTTTTAGGAGTGCAATATTTTCCTAATGCACACACTGCAGAAAACATTGCACAAGTGAAAGGCACACTCATGGCAGAATGGGCAATTACTGACAAAGTCACATGCCTAGTAACAGATGGGGCTGCCAATATTGGGGGCTTGTGCAAGGGAGCTAAGACTTAAACATGCCATATGCATAGCTCACACCCTGAACTTAGTGGTGAAGAAGGCCCTTGACCAGACCCCTGAGCTCTCTGACATCTGAGCCAAGTCCAGGAAGATCATGGGATATTTCAGGAGCAGTACCTCTGCAAAGGTAAGTTCTTAAGTGGCTTAATTACAGTTTCTTTAATTCTACTTATGTGTATAGTTCTGCTCCCTTGACAATCTAATGTATGCTTTTTCAAATTGTATTTTGTAAGGAGAGGCTTTCAGTCGTGCAGGAACAACTAAGGAAGCCTCAACACAAACTACTACAGGAGGTGGAAACCCGCTGGAACAGCACTTACAATATGCTGCAAAGACTTTTCGAGCAAAGGGAGCCAGTGGGTGCTGCTTTGGCAAGTCTCACAACAGACATCCCACCTCTGTCATCTGAGGATTTTGGTATAATTTCAGAGTGTCTGGTTGTCCTAGCACCATTTAACGATGCAACCACTGAGCTCTCTCAGGAAAAAAGGGTGTCTGGGTCAAAGGTCATACCTTTGCTCACTATGCTGGATCATTGCCTCAATGAACAAATGGAAAAACCACCATCCATTGGATCTTCCCTGGCTCAGAAGCTTAGGATGCTATTGAGAGAGAAGCTAGATAAAATACAGACCATGAGCATTATGTTCCTTGCGACACTGCTGGACCCAAGGTTCAGAAAACTCGGGTTTCTCAGCCCTGCAAGAGCTAGCGAAGCAGAAAAAAGACTGAAAGCAGAATGTGCTTCCGTAATGAGGGCCTCCACCACCTCTTCCTCCGCACCACCACCACAGCCATCAATGTCACAATCTGTTGAGGCTGTTTCCCACGGTACCATTGTTATTGCATTTTAGTTGCATTTATATAAACTGAATGTTGGGTTTTCCACTGTATCTATTATTGTATGATCTACTGTACAATATAAAGCGCCTTGAGGCGACTGTTGTTATTATTTGGCACTATAGAAATAACATTGAATTGAAAATTGAATTGATAGTATCTCATAAGACTCTCCTTTTTGTTTAGGTAACAACCTGTGGCGTCGCCTGGATGAGAGTGTCAGGCAGACACAGACACAAAATGTGACAGCAGACGCAAATATTGAGGTCCAACGGTACCTGATGGAGCCAAATATTGGAAGGCTGGAGGACCCCCTTAAATACTGGGGGAGACAGAAATATGTCTACCCTCACTTATATAAGTTAGCACTGACATACCTGTGTACCCCTGCCTCATCTGTGCCCTGTGAGCGAGTGTTTTCAAAGGCAGGGGAAATATTGTCCAAAAAAAGAAATCGCCTACGACCTGCCACAGTGGAGAAACTGTTGTTTTTAAATAAAAACCAATGATGTGTCCCCTAAACACTAATCACTGTCCTTGCCTCAATGTTACAAAAGCACAACCACTGTCCACACCTCACAGTAAATGATCATTTCCATTTTAAGCATTTCCAAATAATCCTGCTAGAGCAAATGAAGCTTCAAGAAGCTTCGCGTTGGGGTGAACCAATTGGATGAAAAGCTTCAGTGCTTCATGAGGCTTCATCTGCCCATCACTAGTGTAAGCGTTTTGTTGCCGGCAAATCAAACATTCTGCAAATTAAGACAAATACTCAGTTACATATTTCTTTATATTTTATTATGTTACAGATCAAGTCATTCGTTCATACTTTGTTTGTCTTTTCAGTCTTCATGAGGGTCAGGTGTGGGGAAACGCCCGCCTGGCATTTCCTCATTTTAAAGTCCTGCTGATGTCACAGGTCAAACCAAGTGGAGGGGTTTCTTTTTCCATAGAGATGCTTCCTTTTGCTTGTGTTAAGGTTTAAAGGGATTTGTTGAATGTTTTTCCTTTTGTTAATACTGCCATTTAGTTGTGTAAATGTGCATATTAGAAGTGTGTAGAGGTTTTGTGTTTTTAGATCATCTGTGTAGAGTTTTAGATCCCTCAGTTTGAGTGAGTGGTACAGGCTGGGCAATTGGAGGGAAATTAATGTCCCTATTTAAAGCCAGTCTCTACCAGATGCAGGAGGAGGTGAGCCGTGTTATCAGAGCCATGGTATGTTGAGTTTTGTGAATTGAAGGGAAGTTTTGTCAAGTTACACAATAAATTAAGTTCACTGTAAATAAATTGATCACCTCTGGAAATCTGAAATGTCTGTGTAGTCTGCTTCTCTACCTTCCTTGACGTTCGTGTCTGACTACTATACATCGCCTCATTTAAACTGTTTTTAAACTGAAATCCTAAAAAAACAAAAAAACCATCACAGCATTTAATCCTTTTACACTGAGAAACAAAGAACATGTGGATTTACACCACCCAGGTCCTGATTGAGGGCCAGTAAGGGTGATTGATCCATTTAATTCATTCATCTGTCAAGTTCAAATAACTGAACACTGAAGCATCACAGACTTGTCCATCTCCATAGAGTTGATCCAGCCCTAACTATATGCTTTAGCAAAAAGGAAAGTTTGAAGCCTAATCTTAAAAGTAGAGATAGTGTCTGTCTCCCGAATCCAAACTGGAAGCTGGTTCCACAGAAGAGGGGCCTGAAAACTGAAGGCTCTGCCTCCCATTCTACTTTTAAATACTCTAGGAACAACAAGTAGGCCTGCAGAGCGAGAGCGGAGTGCTCTAATAGGGTGATATGGTACTACAAGGTCATTAAGATAAGATGGGGCCTAAAAACTGAAGCCTCTTGGCTTGTCCAAATTCAGGATCTGGATCCTTGGAAATGTTGGAAATATGACGCCACGGTTTGCCTACTACATACCAGTGAAACAAACACTAAGCAGCTCATTAGAATCAGAATTATGGAAGAATTCAGTATCACAGCAGTCTTGTGAAACTGACTCTGAGGCTTTTGGAGACACAAGTGACGGACAAAGCTTTAAGTCCAACAAGTTTTTCATTGAAAATCCAGGACGCCTGAAGCTAATTCTGTACCAGGATGCATTTGAAATTGTTAATCCTCTTGGCTCCGCTAAGAAAAAACACAGAGTGGTTGCAGTCTATCTGTCAGTGGCAAATTTGCCTGCTCATTTGTAGTCCAATACTGATCACATGTCCCTTGTCTTACTATGTGGAGAGAATGACCTTAAAAAATTTGGAAACGCAAAGGTTTTCTTAAAAGTGGTAGAAGATTTAAAAGATTTGGAGGAAAATGGTATCGTTTCTGGTGATGAAATAGTCAAAGCAGCTTTGTACAGCATTGCTGGTGATAATTTGGGTTCACACAACATTGGTGGGTTTATTGAGAACTTCAATCGCTCTGAATACTTTTGCAGATACTGTGAAATCACACGCAGTGAGTTTCAGAGTAATGATCCAAATGTCTGTGGTCCACAGCGCACACCTGAAAGCTACAATTCTGCTGTGGGCGATCTACAAGCTGAAGGCAGTCAAGAAATCAAAGGGATAAAGGTAAACTCTGTTTTTAATACCTTGAAATCTTTTCATGTTTGCCAACCTGGTTTACCACCTTGTCTTGGCCCTGACATATTTGAGGGAGTCTTAGCCTATGATAGTGCACTGTACTTGAAGTATTTTATTAAGACAAAGAAATGGTTTACATGTGCACTTTTGAACCGGCGCATTAAACAGTTCAAGTACAAAGGAGCTGATGCGCCAACAGAGCCGTGTGCTGTCAACCCAGATTTAACCAAGCTTTCAGGTCAAGCCATTCAGAACTGGAATTTCTTAAGGTTGCTACCTGTTATAATTGGTGATAAAGTCCAAAATCCAAAGGCAGCTAATGCTCCAGCTTAAAGACATAGTTGAAATGATTTGTGCACAAAACATCTCACTGTCATAGGTGGTCTATGTTGACATTATAATCCATGAATATTTGGATTTCTTTCTTTCCAAGATGGCGGCGCGTGAACAACGCGAGGCTCAGTGTCTCTCCAGAATCTGCTATTTAGCGGTTTTTTATCTACTTTTAACCGGATTATTCGTCCAGAATTGCTGTGCGTTGCTGACCTACAGCAGACAAGAGCTTCTGGACATCTGGACTCACAACTCCAACAGTTTTATCGCCGATCTCCGACTCATCCCAGAGATCTCCAGAACACCGGAGGCTGCCCACTCTCCCCGGCTGGGCGGAAGTGCACGCAGACGGCGCCGAGATCGTAAACAAAGGCGAGGTAGGCGCGGAGGGCTACGGGCTAAGCTAAAGCTAACACCACACCGGCTGCCTTTACCCAGTATTTTTCTCGCCAATGTCCGTTCTCTGGCAAACAAAATGGATGAGATACGGCTCTCCATCACTAACAACAGACGGATTATGGACTCAAATGTCATGTTTTTCACCGAAACATGGCTGAACAACAGCTGCCCGGACAATGCTATCGAGTTAGCAGGACGCCACACACACCGAGCCGACAGGCTAGCAGATGACTCCGGCAAGACCAGAGGTGGAGGTTTGTGCATTTATATTAACAATGCTTGGTGCATGAACTCCACTACTACTGAGAGTCACTGCTCACCTAATGCGGAGTTTTTAATGGTCAAATGCAGACCTTATTATCTCCCCAGAGAATTCACTTCGATCATACTCACTGCCGTGTATATACCCCCCGACGCTAATGCTAGGTTGGCCATGAAAGAACTTTCTGCAGCCATTAACAAACACCAGAATAAACACCCCGAGGCTGCTTTTATTGTTGCTGGCGACTTCAACCACACCAACTTAAAGACAGTCCTCCCCAGATTCCACCAACATGTCTCCTGCCACACCAGAGGAGACAAGACTTTAGACCATGTGTATTCCAACCTGGCTGGAGCCTACAAAGCCACACCCCTCCCCCACATTGGACAATCGGACCATCTCTCCCTGTTCCTCACACCTCGGTATTCACCACTCATCCAACGTGTGAAACCTGCTGTGAGGACAATTAAAGTGTGGCCAGAGGGGACAGACGCAGTGCTCCAGGACAGATTTAAAAACACAGACTGGAATATGTTCACCCACACAGACCTGGACCAGTACGCCTCATCTGTACTGGATTACATCTCCGAAACCACAGACAGTGTCACCACCCAGAAACGGATCACCATGTACCCCAACCAGAAGCCTTGGATGAACCGGGATGTTCGTCTCCTCCTGAAGGCCCGCAACACCGCCTTTAGGTCAGGAGATGCACACGCCTACAGCACAGCCAGGGCTAATCTAAAGAAGGGCATCAAAAAAGCCAAACACCATTACAAAAAGAAGGTAGAAGAACACTTCTCCAACTCCAACCCCCGACGCATGTGGCAAGGACTCCAGACCATCACAGACTACAGGACCACCAAACCCTCCCCTGCATCCTCTGATGTCTCCTTCCTCAACGAGCTCAACAACTTTTATGCTCGTTTTGAGCGAGGGAACCCCACAACCACAACCAAAGCAGACATGACGCCAGACCACCAACCTCTGACTCTCTCCCCCACCGATGTAGGAGCGGTGCTGAGCAGGATCAATGTCCACAAGGCTGCAGGCCCTGATGGCATCCCTGGGCGTGTTCTCAGAGCGTGTTCTGGGGAGCTTGCAGGAGTGCTCACAGACATATTCAATCTGTCCTTGGCCCACGCTGTGGTACCGGCCTGCTTCAAATCCACCTCCATCGTCCCGATACCCAAAAACTCCAACCCATCTTGCCTCAATGACTACCGCCCAGTAGCACTCACCCCCATCATCACTAAGTGCTTAGAGCGACTGGTCCTAGCACACTTCAAATCCTGTCTCCCCCCCACCCTGGACCCCCACCAATTCGCATACCGCCGGAACAGGAGCACAGAGGATGCAGTCTCCATCGCAATGCACTCTGTCCTCTCACACCTGGACAACAACAACACCTACGCCAGAATGCTGTTTATAGACTTCAGTTCAGCATTCAATACAATCCACCCCTCACAACTCATCAGGAAACTGACAGACCTGGGTATCAGTTCCCTCATCTGCAAATGGTTACTGGACTTCCTGACCAACCGCCCCCAACATGTCCGGCTGGATAACCGCTGCTCATCTACCATCACAATGAACACCGGTGTACCACAAGGCTGTGTGATGAGCCCTTTCCTCTACTCCCTCTTCACCCACGACTGCAGACCTGCTGATGGTTCCAACACCATCATTAAGTTTGCAGATGACACCACGGTGATTGGCCTCATCAGTGACAACGATGAGGCCGCCTACAGGGAGGAGGTGGATCGTCTGGCTGAGTGGTGCGACACAAACAACCTGCTGCTTAACACCGAGAAGACCAAGGAGCTCATCGTGGACTACAGGAGGAATGCTGACCCACATCCACCCATCCACATTAAGGGGACGGCTGTGGAGCGTGTGAGCAGCTTCAAGTTCCTGGGAGTCCACATCTCCGAGGATCTCACCTGGACGACCAACTGCTCCAAGCTGGTCAAGAAGGCTCACCAGCGCCTCTTCTTCTTGAGGACTCTGAGGAAGAACCACCTGTCCTCAGACATCCTGGTGAACTTCTATCGCTGCACCATCGAGAGCATCCTGACCAACTGTATAACAGTCTGGTACGGGAACTGCTCTGCCTCGGACTGGAAGGCGTTGCAGAGGGTCGTGAAAACTGCCCAGCGCATCGCCGGAGCACCACTTCCTGCCATAAAGGACATCTACAGGAAGCGGTGTCTGAAAAGGGCTGGGAAAATCATCAAAGACCCCAGTCACCCATCACATGGACTCTTCACCCTCCTGCCCTCTGGGAGGCGCCACAGGAGCCTCCGGACTAAGACCACCAGGTACCGGAACAGCTTCTTCCCCACAGCTGTCAGACTCCTGAACTCTGCCTCCTGACATCTGACCCACGTTAAACTCATGGACTGAACATACACACACCCACAATGGACAACTGTACCCTCAAACACAATAATAACATGGACTGAACCACCACTCACAACCACTAGCACTTTATACAGCCTCTGTAGAAACTATCTACACCCTCACTTATCTTAACTGCACTACTGTATAGCTCTGTGTAAATAATCATTCTGTACATTCGATAATCTTTAATCCTACAACTGTTTACAACTTGCATAGTTCCCATTTCTGTATAGCTGTATATCCCAGATTTCTGTAAAGTTATTTATTTCATATTCTGTATAGTTTTTCATATTTATATCCTGTTCATATCCTGTACATAGCTTGTACTCACTACAGCCTGTACATACTTATAGTTATAGAATATTTACAACATACTTCATACCGTGTACATTATAACATACCATAATAGACCCATTTCTGTAATATACTCACATATCTATATTATTGCTAATATATATTGTAATATATCTATATCACTAAAGCACTTCTGGATGGATGCAAACTGCATTTCGTTGCCCTGTACCTGTGCATGTGCAATGACAATAAAGTTGAATTCTATTCTATTCTATTCTATTCTATTCTATTCAAGAAAGTGTTTATTTCCAGAGAGTGTACTAAAACCTAAACACCATTTCCTCTGTCACTATCCTGCACTTACTTTGAAATTTGGCCCCTTGATTAGGTTATGGACTATGCATTTTGAAAGTAAACATAGTTACTTCAAAAGATGTGCCAGGAGTTTGAAAAACTTTAAAAACATCTGCCAAACCTTATCTGAAAGACATCAGATGTTTCAGGCATATCTTTCAGCTGGGCCAGGATGCAGTCAGTTTCTGCAAGTGAAGGACAGTTGCACCTTCTACCCCGACCTCTACAGTGATGCCATGAAATATGCAGTGAGACAGTTTGGCTTTGCAGGAAATGATACTAGTGTTTGCACAGAGATACAGTATAAAGGTACATCGTATAAAAAGGGGAATTTCCTTGTGTCAAAAAATGAGGGGTCCATTGAGTTTGGAGAGCTTCTTATTATTTTAATCAAAAATGATGCAGCAGTGTATTTTGTGTTGGATGCACACCAAGCTGAGTATCTTTCTGAATACCACGTGTACTCTGTGACAAAGGACAGTACAAGGCTGCGATGTCTTAACATTACTGACTTGGTTGACTTTTATCCATTACCATCACACTTTGTTAATGGCCACCAAGTCATTCCTCTTAAACACAGTGTGTTGTCAAAATAAGCTTTTTTTTTTAATGTCGCCACTGTTGTTGGGAAACCATATTAAAATGCATAACTGCAATGATTAAAAAGAAAATGTTGTGATGGGAGGGGAAAAATGAAAGTGAATTACCTTTTCCTTTTATATATGCAGAAAATAAAAGGTGTAAACCATCCCTCGTGCCCCGAAAGCAGAAATTCATCTTATTTATATATGCACAGTGTTACTTGACTAAATATAATATTACTTTTGCCTTTTGTCAGCGCGTCATTCTTCGTTGATTCCAGAAATGACTGACTTTGAACCAACGTTTCTAAGGACTGCAATCAATGAGGTCCTGCCTGACCTTCCAGAAGTGACAAAGGATATTCTTGAAGAAACTTTACAATCAATTGGGGTAGAGACAAATGATGATTTTCAGTTCATTGAAGAATCTGATTTGCACTCAGCTTTGAGGCCAGTTCAAGCACGAAAAGCCATTGCTGCTTGGAAACTGAGATGTAAGTCAAGTATTGTAGTGAATGATACAAACAGCACTAGAAGTTGCCTGCATAAATTGAACCCTTTTTGCTGTGTGTGTGTGTGTTTGTTTGCGGGTTTGCAGGAAAAGTGAAGAGATGGGAATATGTCCATGTCATGAAACAGCCACTCGCTTCAGCCGAATCCGACATCTTCCGCTGTAGAATACGACTGTGCAGCAAACTGGCGTGAAATGACGTGCAGCTGCACTACAGCGACGTTAAAGCGGCAGATCTCCAAAAGTTGATTCTGTTCATCTGGACGCATCAATCTTATAAACAGGACATTTGCATAATGACTGAAACCAGCCCACTGAAGGAACAATGGGCTGGGAGGTCAGTTCCTTAATCACAGTATTGCAAATTCTCATGACCACTGATCAAGTCAAGTCAAGTCAAGTCAACTTTAATTGTCAATTCTGCCACATGTACAGGACATACAGAGAATAGAAATTGCGTTACTCTCAAACCCTAGTGATTAGAAAAATGCAAATAAAATAATTAAAAAGTAAAAGTTTAAATAAATACAATACAATTTTACGTATAACAAAAAAAGCTATGCAATATACAATATTCAAGTAAGAAGGCATAGTGGTGCAAAATAGGCAAATAGTGCAAATGGGGATTTAGTAGTATACGGTAAGAGATAGTGTAACAACAGAGTCTTATGAGGTAATGGCAGTCCAATGCTCCACAAAGTGACTGGAGCAGGCCAGTGAGTGCGTCAGAGAGTGAGTGTGTGTGTGTGTGACAGAGTTCAGTGAGACCGTGGAGGAGAGAGGGGAGAGGGGGCAGAATCGGGAGGGAGTTAAGCTTCCTGACAGCCTGATGGATGAAGCTGTCCTTCAGTCTGCTGGTCCTGGCCTGGAGACTCCGCAGTCTCCTCCCCGACGGCAGCAGCTTGAAGAAGCTTTGCATTGGGTGCGTGGGATCAGCCGCTATGCAAAGGGCTTTTTTAGTGAGACGGGTGCTGTAAATGTCCTGGAGGGAGGGGAGAGAGACACCAATGATCCTCTCTGCAGCTCTCACTATGCGTTGGAGGGTTCTATGACAGGACGCATTGCAGGCTCCAAACCACACAGTGATGCAGCTCGACAGGATGCTCTCGATGGTGCCTCTGTAGAAAGTGTGCATGATGGGGGCTGGAGCTCCTGCTCTTCTTAGTTTGCGGAGAAAGAAGAGACGCTGCTGTGATTTCTTGGCCAGTGCTGTGGTGTTGTATGTCCAGGAGAGATCCTCTGTGATGTGCACACCCAAGAACTTGGTGCTGCTCACTCTGTCCACAGACGCTCCGTCAATGGTCAGAGGAGCATGTTGGGTGTGCATTCTCCTGAAGTCCACAACAATCTCCTTCGTCTTCTCCACATTCAGAGAGAGATTGTTGTCAGCACACCACGTGGCCAGGCGTCTCACCTCACTTCTGTAGTCGGTCTCATCCCTGTTGCTAATGAGACCCACCACCGTTGTGTCGTCCGCAAACTTGATGAAGAGGTTGGAGCTGTGTGATGGAGTGCAGTCATGGGTCAGCAGAGTGAAGAGGAGGGGGCTCAGCACACATCCCTGCGGGGCCCCCGTGTTTAAAATGATGGTGCTGGATGTATTACTGCCGACCCGTACTGCTTGAGGTCTTCCGGTGAGAAAATCCAACAGCCAGTTGCACAGTGAGGTGTTGAGCCCCAGCTGGACCAGTTTTTGAGTGAGCTGTTGGGGGATTATAGTGTTGAATGCTGAACTGAAATCTATGAACAGCATTCGAACATATGAGTCATTTTTGTCCAGGTGTGTGAGTGCCGAGTGGAGTGCAGTGGAGATGGCATCATCGGTTGAGCGGTTGGGCCGATACGCAAACTGGAAGGGATCCAGGGAGGGGGGCAGGACAGTCTTGATGTGCTGCATGACTAGTCGTTCGAAGCACTTCATCAGGATGGGAGTAAGTGCAACAGGACGGTAGTCATTAAAGCAGGAGGGAGATGACTTTTTTGGGACCGGAATGATTGTGGTGGCTTTAAAACATGTGGGGACGACAGCCTGGATGAGTGATATGTTGAAGATGTCTGTGAAGACATCAGTGAGTTCCACTGCACAGTCTCTCAGTGCACGACCAGGAATGTTGTCAGGACCCGGAGCTTTACGTGCATTGATCCTGCTGAGGGATCTCCTCACGCTGTCTGGGGACAGAGTCATCACCTAATCACCAGGAGGGGGTGGGGTCTTCTGTGCAGTGGTGCTGTTTTGGACTTCAAAGCGAGCAAAGAAAGGGTTCAGCTCGTTCAGCAGGGGGATAGTGCTATCACAGGTCTGTGGTGGGGGCTTGTAATCTGTGATGGTCTGAATGCCCCGCCACAGGCTCCGTGAGTCTCTGCTGTCTTTGAAGTGATGCGATATTTTCCTGGAGTACTGTCTCTTAGCCTCTCTGATGCCACGGGAAAGGTTGGCCCTAGCTGTCCTCAGGCTTGCCTCGTCTCCATCTCTGAAGGCAACATTCCGAGCTTTCAGCAGCCTGTAGACCTCTCCTGTCATCCATGGTTTTTGATTGGCCCGGACAGTTATGGTTTTCGTGACTGTTACATCCTCAATACACTTGTTGATGTAGGCTGTAACAGTCTCTGCGTACTCCTGGAGGTCAGTGGTGTTGTTATAGGTGGCAGCCTGCTTAAACATGTTCCAGTCTGTGGTGTTAAAGCAGTCCTGTAAAGCCTCTGAAGACCCTTCTGGCCACACTTGTATCTGCTTACGAACCGGTTTGGTGGCTTTGACGAGCGGTCTGTAAGCAGGCTACAGTGTCATAGATGCAGTTTGAAGTGTTGAAATGAGAAAAGCCCAAGTGAACACAGAAAGTGTTGTAGCAGTGTTTTATGATAATGATAAAGCATATATGAGATGATGTGGACAGTGGGTTTATTATTAAAGTGGGGAAGATCACAGGTATCACAGGGCAACTGTACACATGGAGAAAGGAGTTTCTCTACAGAAGACAGGAAGGAAATAAGTGTTCAGTAGAATATGGAGTAGAGTCAGTCCTTTATTATTGATTATTTTCACTGATGATCAATGATGTGTTTCATAATATAGACAGTGGGATGGGATTTTCCCCTCGTGCAGATGATGGTGCTGTGTGTGGAAGAGAGGAAGGAACTTAGAGTTTATTACTGCAAAGATACAGGAAGTGATTTTGAAGCTGAAGGATGGTCACATGAGTGGGGGTTTAAATTTTCATTGGATCAGACCAAGGCTGTGTTTTTACAGGGAAAAGAATAAAACTAAACTAAAGTTATATAATCAAGAGTGAAGCAATTAAAATAATGTCTTGGGGTCTGGTTTGATGAGGACTAGTCCTTTTCTTTTTTCCTCTTCCAGTCTGTTTGCCTCTCAGAGCCACTGTGAGGCTGATTTTATGCTCACCATGTTGCTGGTGGCCCATGGGTCGGTCGTGCACTTCTTAACTCTTGTATCTTTGTGTGTCCTGTCATATTCTCCTATGTTGTAGGATGCTAACAGTGTGTATACATGACTACATGTGTGTCATAATGGGGCAGCAGGTATATTTACAGATTCAGGTTTCAGCCTCTGCCTTTGACTCAAAGGTGATAAAGTGTGAAGGATAAATGTTTACTCGTCATCTTAGGTTTCTTCTTTTAAACACTCAGACTGTGTCCAACCATGGACCTGATCACTGATCTATGTACAGAGTCATAAAGCTGATGTTTGCAGTGTGAAAACGTCTTTAAGAACATTTGTCAGCCTCATCAGCTTCCTCTCTATCAGCCCTGCAGTATTTTTAGCCTCCCATCTCCCCTCTGCATCACTTCTTCTTTGTGTGGTTTCCTGCTGATCTGAGGACAGCTGTCCTTATTTTAACTGTGAGTTTCGGCTCTGTGGGCTCTCCTGGTTCCTCTTCAGATTGTGACAGATGTCAGGGATTAAACACGATTATATTTAACATGGGCAGCACGGTGGCACGGTGGTTAGCACTGTTGCCTCACAGCAAGAAGGTCCCTAGTTCAGTTCCACCATCAGGCCGGGGTCTTTCTGTGTGGAGTTTGCATGTTCTCCCCGTGTTTTCTCTCCGGGTACTCCGGCTTCCTCCCACCGTCCAGCTTGTTGGGATAGGTTAATTGGTTAATCCAAATTGCCCATAGGTTTGAATGTGAGTGCGAATGGTTGTCTGTCCCTGTGTGTTAGCCTTGCGACAGACTGGTGACCTGTTCAGGCTGTACCCCGCCTCTCGCCCCATGACAGCTGGGATAGGCTCCAGCGCCCCCTATGACCCTGAAAAGGATAAGTAGAAGCGACTGGATGGATGGATGGATGGATTTAACATCAAGGGAATCATAGCTGATTTCATCACATGTTTACACAGGTCTTTAAAACACTCCTGTTGGATCCACAACAGGATCCACTGTTGAGGTCACTAACAAACACATCTGTGGTTTCTCCACACTGACCTCCCAGCTCCCGATTGTCGCATCAGTCACATGTCAGAGTAAAGGCCCCGTCTCTCAGTCCTGTGGCTCCATCTAGCTGTTTATAATATTCATAATCATTTCAGTTTGTGGTCAGTACAAAGTGAATGTTTCTCTTATAAACAGCCCACACTCCCAGGTTTCCTGTGTGTTTTAACTCCATCTCCCTGGATCTTTGACTCTTCTGTGAGCCCTGACTTTAAAGTTGAAAAGATCTTCACAGACTTGAATGTCCTAAATCTGTAAAAATTTCCAGCTTACAGGGACAGCAGCCTAAAAGTTCAGCTCACCGATGCTGCTGAGCTCTGAATGTGACTGACACTCTTTAATAAACCATCCCTCTGCAGATGTTCATACAGCTGTTTTACTGCTACTCTGGAGCGTTTCAGTGGGAACTCACCTGGAGGGTCTTCACACAGGAGGACAAAGCTATGAGAACAAACAGCAGGATAGAAAAATCCCAGACTGTCCAACTAATCAGAGGGCTCCTTACATCACACAGTGTGGTTTATTTACATAATCAGAGCTAATCTGATAGCTAATCCAGGAGCTAATCCAATTGTTAACCCAAAGGTAATCTCGTTGCTAATATAATGTGTATGTGCTAATCAGTGAGCGAACAGGAAAGACAAAAGTAGTGAAGAATGAATGAGGAATTTAAATGTCAGACACAAAGGTTTTTTAAAAATATTCATTTATTTCTCTGTTCTTAATTGTGTTTAAAAAATTCATGAAAATCATTTTTTTGATTTCCATCCATCTGTCTTCTTCCACTTATCCAGGGCCAGGTCACGGGGCCAGCTGAGAGATTAAATCTGTATCTGTATAATCTGCATTATACTTGATGACAAGATGGCGCCGGTGTGTGTGGCTGCTCGTCTGTCGTTGTCAAGCTTGTTCATGTTTATATTATTTCTAATTTGTGTGATCAACAAAAAAAAGTCTCTGCTGGGGCATCATCACCAGACACTACTGGACCAACCTGTGGTCGAAAATATTGTGTCCTTTGGAGCTGGTGGGCAGCAACCCTGCCCCCAGTTGTATCTCGGGTTACCTGTACCGGGTTTCCACGCTACCTTCCCGGCAAAGGCGTCACAGTCGCCGGGGTAAACAAAGCGGTGGGCTGGTGAAGCTAAAGGTTTATCTAAGGAATTACTAAGGAATTGTGTTAATTGGATTACTTCCAAGATTTTTTGTGTCTCTGCGTTTCCTGGATCCTATTGATGCCTTCTTGGAGCCTGTGGTCGGCGTTGATGATGCTCCTCGGCCTCGCTGCCCATGCCCTCCCAGGCTAAACCTCCACCGTCAACATGATCGAAACCTGAGGTCGCTGCATTGGTTTTCTCGACTTGCTGAAACTGGTGCTCCGGCTCCAGCTCCTGCCAGGATTGGCCTGGTGAACGCCAGATCACTTTTAATCAAAACTTTTATTCTTTGGGACTTCTTCAGTTCCTGTGATCTGGATTTTCTGTGTGCAACTGAGACGTGACTGAGTGTTGGTGAGTCCAGTGCTCTATCTGAACTTTTACCTGTGGATTGTTGCTCTTTTAACTCGCCATGGACGTCAGGCAGAGGTGGAGGCACAGCGACTGTTTACAGTCCGTCATACAGTCCATGCCTGGCCCTACACATGAGCACAGACAAACACTGGATCTGCCTGTCACTAACTTGGAGATTTGTGACTGTGGACTCTCAGATCCTATGGCTGTGTTATTCAACGTTGGTTTTAAACATAATGCAGTTAAATCTCGCGCTTCTGCTCGGCGCTGTCGGGTTATTAACCCCTCCACTGTCGTGCAGTTTTCTGCTGCTTTTAATCAGCTCGGTGGCCGTTCTGACTTGGTCTCCTCTGACACAGAAGAGCTTAATTCCTGGTTTTATTCTTGCTGTCAAACCGTCTTGGACTCTGTGGCTCCTTTAAAAACCAGGCAGCCCAAGGCCAAACCTGAGCCTTGTGTGAATGAGAGCACTCGTGCTGTTAAGAGGGAATGTCATCGAGCAGAACGGAGATGGAAAAAGGATAAACTGCATGTCAAATTCTCAAAGATTGCTGGCATCGCTACCAGAACACCGTTAAAGAGGATAAAAGGGAATATTTTGCAAATATTATTTCTTCCAACTGTCCTAACCCACGTGTGTTATTTAGGACCATTGACACTGTTCTTAATACTCCTTTGAATGTCTGTTTGGAAGTTTCTCCTGAGATTTGCAATGATTTTCTGAACTTTTTTATTGAAAAGGTTGTCTCCACCAAGGCTCTCATCACAGCTCCTGACTCTGACCCCTCTGCCTCTGTCCCTTGCGCTGCTGTTTTTACTTAGTTTGATCTTGTGACGCTCTCCACGTTAGAGGATGTGGTTTGCCATATTAAGCCCATAGGCTCCCCTCGGGATCCTTTCCCTCCACAATTCTTTAAAGAATGTTTTTCTAGCATACGGCAGTATGTCCTTGACATTATTAACAGCAGTCTGTCTTCTGGTGTGGTTCTTGCTAATTTTAAATATGCAGTAGTACAGCCACTGCTTAAGAAACCTGGCCTTGATCACACAGTTTTAGCGAACTATAGGCCTATTTCCAAGCTGCCTTTAGTCAATGGCGTGTCCAGCGGGGTGGCCTGGGGGGGCACAGGCCACCCCCCCAACCAGACTGGCCACCCCAGGTGCCACCCCAAAGGCAAAACAATAAAATTCAATCAAATATCAAATGTCCGATTATGTTTTCACGGTGAAGCTCAGATATCCGAGTGTAAGTGAATGCAGCATCGGCTTCTGCGCTATGTGCATCACGTTAGCAAAGGTAGGAGAGCCAAGCGCGAAAGACGCACCGCAGGAAACAATTTTTCGGTGAAAGAAAATGAGGACAGAATAAATGTCCCGGTAAGTAATATCAAGTTTGTTGAGTTTAGTAAACTTCGGTGAAATTAGAATACCAAGGAAAAAATAACACTTAAAGAATTATTGCAGCCGTGGAATATTTCAGACAGTATGCTACAGAGGGGAGCTAACATAAGAGTTATGAGTTATAAGATATAATCTAAGTCGTAACATTGCTGTATGGAGCTGCAGATTTGGTTGCAGGTTAACATAGCTGGACTGGCCATCGGGCTTATTTGACTTATTTTTTATTTTTTTTGTAACGGCATGAACAATGAGAGGTGGTGGATTGGCCAGATGCAGGTCGATGTGTAGAAATAACTCCGTTGTTTGGTGGTGGCTATGACGGGGCTTCCACAGAGGCAACAGGTGGATGAGGGAAGGGGAGGCAGGAGGAGAGACCCGAGGCAGCCGCCAGTCCGAGTGTCAGGTGAACTGAACTTCAGGTAAGAAGTTATGAGCTGCAGTCTATCTGGGTCAGATATAAACCAAGTTTAGGTGGAGTTTATTTTCATTGTGCTGACTTTTTACTGTCAGTTGCAATAACTCATACTGCGTTCTAGCCAGTTTGACGGAGTTTTTATACAGCTGGGTGGTGCTATGATGTTACTGATAGTGAACTTTATTTTATTCATAAGGTTAGTAGAGTTGCCAACGGCTCCTTAAAAATATGGAATGGTCCCTCAATCAGAGAAAATATTACACGTTTCGTATTGAGCTGAGAAGAGACGCAGTTTGTCCCGAACTTTAGCTAGAATGGAAAAAAGACACAAAGCTGGAGTTATTCTGTGTCTTTACTGCACAGCTGCCTTCTCTCATTCTCTCCCTCCCTCTCCTGTTGCTACTTCAATCATGAAACTGATCAATGATCAGCTGATCGGCTCTCTTGTTTATTTATCGCCCACTTTGCGCCAGAAAGAGGAAACCAGCAGATGTCGCGCTAAACAACAGCAGCACGTTTAAGCTTGATCAGCTGTTGTTAGAATGTATTTAATATTAATTTCCAGTATCAGCTGATGTTTGCTGGAGCCACAGCTGTAAACCTGCTGGTCATGATGGTTTGGATATGTGGTGAGAGGGAAACATGAAACCAGGAGATGTCCTTACTGAATCATCAGAGCTGAACAGGTGATGGAGAAACAGGTTTACCTTTTAGGAGACATGGATGAGTTGAAGTTATGAACTGTTTCTGAGAGACAAATAACACCAGGATCCTTTTCTAAGTAGCTGACAGCTGGTAACTGTGCAGGGGCGGGTCTAGCAAAGTGTTGCCAGGGGGCCAGGTAGGGCATTAACAGGGAGAGGGGGGCACAAAGAAATACTTTTCTTTCTTATTCTCATTTAAAATATCTCACTTTTATTAAATAATTATCTGAATCTTGCGAACAAAGTTTTTATCTGACGTAAAATGTATAGAAATCATACATATACCAACAAGACTGTACATCACTGTCACAACAGGGTTTGTTTTCAGTCAAAGTCTTTATGGCTTTAATACCTGGTGGGTCGGTCTGTAGTCAAAATGCCCGATTTTTTTGTCCCAGTCCAGCCCTGCAGGTTATACTGGCAGTGTCACCATGCCAGCTGACTGTATTTTATCATCAGCCAGTGTTGTTCTTTATCAATATTACCAAAGTTTACCATAAGGCAGCATAGAAAGTATTTACTTGCTTTCAGGTTTTATTCAAATGTTAGTCTTTTCAGTTGTTTCTCCACTTTTTTCCTGTTTCAAAATCAAACACCAGTTTGTGAGAAGATTATCTTCTTTTTTTAACAGGCAGAGAAAGTTTTGCATTGGCATTGGCTAATTTGTCAATTGTTTGTTACAAATGTTCGTATTTTAATATTCAAAAATGTTTTTGCCCAAAACGTATGTGCACTACATGTCAGTAAAAATACTATGCAAATATTGATGTCCTTGACTGCTGAGTAAACACTGACAGATTGTATCTCTTGTACTTTATCAACGCAGTATCTAAAAACTTTGCACCGTAGTGGTTAAAATCTCATTCTAATAAGAGTTAAAAGTGCATTTGGTTATTAGGTTTACAGGATTATTGAATTATGGTTAACGGTTGGTAGAATTCTTTTTAACATTATCTGCCAATTACATCTGCCACCCTTCTCCAAATCTGTGCCCCTACCTGGCCCCCCCAACAAAAATTTTCTAGACATGCCACTGCTCTGAACACACAGTGAACCTGGTGTTCTTGGAGGCTAAATGTGTGGGGGCTGTGCTCACAGGAGGCTGTGGGCAGTGTGCATGGTGGGGATGTCTGCAGTTCTCTTGAAGCGGGGAGTTCCTCTGCTAATGAGATGTCCATGTTATCTGTATTTGTCCCATTGCCTTTGTAGTTGGTGATGTGTTTCAGGCCCTCCCATACCCTTCTGGAGTCGTATTCAGAGAGGAGATCTGATAACTTGTTTGAATAGTCCAGTTTTGCTGCTCTTGCTCTGCTGTACATGTCCTGGTCCCCAGATTTGTATGTACAGGGTGGGCCATTTATATGGATACAGTGTAACAACATGGGAATGGTTGGTGATATTAAAGTCCTGTTTGTGGCACATTAGTATATGTGAGGGGGCAAACTCCTCAAGACGGGTGGTGACCATGGTGGCCATTTAGAAGTCGGCCATCTTGGATACAACTTTTGTTTTTGCAATAGGAAGAGGGCCATGTGACTAGGGCTGCCACGATTAGTCGACTAGTCACGATTACGTCGACTATCAAAATCGTCGACGACTGATTTAATAGTCGAAGCGTCGTTTGAAGCTTTGTAAGATCCCAAAAGACGCAGGAATAAGTAGCAGGATTTAAGAGTGTAATAACGGACTGAAACAGAAGATGGCAGCACTGCATGTACAAGGATGTCAGCTACCGTTAAACCCCGAAGAAGAAGAAGCTGTGTCCCAGAATTCATAGCGCAGCCCAGTTCAGTTTCCAACAATGGCGGCAGCTGGTTAGTTTTAATATTACTCTTATTATTCTTTCTGGGTCACAAAATAAACGTTTAACATATTTTCAGGCGAGAATGTAGCTGTGTAAACCTCAAATATCTGCTCAGTTTATCAAGACACCACATATTTTCAAAAGCGCTCCGACGTTTTCGGAGACGTCTGTTACCCACTAGCTCGATAGCTAGCCGGGGGCTAGGCTCACTAGAGCCCGTGAGAACACCGGACACCCGGCAAATCGTTTTCAAACCCACCACTGTCTTTCGCTACTCAGGTTAAACATATATGAGTCACTTAGATAACTTAACAATGTTATTGTTTGGCTTTTTTTCAGTATTTTATTTGTTCCTGAGTAAATCAGTTTGGCTGAGATTAAAGTTTTTACACAGCTGAATAAACGTCAAGCAGACAGCTGATTATCAGAAGTGTGAGATGCTGGAGAATTTACTCCGGTGTCCTGTTATATTTTAGATAGCAAGGAGTTTATTAAACTTCACCGAAACAATCTGCAAATTTTATTAAAATTTAATAAACTACCATCTTGTCTTTATTTTTAGTTAGCATATACCTTACACACTTAAAGCTGTAAGCTAATGATAGTTATATAAGAGCAGATGCTGCTTGTGCAGTAAGCTGTACGTTTTATGTCCAGTGGATGCATGATCTGATTAGTCGACTAATCGCAAAAATAATCGGTGACTAATCGACTATCAAAATAATCGTTTGTGGCAGCCCTACATGTGACACATCAAACTTATTGGTAATGTCACAAGAAAAACAATGGTGTGCTTGGTTTCAACGTAACTTTATTCTTTCATGAGTTATTTACAAGTTTCTGACCACTTATAAAATGTGTTCAATGTGCTGCCCATTGTGTTGGATTGTCAATGCAACCCTCTTCTCCCACTCTTCACACACTGATAGCAACACCGCAGGAGAAATGCCAGCACAGGCATCCAGTATCCGTAGTTTCAGGTGCTGCACATCTCGTATCTTCACACCATAGACAATTGCCTTCAGATGACCCCAAAGATAAAAGTCTAAGGGGGTCAGATCGGGAGACCTTGGGAGCCATTCAACTGGCCCACGATGACCAATCCACTTTCCAGGAAACTGTTCATCTAGGAATGCTCGGACCTGGCACCCATAATGTGGTGGTGCACCATCTTGCTGGAAAAACTCAGGGAACGTGCCAGCTTCAGTGCACAAAGAGGGAAACACATCAGCATGTAGCAATTTCAAATATCCAGTGGCCTTGAGGTTTCCATTGATGAAGAATGGACCCACTATCGTTGTGCCCCATATACCACACCAAACCATCACTTTTGTTGTTCCAACAGTCTTGGAGGGATCCATCCAATGTGGGTTAGTGTCAGACCAATAGCGGTGATTTTGTTTGTTAACACCATTCACATAAAAGTTTGCCTCATCACTGAACAAAATCTTCTGCGTGAACTGAGGGTCCTGTTCCAATTTTTGTTTTGCCCATTCTGCAAATTCTGTGGCCGATCTGGGTCATCCTCGCTGAGATGCTGCAGCAGCTGGAGTTTGTAAGGGTGCCATTTGTGACTAGCTAATATCCGCCGAAGGGATGTTTGACTAATGCCACTCTCCAGTGACATGCGGCGAGTGCTACGCTGTGGGCTCTTGCTGAATGAAGCTAGGACAGCCACTGATGTTTCTTCATTAGTGACAGTTTTCTTGCGTCCACATTTTGGCAAATCCAACACTGAACCAGTTTCACGAAACTTAGCAAGCAGTTTGCTAACTGTAGCATGGAGATGGGTGGTCTCGTAGGGTGTCTTGCATTGAAATCTGCTGCAATGACCCAGTTACAATTTTGATCCGCTCCTCACGTGTTAACCTCTTCGACATGTCAATGGCTGTGAACAAAGAGAAACTTGTAAATAACTCATGAAAGAATAAAGTTACGTTGAAACCAAGCACACCATTGTTGTTCTTGTGACATTACCAATAAGTTTGATGTGTCACATGGCCCTCTTCCTATTGAAAAACAAAAGTTGTATCCAAGATGGCCGACTTCTAAATGGCCACCATGGTCACCACCCATCTTGAGGAGTTTGCCCCCTCACATATACTAATGTGCCACAAACAGGACTTTAATATCACCAACCATTCCCATGTTGTTACACTGTATCCATATAAATGGCCCACCGTGTAGAGTTGTGTGCCTTTGACATGCCTGAAGCTTACTTGTCATCCAGGGTTTACGGTTTGTCGCACACGCTTTTCCGTGGTGACAGTGTCCATGCAGTGTTTGATGTAACCCAGCACTGCGGTTGTGTGAGTCTCTAGGTCATCCTGTTCAGATACACTCTGTGCGCAAAACAGCCCTGCAGCTGAGCTTCCTCAGAAAAGGTGTTAATGGTTCTGATGGTGGGTTTGTCCTTTTCCTGAGTGGTGTGTATGCTGGGACAATGATGAACTTTAGCTTGGTACATGATAACTACAGGCTGCGGCGCAGTAAAGTAAGCCCCGCCCTCACCAACCACTCAGTGTGGCCACATGGAGCTCAGCCAGTGAAACACTTCATGTGTTAAACTTGTTAAAGGGGAAGTGATGAAGCTGAAGGCGTCTCTCTGCTCAGACTGATGTTCAGTCGTCATCCAGACACCATGAAGACTCCGTGTGTCTCTCTGCTCCTCGGTGAGTCAAACTCAGAGCTGCTGCTCATTTATTCATCAGCATTAAACTGAAGGGAGCCTCTGCTACACACAGCCGGGAATGTGGGGAACTGTGATGCAGGACAGAGACACAGACACTAAATCCACACTGTGAAATCTCATCAGCTCCCAGAACTAAAAAACACTAATAAAACTTGTTGCCTCAAAAAAACAGAGTAAAGCTTAAGACGACTATATTAGGACAACTTATTCATTAAGTGTAGAGTTCTAAGAATAACTTGATGATTCTGACTGTGTAACACTGATTGTTCACCCACTGACAAACATGAAGTTCTGCTACATCAAAAAACAACTTGTAGTAACTTATATTAACATAACACTGTATGCAAATGTGAACTAAAGAGAATAATTAACAACACTTCTTGTAATGGTGTTTAAACTTTTATTTTGAAATGTAAAACAATATATCAGCCAACATCCTGGACACTGTTCTGCTGAACAACAACAGTTATGCTGTCATCACTGTTATAATGTTACAATGAAACAACGTCTCAGATTTAATTATTCTTATTATTAGTTTATTATTATTAGTTTAGGCTTTCCACAACTTTATTCTGGTGATCTGGAGAATAATTTGGCCACAAAACAAATGTCACTGTTCAAAAAGTTGCAGACTTCACTATATACAGTGCAGACAGTGTGGACCCTCTAAACTAAGTCTGTGGGATATGATCTTTGAATGAATGCAGACCAAACTGTCGTTGATTGTATTTACTTACACAGCATGTCTTGTAGGATTAACTGGAGTCATCAGCAACAGCACAGTGCAGTCACATCTCAGGTCTAATAACAGAAGACAGGAAACTAAAGCATAAAGGAAGCAGCAAGTAAAGCAGTTTGATGTAAAGTATGATTAAAGTTCAGCCTGATTAACATAAATGTGACAGCTACTAATATATTGTGGGAAGTAAACTGTAACCAAAATACTTCCCACTCAGCTGATGTCTTTCTGTCCAACAGCTGCTCTTCTAGACTTGTAAGAGTTTGATGTGATGTGAAAAGCTGCCACAAAGAATTAAAATAAATACAGAGGTTAAGAAGATGCAGTTCATATGTTGTAAAAGTGGGTTGAAAACAAGCTCCGCCCCTAACAGCTGGGCTCTTATCTGGTATCTGCTCACGTTTCTATTTCAAACAATCAACAGAAAACTTCACTGAGAGATTTTATATAATGTTTTTAAAGCTGTGGCTTAATTTTTAAGTAACATGAGCCCAGAGGCAGCAGCAACGCTAGGCTAACACTAGCTAGCTAGCAAGTTCATAAACCTGGTGCTAAACTGAGAGAAGGCACAAAACCAGTTTGAATAAGAGTAAAGATTTACTCACTGAGTCAGTGTATCAGGTAAAGATCCACAGCAATGCCAACAATGATCTCTTGAGCTGAAGCTTCTCCAGCTTTGCTCAACATATTCCAGAAAAAAATGGCGGCACCATGAACACGCGGACTGATCTGTGAGAGGAGGACGACGGTGGTGACGTGGCATTTTCAAACCATATAGTCAAAACTTCCAGCTTACTGAATTTTTCTAATTTAAGACAACTCAAATAAACTGATCAGCTCTTTGAATAAAAAGTACTGGTAACTTACGTAACCTGAGATCTAATAACAAGCTGATGAAAATTGAGTTCAGTCTACTTAATGTTTACCATGGTTTAAGAACAGTTTACAAAAACAATACCATCAGGTCATGAATTTAAATAAAAACTTTGGACTTTTATACACATTAATAATTCACCAGTACACCAGAGTGACTACACGCTAATAATTATGGTTAAACAAGCAGGAAGAGCATTTTAAAATACTGATTTCAGTGGTCTAGGACACTGTGTACATGAAACGGTGTATAAAACACAACACTTGGTGATTAAACCATAAAATAGTTTCATTAAAGAGGAATAGAATAGAATAATCCTTTAATTGTCCCACAAGGGAAATTAGGGTTTAATAAGAAAGACACATATACAAACAAACAGTACACAAGACACAGGACAGAAACATACACAATTTTTACATATTTACATGAAGGACAATGGTTACCAAAAACTGAGTACCATACCATTATTAAATAAAATAAA